>NW_023458564.1:27904-102794 GCF_013731165.1 Rhagoletis pomonella
ATATATATATATATATATATATATATATATATATATATATATATATAACATTTGAACAGTTTTGTTACACAGATACTCCCATGTGCGGTGCCCAGGTACTACGACCTCAGTCAAAAAATATTGGCTACAATTTGTCATTTTGTTTGCCAGATATACACTTTATAGATGCTCTTGCACAACATTCGCATTCGCAAAAGCTCCGCATTGATTATTGCGAATGCGAATGTTAAAATTAATGCGGAAGCTCCGAGGTTGCGAATGCGAATGCGCACATTCGCAACAACCCTATACATATATATATATAATTGGCACGAGGCTAATGTTTCTGCAAACGTACTCGTATTTGCGGCTGTGAAACCGTTGTTGTGTTTCAGCGCTTATTATTACCAATTTCCGCAAATTAAAACAAATAGTATGAATGCTCCAACAATGCTTCGAATACCATTTAATTTAGTCTTAGGTATGTGTGTGTGATAGTTTTGCCTGTTCCATTTTCTATTACCGCTTCAGCTCCTACCACATATCCTCTTTTCTAACCATGCTCAGTTGTAATAATTGTACAAGTGAGGAAGTTCAGTTCTGTCGACGAAAGAAGTGTGGTAGACCTGGAAGCGCTAAATGTTAAAGAGTAGTTAATTGAATCTATGTACATTAGGATGCTGTTCTGTGTAGAAAAAAATATACCCCTATTCTCATATTTTGAAATCAAAAAGTATTTAGAGCTCCCGCAAAGCGCTCAGAGTTTTCCATGTATTTCATATGGGGAAAAACCAAAATTCGCAGAAATAGTATAGAATTCTTGAAAATCAAGATTTTTCGATCGGAATAATCTGCTTCTCTTCAGGAGATTCCCACTAATAATATCCAATTGTTTATTTAACCATTTTTTTATAGTAACTATATTTCATGGGTCTGCAAAAAACGCCAAAAAATGCAATGTGTGAGCAATAAAATTCTTTAGTATCAAAATGTGTTTAAATAAACAATTGGATATTATTGCTGGAAGTCTCCTGAAGAGAAAAAATAATATAGGTTTTCAAAAATTCTATAACATTTCTATGAAAAGTTGTTTTTTACCATCTAAAATACATGGAACATTTTAAGCGCTTTGATCGACCTCGAAAATTTTTTTGTTTTCAAAATAAAAAAATACGTGTATTTTTTCGATGTAGAACAATTCTAGGGGGTAAGAGCATTAAAATTGCGACCTTGCCTTTTTGGACCACCCTAAAATGCATAGATATCTGTGGACATTTGACAAAACAACTGCTCCCGAGGTAAGACAATTTTCCAAGATTTCTATCATATAATTAATATAAAAGTTATGGCAGTCTTATAATGAACTTCTTTCTTATTTTTCCAAAGATCAAAGAACAAATTTCAAACGGAAAAATTATAACAAAAGAACTAATCTCTATTTATCGTCTGTGCAATTCCTGCGATTTGCACTTGACACAGCAACCTCTTTCGATTTAAGTTGTTTTGCCAAATTCATATTTTAAAAAGTTGTTTTCTCAAATAAACTTATGCAAAAAACCATTTACTATTTACTCAAACTCAATTTGACAAAACAACTTGTAAGGAATAACTAAGATAAGTTTTTTTTTGAAGAGGCATTTTACAATACGTCTTATTTATATGTTTTCTATTTATTTAAAAAATAATGATATTTAGATAAAATTATTATTTTTTTAAATGCTTATTTATTGATATGTGTCCAGAGCTGGGTAAATGCAATTACATTACAATTACAATTGCATTCCTCAGTAATTGTAATTAGGAATGAATTCCTTCAGTTCACAGCAAAGGAATCGATTATTTTCTCAATTCCTTGAAGTAATTTCAAATGGAATTGTTTTTTTTTTTTAATTCCATTACAAGGAATTTCATATTGTTATTGGAATAAATAAGGTGGTAGTAACGTAATTTATTTCTTCGATTGAAAATGTAATTTTTTCCAATTCCTTTGAAAGGCAATGGAAATGCATTTGATTTCTTAAGAATTCCGTTTCTCAAAGTAATTTAAAAAGCAATCGAAAACTTTATAAAAAAAAAAAAATTTACTGTTGCGATAGCTTTGTTAAATAACTTGTTTGCTAACTGCCTTGAATAAATAACTTATACTTTAGTACTATTACTAATTGGACTTTAAGAACGCTGAATAACTTAAACTGTAGCTGTTCAGTTTATAGGGTAACCGCGGCAGATGAGACCCGTAAATTTCGAAGCAGGCATAACCAGCCCGAATACTTTCATGCTCGCCTTTCGGTGAAGAACAGTCCCGACTGTTGCTGCCTTGGGCACTGTTGTTCTCTTGAACTAATCCCTGCGTATCTATAAAAATTCACTGACTTGATTGTGTATATTATGGTAAAAAAGGGTTGCATTCGCATAAACTCCAAATAAAAGTGTTGTTTAAGGAGAGTTTAACGAAATTTGGTGTATAGTAAACTCCGAGTTTAAGAGTAGAGTTTAGCGTTAAACTCCAAAATGGCCCATAAACTCGACTTTGTAGCTCAATGGGAACGTAATATTACTTTAAGATAGTTGATAATCCTATTGAAAATATTTCCGAATCAAGATTTCTCTAATTTCTTTCGTTTTGTACCCATACTGTAATATGTCAATTATTTTGTCAATTTAATTGAGTTACATTTGCAAACAGGTGACAAGCCTCTTAGACAATATTTTTGATTGTAAGCCTTCTTAAAACTTTCTAGTTTGACACCCACTTTGCAATATTTCCTTTATTTTATCAATTTAATTGAGTTAAAATTTTCAAATAGGTGGCTACACTCCTAAAGAGTATCTTTTTTAAACTTCTTAAATTTGATACCCGCATTGCAATATCTCATTTATTTATTACTTTAATTGAGCTTAAAATTTTCAAACAAGTGGTAACCCTCCAAATTTTTGTATCATTAATGATTCCGGTATTATACCGAACAATCAAAAAAAATTTCAAATAAGTTCAGCCAAACACACAAACGAACACAACTTTTTATATCCAAGATCCAAGATCAATGCTCTCATCTTTTTTTAACATGGCGATGTCGTACGAAGAGCTATTTGCGATCGTTCATTATCAAAAACTTCTTATGAGAACAAAAATCCAATCTCGTAATGTAAATGGCTCTCTGTATTTTATTTGTTGTTAGTGTAGGTGACAATTAGCCTCGGTAGTACCTTCTTTTTTGCTAAATTGCACTTTTCCCACGTCTACCACCGTAAGCCTCAAATCTATTCCATTTTCTAATTGATTCCTGTTAGTACCTATCTCCATTTCGCATCAAGATAATTCGCTAGGTGCTAGGACCAGAGAATTGCTGTGATTAAATTACAGTGACGATGGTACAACGCCGAAACTGGTTTGTCTCCAAACCAAAATTGATAAGATGACGGAGATTAGTTTCAAAATATTACATACTCCAATCCTGTCTGCTACATACATAATTTATTTATTAATCTTTTTTTAGGCTCAAAATGAAAGAAGTTTTAGTTCGAAATAAATCAGCTTACCGGGGAAGGCTTAAATGACTTGAAACTCAAAGGCCCATTCAGTTTTTTATTTTTATTCGTAATTGCAGGCTAATATTTTCTACTTTAAATTTAGTACACGTTTAGATATACATATGTATGTAAACATAGATATATATTTTCGCTGTACGTAAAAATTTTTTGCGGCGGCTGTCAAGGCGTAGTCGTGTGTCAACGAATTGCGCTTTTAATTAAAATGCCGAGATATGAAAACATGTGTATATAGGTATGCAAATAAGCATATGTATGTATGCGTATAACTGCATACCATCGTCAGCTCCTCTATCCTTTAGCTTACTTGTCTGGGTCAGCATTTGTACGAACCATTCATTCACAAAACCACTCACGCTTCCATAGTTGCATATGTATTCTACATAATCATAGCTACAAATCATTTGAAGACTATTCCTGCATCCGCATGCTACACCCCTTTCCGTTCCTGACATGTCTTGCACTCCTTTTTGTGACATGGAGCCCAACAAATTGCTGAACTACACGAAATCAGCAAAGTGTGAAATTAATGCGTCCACAAACACTTGACAGCCACATTAGTTTTCAAGACAAACAGGCCCACGCAATCACAGTAGCAGGCGGCTGAAATTTCACTCATCGTTTTTGTCTGCTAGGTATATACTACAAATTGCGTCCAGCTTCCCATCAAGTAGTAGACGCTTGAGGTAAATCAACAAAAGCGAAAAAATTGGCTAGAAGCTGGCCAGTCAGAATGACAAAAATAATTTGTTAAGTAGAATATCACATCTCCGACATCTACAGCGCCAAACAAACATATTCGTGCGTTTATATATGCACTTACATACATTTAAGCGTTTCAAGTTGACTGAAGTGTTGCAAGCACATGCGCGTAATTAATGATTCTTTCAGAGTACCTTCCTGCTTGGTATTCCAAAAGACAAATAAATGGGAATCTTGTTTAAGACATTTGTATGTATATGGCACATTCTTTGCCAAGCGGGCCACCCCTTCTCTCCACTTTTTGGTTTGATTTAAAAAATTCGAAACCTTTTAAAAAAATTAATTTGAATTAAAAATTAAACAAAAACTATTTGAACTAACGATGGCCTTTTATGTTTTTGTGACTTTTTATTATGAATTGGTCGTCTGATTTTGAAAATTCAAAATGGCGAATCCAATATGGCGGCCAAAAAACTTTAAATTAATCCCATTCGCTTGTAACGTTTTGCTCGAGCGTTTTCGTGGTCGTTGATTACGAATCTGAATTCGGGTTGAAAAATCTCAATATGGCGAATTCAATATGGCGGCAAAAAAAATAAAATCAGATGCGCTTAAAAATGTATAATCAGGGGTTCTTAAGATCGGTGATTACGAAACTGAAAAGAGATTTTAAAAATTAAAAACGTTTCCATATTGGTTTTACCATTTATCACGGAAAAGTTAAAATCGACCGTACAAACATGCGTACACGACGTATGAGTAACATTCTCTTCTCGTCTCAGTAACTCATACGCCATGTACATACCCAAGTTATATTTTAACCATTCCGTCAAAAATGGTATATCTAATATGGAGTCCGTCATTTGAGTATTTCAAATCTGATTCATATTCGTAGTTTCATAGTTTTTGTTTTTTAGTGCTGGGTCGTCCAGGTGCACAAAAGTTGTAAAGCAAAATCTAATTTATAGTTAGTTTTAACGCCATATTTCATCCGCCATCTTGAAGTATTAGAGACGCCTAACGGGTTTGAAAAATATACTCTTTAGACTAGGTTTTCCACAAGGTTTCGACTTAATTAAATCGAAGCAATAATGGAGAGATGGTGTGGCCGACCCGCTTGGTAAGGAATGTCCCAAATAAATACATATTTGCATTAGTAAGTCAGTATTGTAAAACGCGAGATCACTGGATTTCAGCTGAATGAAATAGACAGTCACTTAGTAGCCTTTGACTTGCCATGTGCCTCCTTAGCGGTTGGTTTATTCACTCACTGTCAGACGGCCAACTACACTGCATACTTGCAACGGCTGCAACATGTTTTTGTCAGAGTTGCGTATTTCATGTCATTAATAGTGGCGCTGGAGATGAGGATGGCAACAATGAACAGCGGACGAATCACAGTGGAGCTACCATGCAAATCACACGATAAATTGTCAATGCTGTAGCAGCTGATAGAAATATGAATAAGATACATAATATCGACTTTGTCGCCTTCTCGCTGTGTTTGCTGGCAATTAAGCAGCCACAAAAAATAGGGCGCTTAGGAATTACAGTGGAGGAAACATTTCCGCAGCCAAATTTGCCTTACTGTCGGTTTTCGATACGAGTATTTATTTTTCGATACCTACTCAGTACTTGGTTGAAAAGTATCGATACCAAAATTACTTATTTTAATTATCCCCAAGAAAAGCGACTCCGCCATTCGCGCCAACTACCGCTGGAACAGGCTTCTAAGCATAGGTTACAAGGCCTTATCCAGTATATTGTGTGAAAGACTGAAGCTTATCAGCGTGACTATAGACCTGGCAAATCAAGCATAAAAAAGGCATTCACAATACGCCATATCTTGGAAGAGAGCCGCGAGAAAACGATGGACACTCACCACCTATTTGTCGACTTCAAATCCGCTTTCGACAGCACAAAAAAGAGTTGCCTTTTGCTGCGATGTCTGAATTAGGTATCCCCGGGAAACTAATACGGCTGTGTAAAATGATGTTGAGCAATACCACCAGCTCCGCCAGAATTGGGAAAGACCTCTCCGAGCCGTTCGCCACCAACCGGGGCTTCACACAGGGCGACCCTCTTTAATGTGACTTCTTTAATCTGATGTTGCAGAAGATAATAAGAGCTGCAGAACTGAACCGCTCCGGAAAAATTTACTACAAGAGCGTGCAATGGCTGGCTTATGCCGATGACATCGACATCATCGGTAACACAAACCGCGAAGTCTGTTCTGCCTTTTCCAAGTTGTATAAGGAATCAAAGTGGGCGAGTGGGTATGGTGGTCAAAGAGCACAAGAAGAAGTATCTCCTGTCATCAAACAAACAGTCAGCGTATTCACGCCTTGGCGCCTATATACGTCACTGTTGACAGTTATAATTTCGAGAAAGTAGAGAAATTCGCTCGACCTTGCGCACAGCAGTCGCTGGGCTGGGTCTTCCTGTTGGACCCTTTATTTATTCCTACAATAATTATGTTTTTTTTTAATCTAGGTGTGTTAAATTAAAACACAGCCTTGTTTGTGTTCTAGTTCACTGAGATTTATTTTTATAGATATTTAAAAAAATCTAATCATTGGAATGAATAAATAAAATATTAACAGGCCGGCCGACCGAGCCCAGCAACCGCTGTGCGCAAAGTCGCGCGAAGTGCCCGCTACTCGCTTTACTTCCGCTCTTTCGCATTCTGTTACTCATACGAAAACGCTTGCGCCTTCTGACGAAAAAAAAAACCAGTTTTTATGTAAAGAGCTTGCGGTTAAATGTATTTAAAAAATATTAAAAGTACATTTTTCGCTGCATTGATTGATTATGGTATTTTGGACGACAGAAAGCATATCTTCCATTAATGTTCCATTTCATTGCAATTGTTTATGACTGGCGGTCCTTAATTCGTCTCGCATGAATTCGCGAATAATTGACTCAAAGTTACTCATTAACTTGGACGCCTTGCTGAGGACCCAATTGCATGGCTAATTTCCTATTCTTAAGAATTGCAACTCATCTTCCGATTGGTGGCATAATGCTTGCCGAGGGCGACCGTTAGGAGTTGGCGTAAAAATGTAGGCCCCTCCATTTTGTGTGACAACATCTAGGCGCACGCCACAAATCAGACGAGAAGCTCGGCCAAACACTTAAATAGATATATGTTAGCGCCAATCTATTATTATTACTATTTTTCAATTTACTTCAATAAAAGGTAGCAACCCTCCTCAAAAATATATTCGGCCACAAGCCTTCTTAAACCTCTTGGACCAGGCACCCATATTGTAATATTGACTTTAATCATTTTACTTGCACAGAAATTTCCAAACAGGTTGTAACTCTCTCAACTCCTTTTTTCTTAAACGTTCCGGCGGCAATTACTTGCATTACCGCAGGAGGAAGTATTAAATTTGGTCTAGTCGTTTGATCTAGGTGTACGATATGTACATTAGAGTGGCCCAAAAAAAATGGTTCCGAGATAGGGTTTGGGGCACCTTCCAAAATGGTTCCTCTTGCCAAAAGAGGTGTCGGTACAAAACTTTACGTTTCTAAGTATAAATTTAAAGGGTGCTCATGGTGATCATACGTTATTCTAGAAGAAATGTGTATATTAATAAAAAAAAAACTGGTTAAGCAACCTAACAATATTTCAAGTTTAAATTATCTAAAATCACCAATATTTTCGACAGCTTCACAGCGATCCAGTACAGCATTTCGAGGTCAGTAAGCACCCTGTATTGGTTACAGTATAAGATTGAAAGTTGGTATAGATATTACAAATATCCAAAGAAAAAACTAAGGGTATGCCCCCTTTTCTAGGAGGAAAAATTTCCCCCATACAAAAATTGGAAAAAACAAACATTGGAAGAAACTTGTTTTAGTAGAATTAAAAAAACCGATCCATCGGCGCACTCAACATTTTTCTAAATTTTCAGATTAAAAATATCAAAATTTATAGAAAAATTTTTTGAATTTTTCAAAGTTGTGTATAAAGTTTGAAAGTTTGACATATGTGCTTTTGATTAAAGCATAAACTATGTTTTTACAAAAAAAAAATAACAAAAAAAAATTTACTTGAGAGACATTGCAAATATTTAAAAAAAAAACTGCACTCTCTTTTAATCGCCAGGTAGTTATGTATGTATTTATGTCGGCTAATGAATCTAGTAGCGTAATTTTCGGTTTCCCGCATATGACGATTTTGTTAACCTTTCTATACGAAAAATATAAAATAAGCTTGTAAATCGCCATATCCCAAAAAAAAACCTAAAATCCAAGATGGCGGAATGTTCCTATATTTATGTCATTTAGAAGCAATACTGGGGATCTAAGATCTACGTGTCAAATAGAATTAAACTGAATCAAAATTTCCAAACTACATTTTTCTTTGTTTTCTTCTTACCAATTTCAACTAAATTTACTTTACTCTTATTATTTTGGAGCTTTTGGTTTGAAAAATTCCTTGGAAAAAACTTGAATATTATTGGCTAATGAATTATTTAGTAGTGTTTCTTTTAACTACGTTTTCATTGTTGCTACAAAGTTTATGCGCAGTCATCACTTTTAATTGTCGACAAAATTTGCGAAAATTTATATAAATACGCAAAAATACTAGAAGTGCTATGAAAGGAATTACAATTGAGTAGGTAATTAAGCTGCCTAGAGCAGCTAACACAAAAGTTAAGGCCAATGACGGCATATTTACATAGAGTGTATAAAAACTAAATCGAGTGTCATTCGAGTGGCATTCAAGTGCTGCGTCAAATAGATATCAAGCACTTCCAGCAGGAAAAGTGATTGCGAATGAAAGCTACGCAATGGACAATAGAAGTAAATAATGGTTTTACTATTGGATTTATGAATATTTGTGTGTTTTCAAGTACTATTATTCGGAAAAAACGCGTCGAGTAAACACTCAAATGCAAATAAATTACATAATAATGATTAAAGTACGAGCTTAGGCGTCGAGTACGCATTTAGGAAGTATGTATGTATATATCTATATACATATATAAGTTCTTCTGTACTAGTTGCACTCCATGCATAAGGCATTGAAACGGCGGAAAAGCCAATCACCAACCAATCCAACTGCATGTCTGAAACGTTTTTTTTTCCTTTTGCGCATGCGCCAACACCTTTTGTTTATTTGTATGCCTATATTCAAGTACTTATGCACTTGCATGCATATGTACATACATATGTACTTTCGCTTATCTCGTTGGCTTTTCCGCTGGCGCTATTGCACCAAAGCACTTGTGCAACCAGCATTCGTGCATCCGGGCCGCTGGTGTTCACCTATCCGCCCCTATTACTGGTCATATTTATTCAACTATAAACCCATCCAACTCTCGCTCGTACCAAGGCGGCAATTGCTTTGGCTTATCCGCCCAGCGATCCAGCCCTATTGCCAACGGTCAAAGCTTAATGATGGCATTTGCAGTCATCTACAAATTTTCCTTAACTCGGCTTTCGTTGTGCGGTAGCAAATTTTATGTTTGAACGCAATTGTCAAAACCTCTGGGATGTGCGTGCATCTCTAACGAAATACAATAGTCGAATTGAAATAAAAAAAAAATTAAAAAATAAGCACGACTTGGTTAACGATTTCCGTCATAAAAACTCGGCTGCTACCGCATCTCAGCTCTAACGCAATTCCGCACAAATCATTTGGAGAAAATCAAATAGTTACTATTGACAATACTAATTGCAGTTAATGATTGAGATTAAAAAAGCATAAAGCTTTTACTAAACTTTATGGGATTAATAACAACAACAAAGGCAACCGACTGACTCGAGTAAGATAATGGTGGACTGAAAACGCTTCCACCTTTGCTCCATGCACAAGCCAGACTTCCACTTTGGGCATTTATTCAGCGCACGTTCAGTATATACAGTGACTCAGCCGAGTGTTCACGTGTTGAATTATTTTAATAATGACAATGGTTTTCTAGTTATATATATATATATTTTTTTCAATAAAAAATATGATCTAAGTTTTAGCCAAAACCATATGAATCAAAGTTTCAAACCTCATACCACATTTAGGATAGTTCAAAAAATTTGCATCCAAATTTCGAGATTTTAATCTCAATCTTTACAGCATTTTTGGGTATGCAGTCTTGTAGCCCTTGCAATTTTAGTCTAGTGAGGTGCAAGTTTCAACCGGCTAAAAACCTTGTTGATTTTTGAGATTTTTTTTTGCTTTTGTGTTTTTTTTTATATAACCAGTGCAATTTACAAAAACTGGCGTTTTTGTAATTTTGTTGCAAACAGTCTCCCGCATTTCATTTCATAAGCAATTCATACTTGTATGGAAATAAAGTACAAAAATCTTGAAAGTCAACGCGATTAGACACTTGAAACTTGCACTTTATGTGACTATAATTGTATGGGCAATAAAACTGCATACCCAAAAATGTTGTAAAAATTCAGATTATTAAGCTCAAAATTTTGATGAAAATTTAATGAATTTTCCTAAATTTTGTATAAAGTTTGAAACTTTCATTTATATGGCTTTGGCTAAAGCTTGGACAAAATAGTTTTAAAGAAAAACAACAACAAAAATTACTTGAAAAACTTTGTGAATATTCAAAAAAAAAAATCAACACGTGAATACTTCTTCGAGTGACTATATGTGTGTACATACATAAGTATGTGTGTAGCATATTCACATAATAAAACGGAATTTTCACAAAAAGTGCGTCGCGTTACCTGCACGTGCGCAAATGCACACGGTTTTAAAGAGTTGATAAAAAGCCATGTCCGCTAAATGGAAAACAACGCTTGGAATGAAAATCGCTACGGCAAAATTAAATGAAAATATGCGTGTCAACTTGGATAATTCATCAATTGCAATGATTGAGTATTCCAGTGGCAAAGCTAAATGAGTATGTAAACATGACAAATACATATATATCTAGATATGTGTGTATGCACAAATATACATTGTACCTATGGCATTTTGATAAAATAACTTAAGTAATTTTACAAGTTTTCAATTTGAATTAAAAGGGAATAAATTAGCTTTAAGAATTTAATTTTACTAACAAACAACTGGCTTGCTTTTGTGCCTTAAAAATATTTTTGTGTTGTTACTCCCTCCCAAAACTCGTATCGCCTCATTCATAAACAAATAAAGAAAGTCTAAGTTCGGGCGGAGCCGACATAACGAAATAAATTTATGTAGTTATACATATGTGGGCGATATCACGCCCATTCTCCAAAATTCCATAATAATTTTACTTACTTTCCAGAGGTTGGTAGTATCAATTTTGAGTAAATTAGCGGCCCTCAATTTCGAAGTCTCAAGCATTTGTGAAATTTACTCTTATATAAAAAGTGGGCTTAATTTTAATCCGATTTCAATAATTTTTAACGTTTTGGTTTTATGTGGCAAGTGTAATAATCGTACAAATTTTATCATAAACGCATCGCATTTAAGAGTTATTGCAAACATCAAGTTGGAATAAAGTAGCGTCTGCATTTATTGATTTATCGAAGAGTTCGTCTTTCTTTATATGGGATGTGGGCGTGGTAATTGTCGGATTTAAAAAATTTGTCAGCCGTTTAGTATGTTGTACTAAGATCCACAACTATGCCAAGTTTTATAGAAATTGGTGTAACGGCTACCAAGATTTACACATATAATCATAAGTGGGCGCGGCTATGCTCATTTTCCAAAAATGTATAATATTCTTATTTTTCGTCTAAAATCATTGTAAGGCACTCCGCACATTACGCGCCTAATTATAGTAGAGTATTCGTTTTATCATGTCAAAACGAATGCATGACCACTCGACTTCTGCACACTTGGGCGCCCTGCGTAAGCCCCGCTTGCGCCCACATTACACATTTTCTGGCCGGTCTTTCTCACTAATACACTTCCGCGAACATTTCTGCAATAAAATATTGTATAAACGTTTATGGCTTAATACAATTGGCACGAGCTTTAACACAAAATCATTAATTTTCAATTATTTCCTACTGAAATGACAAATAATTTTTATTTCTAGCACAAAAAAGTAAACAAATGCCGATATCAAAACGGCAAGCGCCTTTCAATGTTGGGCGCTTCGATTCGTGAAGTTTTTATGATTAGGCGAAAACATTATTATGAATCGTAATATACAGAGCTTCATAGAAATACATGTGTTCGGTATAAAAGCTTCATACTTTAGTACGTCGGAGCGATTACACTACTATGACTAGCCGTTTAATGTGCGGAGTGCCTAAGTATCAATTTTCAGTGAAAAAGCTTCAGTAGTATTTCTGAAATCTATCGTTGTATGGGAAGTGGGCGTGGTTACGGTTTTTGTTCGAGTTATCGTGTACACGGACGGACTGACGGATAGACGGGCGGACAGACAGACATGGCTTAATCGACTTCTCTTTTCGTTCTGATCATTCATGTATATATTTGTCTACATATATATGTATCTCGACTCGTTTTTGTTGTTACAAACAACCGTTATGTGAACAAAGTTATAATAGCCTTGTGCATAAGAGCGCTGGGGTATAAAAAAAAAATAGATTGAAATTTTTAAACTGGTGGCAACGTCCCACAAAAATTGTTTCGGCTGGGAGCCGTGTTAAACTTCTTTCTTCTGACAGCCGTATTGCAATATTTTATTTATCTTGTCAATTTACATAAACTGGAATTTTCAAACAAGTGGCAAACCTCTAATTTTTTCTTCTATATTTTAAGCTTGACTAATATACAGATGAAAAATTAATTCGATGTCAAGCATTAGGTTTCGAGTGATGCGCGTACAAACATACGGACAGGCAGACAGACAATATCACAAGTTACAAGTTTATTATATCGTCACCTGTAATGCAAAAAAGACGTAACAACATCGCAACTGAAATGGAAAAGGTCGTGACTAGTGATAGAACCTTTTAGAAAAAAAGTATCGATACTAGAGTACTCTAAAAAGGAATCGGTGCCAGTACTCATATTTGAAAAAAAAGTATCGATAATACTCGTACTTCCAAGTATTTTTGAGGCAAAGGTGAAAATGACAGAAAAATCAGATTGCTTGGCTTTTATGACCTCCAGTTGCTCCTTGAACATAATTTTTACTATGGGAATACACTTAGGGCTTTTTTATGCGGATGTAAATTAATGTGGTTTTTAAAACCATTTTATCGCTGTAGCGATTTTGCTTTTTTTTTTGAGAATTGTTATTACATTTCTTCAGTGTGTAAGCGACAATGCTTCTGATAATTAATTTGTCTTTGTATTCTTACATAATTCATGTATTTTTTGTGGTATTTTTATTTTTTTTTGTTTTTGTTTAAAATACAGATTAAATTTTATCTACTTAATTAATGTTCAGTTTTATCTATTTAACTAATGTTCAGTTTTACATGGAATAATAAGTGTTGATGTGGATTTTTCATGCAGTTTTTTGGCTTCTTCTACATGGAATATCTGAATTTTTGCAGTTTTTGTAAATGGTGGAACGCATATGCCGCATAAAAAATGACCTAAGTGTATATTTAACTTCAAAACTTTAAAAAGCTGTTTTTCTTGAGTTTTTTTTTTTTAGTTATGACAGCATTGAAGTAATTGAGCGTTATGCTCATTTACACGATGCTCATATTGAATATGGAAGATCATTTTCGAACGTTCACCACAATATTTGTTGGGTAATTTCTAAACAATTTTTAATGCATTTGAAAGAACGAGTTTTTTATGGATTTTTTACTTAACTAAGTTTTTAACACGTCAATTCTGTTTGGCATTCGCGGTATCTGCTCAGTACACATGAAAAGTAACCCTATTCTGTACTCTGTTCTCGTATTGCTCTATCTCGACTTATGACTGATATTTTTTTTATTTTTTATTTTTTTCATAAAATTATGTGAAATCGATGAAATCCATCATATGAATCAAAAAGTGAATTTCGAATTTTTTATTAGTTATGACTTTTTGCCTTTCAGCGATGATGTTTGTTAGGTCTTTTTGCATTTCAAGTGTCGATATGTATGTTACAAGTATGTTATATGTATGTATGTATAGACTAAGCTAAGAGCTATGGCTAGTTATTCGTTAAGAAATTGTTTGGGAATCCAATTAAATGTTAGTTTAACGAGCAAAATGGCCAACTGTACTGGTACATAGTATATTGAGGCGATTTACATGGTGCTACCATTCGTAAATTTCGTTTTTACTGGCAAATTTCAAATCAGCTATTGGAAGGTAAATTTACATTTACTGAATTTGCTTCAGACCAAACTTGGGGCTTCTTATTTTCATTTATGCTGATGGAATATCTGATAGAACCGGCGCAATTTTTAGTGATGCCATCGAAAAATTATTTGGAAAATGCCTCAGTAATAAGTAGAAGGCAGAATAGAATTAATTGCGAGACTTAAAAGACGACTTTATTTAGAATTTTTCCATTGATCCCAGTCATTAAGAAAGTAAACTTTCGCTTTTATTTTGTAACGTACAGTTTCGTTATTCCAAAAAGCTGTATAAGACGCCTCCGAAATCCAAGCCATTCCGGTCACTAGAACGAAAGTATGAGCGAAGATATTTACAGGGTAATTCTGGCAACTCAATTCAATTCACCACAGTCTTTCGAAAGAAAACAGTCTTTCGTAAGAAACTGGCAACTATCTTGAAAGTTTAAACAGGAAGTCTTTCGAAAGAACATCTAAAGATTTACTAAGGAGGAGGTCTTAGCGTTATGCTGTTCGCCTTTTAGCAATCAGTTTTTTTTTTTAATTTAAGTAAATTAAAGAAAAACATATATATTTTTTTTTTAATTAGTAAATAAAATAAAAGAAAAAATTTTAAATTAGACAACGAAAAAAGATTATCAAAAAAGAAAGACATAGTACTTAAAACTAAATCAGATTAAAAATATTTTTATTAAAAAAAAAGACGCCAAAACAAAAACAATTAAAAAATTTTAATAATATCCTAAAAATTAAATGAAATAAAGAATATATATGGTTACGGTCCGATTTCGCCCATTTTCAATACCAACCTACCTTGGATTAGCAGAAACATACATACCAAATTTCGTTGAGATATCTCAATTTTTGCTCGAGTTATCGTGTACACGGACGAACGGACAGACGGACAGACGGACGGACAGACAGACATGGCGTGATCGATTTCTCTATTCATTCTGAGCTTTTATGTATACATTTGTCTATATCTATCTCGATTCGTTTTGGCTGTTACAAACAAAAAATCCGTTGCGCCAGGACTCGAACTCGGACTTCCCGATTGGAACGCCTAAGCTGTGCTCACTTGGCCATTGTGACTGTTGGAGTGACGCACCTAAAACATTTTAAGTGCAATAATAACAACACCGGAAAAAAGGGGTGTGTGTTTTTAACCAGACCCACCTACCAACATGTATTTTGACCGCTGAATCCGATTCTGAGATCCGTTTGACCCGTACACCCTCAAAATTTCTAGTAAATTGCGAAAAAAACTGGCAAAAAATTCTCCATTCGCCATTTCTTTACAGAGTAGAATAAACATGTTTAGAGAAATTGTTTTGTATATTTTTGTTTTATGTTTTTTATTAATCGTTACTTTCAAAAGTACCTGGTATTTAAATTATTATTTGTGATGTATACGTTCCTCAACCACATGGTTTTTTAAATACAATTAAAAAAATGTTTTACTTTAAAATTTGTCTGATTGAATAAATAAATATCGCTAGCGTAGAGTGCAAAGTTGCTAAGTCCCAATTTAAAAATTGTACAGGGGAGGAAAAAACTTCATATAGCCAGTTTGTTCAAGTATTTCACAAAACTTGCAATACAACATTTTGCCTGTTTGAAGCAAAGCAAAACTTCATACGAATCAGAGGGATTCGGTCTTTATTAAAAGATTTCGAACTTTTTTGGCCTTATCGAATTTCCGGAGCTTTTTTGGCCTTAGCAAATGTTCCTTTCATTGAATATAAACGAGAAAACATAAAACAAGCACCTTTACCCTTTTCGAAACGATGCAATATTAATTTATCTAGCCCCCTATATCAAAATATTAAAAGTGAAGTTAGCAACTTTTCACTCTAAGCTAGCGATATATGAGTTTTACAATCAGTTTATGGTAAATTTTAAATAGTTTTATTTCATGGTATGTTTAAATGCTTTCAGATATTGAATTTTTACTCATATTCATAAAATTAATGACTCAATTTGAATCCCGTAATAAATCACGTGTATCCCCAGTCTGTGGCACATGCAACAAAACACCTTAGCAACATCCATAAAATCACTAAACTATTAGCAACATCCATAATGTTGCTATACCTTAGCAACAATCAATATGCTGCGTTACTAAGAACCGCAATAAACAAACTGTAAAGCATGTTCCATCTACCCCTGCACGTAGAGGTAGTTTTAAGTTTCGTTTGACTTAAATACGGGAAACCGTAGGTTCGATCCAACACCTAGAGGATCACGACGGTTTTTATCCCAAACACCAACGCCTATTTAAGCCGGTGTTTGTCCACAAACAGGATCAAAGGAAAGTCGCGGTCCTGTGGGTAACACATGTACAAGCGTTAAGTGAAAAACAGTCGAAAGTGTAGTAAAACCAAAAATATTCAAAAAGTGTTTGTGTTTTTCTTCATTATAACGAGAAGTGCTAAATATACCCCCACGAGTGGTCCAGCAGTAGTAACAGGTCTCCACCGACCAGGAAGAAGCCCGTTGAAAGATTCTCAGCGGGTGCTAACACGAGGGCCAGCGACGGCAGTTTAAAGACGGCAGCAACAATATCAATAAAAATAAGGACTCTTACCTCCAACGCATTTTACTGGGCGAAGGTGCACTGCAGCATCCAACGACATCTGCAACATAGGACACAAGACCGCGGTGTTTCGGCCAAACAAGTGTGAGCAGCGGTGCGCGGCGCTCCTGGCGATGCACAAGCAACCGTGGTGAGAGCGGAACAGTGTGCACCCCTTGCACCGATACAACCGGAACTAACCTAAAATTTAACACCACGTTCCATCTATGCTCCTTTTTTTTATAAATTTCATTATAATTACTCAAGTCTAAATATTAAGCAACCGAGATAGAGTAGGTTAGGCCCGTCTACGGGGTTACACTTTTTGTCAGGTTACCCGCATAGTAACCCATGTGACAATACGGGAAATTTGGTTCCCCAACTTGCACTCCTCGAAATTGTTTTTGCCTCCATAGAAGAGTAGAATTTAGGCTTTTACATATAGGTATATACATGTATTTCTTTTTTTTTAATTATTTTTGATTTTATGGATAAAATCCATCTTTTACGTAATTAACACATCTCGTAGAAAATTTTTTTATAGACATATAAGTCTTTTTTCACACACTTTTTATACAATTAACATACTTTTTTTTTGGTTAGTTAAGTTTAACCACGTTTTTTTGCACTTTTTGGTACATAGCTACATTTTTATCACATAAGCTTTTTGGTAGGTTTAAATGAAAAAAAAATATATAAATAATAATAATAATAATTTGCCAACTGGCTTTATGGCCTTCTGTCGTAAAAAGGCTAAAATTTTCGTAAACCTTACCTTTAATTCTTTTTTTAGTTATTTTGAACTTTTCTTTTTGTAAGATTTTGGTTTTTTTCACACGCGCACTAGTACACAAATTTTACACGAAGGCAATTGCAGCGAGAATAGAACTGAAGCTCACTTAATCTGCTCGATGATCAAGTGCAGGTCTTCTGTTCCCATTTATGTTATGCAGGATTGTTGTTTTACCTTTCTTACCCTTTCAGCTAGCATCGCATGTTGGTACCATCATCGGTGGATTAGTGTGGTGAGTAACAATCCTTTAATACAACATATTTTACTACATCACACGCACATATATTAAAATACATCCGTATGCCCAACAGGTAGCTAGGTGGCTGCTGTTTTTTTTTTCATTTTATCTACTTGCGCGTTTGAAAAGATATTGAAATTACAAGATAAAAGTTAGGCTGTATTAGGGTAGTCAAAAAAAATAAATTAATTAATAAATAAATAAATTAAGAAATGGAGTAAATAGGTGTTCAGAGTAGTAGTAAGAATAAAGAGCTAAGTTAATAGTTAATAATTTAAGTGGTAGAAATAATCTGAATTTAAGTAGATTTTGTGGTAGTAAGTAGTATACTTAGTGAATAAAGATTGTATATATATATTTCAGAAAAAAAGGAATGCACGTTATCATTGTTTATAGGTGAAGCAAGAGTTAGGCGAGATGGCGTGCTGAGTTTTCTGCCGTTTGGTGTTGGTGTTGCCCTCGTGGCGACTTGGCAGGAAAAAGGGGATGTTAGACCTAGGCTAACTGACGAACTAGGGACTTAACTGGACTGATAGACTGACGAAATAAGGTCAGAATTAGAAAACTTCACTTCTATGTTTTGGAGCCAAAGTGGGATTCACGGCTGTTTGCTATACAGACAGATGGGGTGGGACGGCTCCCTCCTGACAGGGCTGGCCTTCTACCGCTTTCCTTTTTCCCGCAGTGTTGTCTCTCGTTTCCATTTCCTCTATCCGGCATGAAGTGCCACTACGATTGGTGAGTGAGAGAGCTTTTTTTCTAAGACTTTTGTGCTAGAATAACAAATAATAATAATAATAGATTGGCGCTTACACATTTGTTAGTGTTTGGCCGAGCTTCTCCTCCGACTTGTGGCGTGCGCCTTGATTTGTCACACAAAGCGGAGGGACCTACAGTTTTACGCCGACTCCGAACGGCGATTGTATTTTTATGAGAAGCTGTTTTTCATGGCAGAAATACACTCGGAGGTTTGCCATTGCCTGCCGAGGGACGACCGCTGTTAAGAAAAAAACCTTTTACTATATTTTTTTGGCGATGTTGCTTTGACCAGGGCTTGAACCCAGGTGCTGATGAGTGAAAGCGCGCACTGCTTACCACTACACCACAGTGGCCGACAACATAACAATAACAAAAGTGCCCATTAATCTCAATTATAGCGATTGAATAGATTGCACAATAGAAATCCGCAAATAAAGATATTCGTATTATTCGCTGCCTCAATACTTTTTTGGTCACCCTACTCTTGGGCAAATTGTGATTAAGGAAAGGAAACGTAATCGAACTGAACCGGAAATTTGTCCGAGAGCAATCGACAATAAGCACCTTATGATATACTATGTATTTATATATATATATATATATATATGTATGCATGTACATATGTACTTATGTGCTATGCATGTAAGTATGCATAATGAGCAATGCATAATGGAAAAGCATAAGTTAATTCCATAACCAAACTTGTATTTCAAACCAACTTGGGAACAAACAAAAATACTTTGACTATCCGATTTCGGGGGCTTTGACCACAGAAGGTGAAATTATTCTGGCCTATAAACTTTTAATTTAAAAGTTTTAAATGGCTGCAAGCCTTTTCAGGCTCCGATCTCTGCAAAGTTGGAAAATATGATAGGACTGCCATTAGGTCCCCAATGGACTGCCAACACGGCCCTAAAGTGCAAACGCTTAACTCGATGTGATTTCATGAAAGCCAAAAATTCCCCTAGTCTCTTTAATAGCATATGTCAATCTATACTGGGTACTAGAGCATAGTTGTGCTATGGACAATGAGTTTCGTTCGATGGCAACACATAAGGGTCTGCTACAAGCCTTGGGAGCTTAGTGCAGGCATATAACTTTCAATGACACACCTTTACCAAAGGAGGGGAGAAGTCCTGTTTAGCTACTAACAGCTTTTTAACTAAACTGGCCGCTTTGGCTTTGCCTATCGCTCGGTGATTGGTAAATAAAGCGTTCGCTTATTGGCCGCATTATTTCGGGTTCGGTTCATTGGAAACCCCTTTTTCTGTATAAGCTGTAAATATATGTAAACCAAATTTGTTAACTATTATCTATGTTAATGTTCCGTACTACGAAGAAAGCGCTACAGACTTCTTGGGCATAATACCCGCGAGAACTGTTTTGAAACTTTAAAATATTGGGATGATTTAAATTCAGGAATTTTTTTTACCAGAAAACTTCAGTTCTGAGTCTGTGAGAACACCGAGTGAACTCTTGACAAGGTAACATTGTCTAAACAAACTTTGCCTAACCCAGCCATGCCTGAAAACTCAGAAACGCGGATGTACTACAATTGATCTCAAGTAGTATTGGGCAAATGGCGACGCTATCGAACGCAGGTCCTACGGAGTGGTAGTTCGCACCTCTCACCCATCGGTCGTTATCAAAGCTAAGAACTCGAAACATTAGGTGGCACGACAGCATCGACAACAGCCATAAGGGATTGCTCTCAAGGGGTTGTATTCTCTTTTTTTTTTGTGGACTACGGTTATAAACATACCTACTCATTGCCATACGCTCTGAAACGCAAGGCTACGCAGACGATCTGGTAATCGGCATAACAGGGCTGCGTGACGAAACCACCATCAACCGCATAAGGCTAGCCCTTGGATAGTGTTATCAGCAAGGCGTTGAAGGTTTTCTTTGCCTGTTCACGACTTTTTTATAGAACATGGAGCCCCCAAAATGATCTATAGGTCCGTTAACACTGTCGTAAAGCAATAGCGTGGTGGACTAAGACTATTTGCTATGTGCACATTTGAAATTACATAACAAATCCAGTGCAAAGCCATTCATTTCACCCGAAAAACATCAAAATGTAACGAAAACTGATAAGCACTGATGTAGAAATTATCACATCACGCGAATAACAAATAAATTTTAGAAAATAATCAAGCAGAATAGTTGAAACGAATCAGAACATTTCCGTGTGTTGACGATATGCATGAAAGCTTTCTTCTTTTGTGCAAACTTCTATGACTTATGTGTTCAGCTCACATAAATTTGGCACCAATTCCAAAGTAAAATCGCATGCGAGGAATTTAATTTCTGAACATCAACGGGGGAAGCGATTTCTGTTTTGGCATTCATACCCAACTATGAAAGGAAAGAAGTTTGCGAATCGGAGTGCCGAAGACCAAAAGTCATAAAGTGGCTTAAGTGGAATTTAAGCGCCCGCAAGTGCCGCAAGCGCCACAAGCACCCCAGTGGAAATCCCTACGACAACGACACGGTGGCGTCGATTCCAATGCTGAAGAAATATAGTTGTGCATATTGTGCATGTGTTGCATGCAAACGGGCCACAACACTGATGGCAATAACAATAAGTGCTGCAAAGAAGACGGCAGTGACTGTTGCAACAACAAAAACGGCGATTCATGATTGTTGATGCAACAAGAATGGCAAAACAAAGGAGCCCTCGAGTATTTAAATTCTTGCATGTGCACACAAACACCGCAAGAGTTTTATTCTTGTTACAGCTTAAACTGTTTGTGTTTTGCGTGTGAATATTTTTACGATCGCGTGGCGCTCAAAAATCAATTTGCGGCTGTCTAGACGTCGAGGGAGGGCCATGTAACATAGCAGACCAGAACAGCGGCAACAACTGCGCCTGGCATACGGTTCCCGCTTCCAGGCGGTTCGCCTCCCACATCATTCTTCAATCCATGTAATGTGTCTGCGAATAAAAACAATTCTGATTGTGTTGGTCAAAAGACCATGCGCCGTACTAAATCACCCAAGCGCAGGACATGATCTGACAACTAAAACAAAAGTATTAAAAAAATTCAAGTGAAAGCCAAGTAAGTGAGTGCAGTAGCTGAGAAGAAAATAGTGGTGGTGGAAACAATCGTAATTTTCTTAATTGGAAAATTATGGCACTGTTGGCCGTGAAACTGCATTCCTTTGAAAGGATAACAGGAGCTTTGGCACTCCATGGACAATGTGTACAAGTGTCAAGTTCAAGGGCGAAAAAAGAGAAACTTCACACACAACGACTCATACACTTGGTTAATAGTTACGTAATTTAGAAATTGCAAGCTTTAAAGGATGTCATAAAGCAAAATTTAAATTTTTTAAAATCTGCAGTTTTGCGTTCTCAGTTTCCATTAATCATTGCCTAATCTGTGAGTTTTTAGTTCCTTTTGACCAGATAAGGCCATACGATTAATTTAAATTCACTTGGCGCCAAAATTACTATAAAATGTCACGAATGTCAAGATAATTAAAATGAACAAAGCACGATTGTGTGAATTTCCCTTTTCTTTGTGTTATATGGTATATTAATAGGGTATGGAACTACAATGGCCAATAATAATAAAAACGGACTAGATTCTTAAAAAAGGTAAGAAAAACGCATATTTTCAGTCATCAGACGAGTTTAAAGTATATGCAATCTTAATGAAAATAAATTTAATCCTCTACTGTATGAATTATGCAGGTGATGAATAAAGAAATTTAACTGCAAAAAACGTGTTTTTTACGTATCAATAAATTTATTAGTCTAATATCCTAATAATGCACGACCTCCACTCATCTGTTAAATGGATAAATTCTATTTTGTATGAAAATTAAGGTAAACAACTCCTGGCCAGCATGGTTTTAATTAAATATTCAAAAAGGATAATTTTTTTATTTTTGCACTCATTTATAGAACAAATTATATGCCAATCGAAAGTATTAAGCCTATGGAATGTGCAAACGTTAGGTTATATATTTTTTTTCTGGTCTACCTATCGGGTTAGCAGGTATGAACAGGTAAGTAATGTTATATATAAATAGGCTATACTTCGAATAATGTATAAATAATTAGAAAGGTATTTTGATGCTGATGTGCAGAAAATTTTTAATTTTTTGGGAAAGTTATAACAATATTATGGTGACGGCCACGAGCGGGCGCTCGCTCTTAAATGACAAATATATTCACACAGCAATAGTACAAGTAATTTTGGATTTAATATTAAGTAGAATATTGAAATTCATAAATGTATCAGTGTTATAGACCTAACTTAAGCTCTTTATTATAAACTTAACTTACATATATATCTATCTAGCTATATACAGTGGTGAAAGAAAGAATATAAACTTTATTTTGACCAGTTTTGGCTATATTACTTTTGTTTATTCGATGTTTAATACTTTTTTATAAAAGTCTAGTGCATTATATAACATGCGTCACATAAATCCACATTTCAAACTTTGTACAAAAATTATAAAAATTCCTCAAATAATTCAAACATTTTAATCAGATTTTTTTGAAAAATGCTTGGTATGCAGTTTTGTAGCCCATTAAGTTTTAGTAGAATAAAGTGCATACTTCAATACGCTAGAAAATCGCATTGATTTTTAATAATTTTTTTGTTTGCTGACGCTGCCACGTATTTTCTTCCATATAAAAAGAAAATTTGAGCATGATCGAGCATAGTATGGAGGAAAATGCACAACATCATTAAGCTTGGAATCCAGTGGTTTTGAGGGTTTAATCCCCGATAGGAGGGAAATCTACATAAAAATTTACCATCATTTAATTTAAGATGATAATGGTAAGATATATTTCGGGAACTCAACAGTTTTTATTGAATTTGAGGCCGTTTCTAATGGTTCATATCCCCGTGACCGCGGTGAAGAAGTCTGGTGAGGAGATGTGATGATAGTAGCTATAAATTCTACCTATGGGTAAATTATTGTTCTTTTTCCACAACATTTTTTTAATAGAAACGGCCTCAAGCTCAATACAAATTTTTGAATATAATTGTTAAAAGGCCAAAATAACAAAAACAAATTTCAAGATAGCCGTAAAACTTTTTATTGTAATAGCTTAATGGTGACAACATTGTTTTCCTTGCAATGAGGGGAACCAATGGTATTATGGATTCAGCGGCTAATGGGTACCACCTATTTAAAAAAAAGCGAGAGTCATTTAAAATAGCGATTGAAGCACAAATGAACCCTGTGAAGGGTAACCAATTAATATATAAAAATATTGCAGTCACATATTATGTTATATATGTATATATGATATTATAGTATGCATTGGATTTTGACCCCTTTTGATGAAAGGATTGCGTACACTTTATGAAACTTACGTTTTATGTCTAATCCTGTATTTGCACATTACACGTTTTTGTTCTAAAAAATCTATTTTTTAGATTTTGAATGCTTATTATTTATTTTTTGAAACGTATATAACTAAAAAATTACACTACCGAGTATTCTGGCTTATTTGTATTTTCACTATTTTAGCTATTGTTGCTAATAATTTTGTCATATTTTATTATTTTTATAATCCTCTAGAAGCATGAGAAAGATATATTTTTGTACAAGAAATCAATGTACATAAATAATAAATAATACTTCTTTTTGAAGCCTATAATAAACGTAAAAAAATTTTATTAAACTTGGTTCTAATTTTTTCTAAAATAAAATAAAAACAAATAAAAGTAAAGAACAAATGACTAAGTAACCATCAAGTCACGGTGCAGGAATGATATTTTCAGGGATGGAAGTCGAGAGTTCTGGCTTTAATTTAAGCCAGGAAGGTTCTATCACCTTTTATTTCTATTCTGGAGCTTAAAAAATACGAGATTTTTTTGACAATTTGACCTCGCTTTTTTCGTAATCAGCATAAAAAGTCTATTAAATACAGCTTTAACATTTGCCGTTCCAAAATTTTCTTCTATTATTGTTGGGCTGTATAATCCATTAAAAATGAGCAAAAATTTAGATTTCCGTTTTTTCTACAGGCTAGCTTTTCTCAAAATTCATCGCCATCTGGATGTTAATGTTGACTCGGTATTAAAAGAATTTTTATCTGTATCTCTGTAAATTGCATGTGACTTTCCTTTGAGTTGTGCTGAATTATAACCATAATTAAATTTGATTACGCTAATGAATGTTGATTACGCTAAATAAAACAATGATATTTTTTGTTTTTACAAATGACTTTACATAAAACCCCCCTAAAGAGAAATCCTGCGACCGGCCCTGGTTTATGTAATTATGTCTATTAAGTTTATAATAAAGAGCTTAAATAAGTTCTAAAACACTGATAAATTTATGAATTTCAATATTCTACTTAATATTAAATCCAAAATTACTTGTACTATTGCTGTGGGAATATATTTGTTATATAAGGGTGAGCGCCCGCTCGTGGCCGTCATCATAACATTGTTATAACTTTGAAACTACTTGTTGTTTAAACCTGAAACTTTCCCAAAAACTTCCTTAAATATCTGCCCATAATGCTGCATTAAAACAATAACAAAAGTTCAAACTTTATAACACAACTTTTACATTTGAAAAAAACTACCTCCATAATTTTTATACCCGAGCGCACTTGTGCACAAGGGTATATTAATTTTGTTCACATAACGGTTGTTTGTAACAGCCAAAACGAATCGAGATAGATACAGACAAATGTATACATAAATGATCAGGATGAAAAAAGAAATCGATTAAGCCATGTCTGTCTGTCCGTCCGTCTGTCCGTCTGTCCGTCCGTCTGTCCGTCCGTCCGTGTACACGATAACTCGAGCAAAAATTGAGATATCTCAACGAAATTTGGTATGTAGGTTTCCCTTAATCCACGGACTTTAACCACGCCCACTTCCCATATAACGGTATTTTCCAGAAATACGAAAACTGCGATATTTTAGTAACTACTGAAGATAATTCACTCAAAATTGATATTTACAATAATTTTTAGACGAAAAAAAAGAATATTATAAATTTTTGGAAAATGGGCGTAGCCACGCCCACTTATGGTTACATGTGTATATCTTGGTAACCGCTGCACCAATTTCTTCCAAACTTGGCACAGTTGTTGGCCTTGGTACAGCATAAAAAATCGCCGAAACTTTTTAAAATCGGACAATAACCCCGCCCACATCCCATATAACGGTAATTTAGAGAAATACAAAATCTTCGATAAATCAGTAAATATTGAAGCTAATTTATTCAAAATTGATGCTTGCAACAATTCTTTACCAAGAAATACGTTTATGGTAAAATTTTGGAAAATGGGCGTGGCACCGCCCACTTGTGATCACATATATGTTTATCGGTAACCGTTCTACTAATTTCTACCAAACTCGGTGTGGTTATTGTGCTTGCCACATATAAGCAAAACATTGAAAATTATTGAAATCGGACTAAAATAACGGCCGCTTCTCATATAACGGTAAATTTCAGAAATGCTTGAAACTTCAATATTTCGAAATTGAAGGACGCTAAATTACTCAAAATTGATACACCCCGGCTTACCATCTAGCGGAAGGTTTCGAAAAGGTGAAAAAACATATATTTAATACTTGCGCCGGGTATTTCATGTTCGGCTCCGCCCGAACTTAGACTTTCTTAGTTGTTATAAATACGTTTAAAAATCCGCCACTTTGTTTTTGATAAGGGTTGAGTGTAACATCAAGCACATTTGGCACCATGCAAGGGCAAAATTTTTTGGTAGAAACTAAATAACCATAAGCTTTATTGATTTTTAATTTTCAGGGAAGTTCTCTTTAGCACGTGCAAATAAGTTGACCGAAAGACACAATTTCCAGGGATATAACTTTCTCGTGGAAAATATTTCAGATTTAATTTTAACTATGTTGCGAAAAAGCCTACTTAAAAACAAAATTATGATGGAACTTAATGTCTGTATTCACTTCCATGGATCAAGAGTTGATCGATGGTGGTTAATCCTCAACATATCTATCGTCGTTTACAGTGCAAAACCGCGTATCAACAAAATGCAAAACCGCATGTGTGAGATTGCATAAATTATTTTCTAGAGAGTAAAACACTCATATTTCAAAATGTTTACCTTTGCTATAAAGCAATCACATTTCTGGCTAGTATATTTCAGGACGAATGGATAAGGATTGAGCCAAGAGCTTGTGTGAGCAAATCCAATTTTTGGCAGCCAATATCAGTTACGCGGTTTTGCAGAATGACGATACGCGGTTTATATTTAAACGACGATATATAGATTGCCTATTATAGACCAGTTGAGATAAATTAGCTTGCAGCGCGACTGCTTTACTTACATATCGCACACCTAGATCTAAAGTGAGCTAACTCAAAATTCCGAGAGGGAAATTTAACTGCTTGTGTAGCGTACATATTGAATGCAATTAATACAAAAACAGGTTTAACAGTAGTTTTTTCGTTAATGTATATAATGATGAATGACAAAATATTTCCATTAATTGGATGTAGGTCCTATGAATAGATATATGCAAAAAAATGTTACCCTTTCACGCTTTAAATACTCCACCGATCATTATGAAATTTTGTACAATGGAGTGATTTATCCCAACTTAAAATATAGCATAGCCTTTATATCGATTAGTCAAGGGGGCGTGGCACCTCCCATACTAACTAAATTTTTCATCCTGCATACCTCTACAAGTTTTTGTGGTAGTGTACCGCTGTTAAGATACGAAAATAGGGTTAAAATGTTAAAGTTTGAAAACATTTTTAAGGTTTAAAAAAGAGGGTTTAAGAAGTTAGTTTGAAAAATTTTAAGGGGGTTAAGAAAAAAAGAAAATATTCAAAACTCGAATGGCCTTATTCATTAAAAATATAGTACGTTTAAAGAGCTTTATAAAATTACGTTTTCACACATATTTCACCTTTTCTAAAGCTATTTTATTTTTTGTGAATAATGACATAATTTTGTTGCTGAGTTTCAGTCAGCCAAGTTTAATTGAAATGAATTACCCCTAAGGTAACACGCAGAAATTTCATAAAGTATATAATTCAGAATAAATGGCATGTAGCGCTCATGAGATCACTAGACAACTAAACATCCAACATAAACAGTATTTATCGCCGTTTGGAAAAGGCTGGTAACCTTCAGAATTTACGGTGGGAAATTTGAAAAACTGAATTCCAACTGCGAATCGTTTTTGCAAGTAATTGAAACCCAGGAATCTTCACGCCGAATGAATATCGTGGAAATTAGCATTACTTTATAAATTATTAAGATATTTTCTTTTTTTACAAAATGGAGTCTGAAGATAGTCATCCAACACTGAGGACAGATTTCTATTAGATTTTATAAGTGAAACTTCTTTAGCGGCGGTTGGTTGGTTGGAAGTAAATTGGCGAATTTAACTGAAATTGCACACGGAAATGGTGCAACGGAAGTTGCACACGGAAATCCTTGGGGCCGAAACAAGTACTTCTTGAGTGTATGCACATGGTATTAATTAACCAAAAACTTGCAAATAAAAGGTTAAAGAATAACACTTAGAAAAAGACGTATATAGATAAAGAAAAGGATAAAGGCAAAGGTAAAAATAAAAACAGCCGCTGTGGTGTAGTGGTAAGCAGTGCGCGCTTCCACTCCGCAACGCCTGGGTTCAAACCCTGGTAAAGCAACATCGCAAATAATATAGAAAAAAGGTTTTTTCTTAACAGCGGTCGTCCCTCGGCAGGCAATGGCAAACCTCCGAGTGTATTTCTGCTTCTCATAAAAATACAATCGCCGTTCGGAGTCGGCGTAAAACTGTAGGTCCCTCCGCTCTGTGTGACAACGTCAAGGCGCATGCCACAAATCGGAGGAGAAGCTCGGCCAAACACTAACATATGTGTAATATATATGTAAATTAAAATAAAGGTAATTATAGAGAAAAGGATATAGATAGACACAGCGACTCAGTCTGAGAACTATTTTGGGATTTTCTGGATTCTCGGGACATATCGATATAATAAGCGATATTTTTATCGGTTTTGTTATTGAAATTTTTATCGATTTTGTTGTCGATTCTGTTATCGATATTTTTATCGATTTCGATATCAATCTTTTTATCGATTTTTTCGATTTTGATATCGATTTTGTTATAGAAATTTTCTTCGATTTTGTTGTCGGTATTTTTATCGATATTTTGTCGATTTTGGTATCGATATTTTGTCGATAGAGTATAAAGATAAAAATAAAGTTAAAGGAAAATAGAACAACATAAATGTAATTAGAATGAACAGGGTAGGGATCTAGATAGAACCTTATATATATTAGTTATGGGATAAACTAGGTATGTATTGTAAGTTTCACTTCCCCACCTGGGCCACACAGGCGCACTGACTTTTTTCGTATAAATAATGATATTAAAAATATTTTGAGAAATTTTAGGCTTAGAGTGACTAAAAACGCATGTTTAAGATGTATTTCCAAACTCTTAAAGCGCCCATGGTCGGACAACGTAATTTTAAACATTTGTTTCAGTGCGACCTTTACACGAGGCTGCACATTATTGAATGTATACAAACTTGAAGTAACAACAAAAAAAATGTAATTAATGGCATATGAAAATTTTTTACCTCCTGCCACAACTTTGATTTTACTCTCAATTTCTGTCTGCGCAGCTTGCACAGGCACAAAAAGATGATACAAGTTTAAGTAGAATAAAGTTATGGACACATTACATTTTAATTCCTGCGAATAAATTATAATCCTGATACATACACATATACATATGTATATGTACATTAGGGTGGGTCAATTAAAAATGTTGATTCATATCCTTGCGATTCTGGTACTATGGACCATAACAAACATTTTCGCCCAAGGAACCATACCTCTAAAATCATTTTCGAGCCTGCCAAAATTTTTTGGTAGATATTTTCAAAAATACCAAATAAACGGCCTCTTAGATGCATTTCAAAGACAAAAAAATATTATTGAAAATGTGTATACGGGAGTTTTTTTCAATAATATTTTTTTGTCTTTGAAATGCATCTAAGAGGTCGTTTATTTGGTATTTTGGAAAATATCTACCAAAAAATTTTGGCAGGCTCGAAAATGATTTTTTAGGTATGGTTCCTTGGGCGAAAATGTTTGTTATGGTCCATAGTACCAGAATCGCAAGGATATGAATCAACTTTTTTAATTGACCTACTAATTGACCCACCCTAATGTACATACATATGCAGGTATGCTCATTTATTGCTTTTCGACTTGACGACCTTCTCAGATTTCGCAATGCTATTTCACCGAATGTCGCAAATGCGCATTCTTATGAAAACCATGAATTATGCATTACACGCGATTGCGCAAAAGACTTGACAGACGGTAGCCAAATGCTTTTTCAAGTACAAACTGGTGTTTAAATTACATTCATTACAAGTCAGCAAATTTTTGTACAGAGGCAAATAAAATCAGAAGAAAAAAAAAACTAAGCTTAACAAGACTAAAAGTGATAAATAAATGCACAAATATAACTTCATTCTAATCCGACAAGACTTTGTACTCAATTTCAAAAACTGGTTGTCTTTGTAGATTATCTATGCTTGTAAATGCGCAAGATGATTGAGAAGTAACGGTTCACAAAATCTACATTAGTAACACGAAATTCAAATGCTCGATACTCATACTAAGCTAAGATTTGCAGCAGACCATGCACAAAGTTTTTGTTTTTGGTTTGTCCCTTTGCACTACCTTCCCAGATTGATTTGTTGAGTTGGCGATTTTATCAAAAACAAAAAAATATAAATATACATACAAATGTTTTTAACGGTCTCTGGCATTCCGTTAGACATATGCATGCACATACATATGTAATTATTGCGACATTCGTAGAGTCAGCGGATATCCACCCAAACACTTTTCGGTTAGCTGTTACAACAAAGTAGAGCGTTTGCAATAAGATATGTTAATTTTATATTTTTTGCGAGTCTGGGTTAATTTAATTCACGCCAACATCATCGTTGTCAAAAGTTGCTACGTATTTTGCAATATGTAGATTTTCCGGTCCTAGTCAGACAGATAGCGGATTTGATGGACTCGTTTAAATTATAATCATTTCGATTAGATGTTAAAGTGCAAATTGTTAGAGGACGCAATGGGAGTATTTTGCCGATCTAGCCGGTCAAAATTTTTTATTTAGTTTATATGTATTATTTCTGACAATTTTTTTTTCAATTAATAATGACTCAAAATGTTTTGTAAGAAAATTTGTGTACTATATTCTCTTAAAATGCAGTTTGTGTACTCTTTGTCAATAAGATGATGATGAGTGCCATGGTTCTTCATCGTCCTAATCATTCTCGCCAGATGATACTGAAGTTTATCACGATAGCATAATGTTTAATCTGTAAGGAAGTCAAACAAGTCTTATCAATAAAAAAGCACAGTAAACTATTTCAAAAGTAATTGTTCTTACCTGCTTTATTTAACTTCATAATAATATTTTTAAACAAATCACTGGTCACAAAAATATTTACCTAAACCCATCACAATCTCTTTAGAAAACGAAAATTAATTTATATGCTGCGTTAGCATACTCTAATTCCGGTAAACAGCTTATGTTCGCTGTGAAAGTTAGAAAAATGAGAACGACTGCGGAATGCTCTTTGGAATATTTTCTGTGGAATGTGGCTACTTTTTAGTTTTCTTCAAGTTTTTAAAAATTTACTTATGGATGCCTAGCCGCATTATATCTCTTTTCCTAAAATAGAGAGTAAAACAGTCATAAATATATACATATGTACCGTACCGTAAAAAGCTCACCTTACACCGCTGATTCTAAAATATTTTTGCAAGGCAATTTCTAAAAACAAAAGAGATTTACAGTCAGACTTCACAGCGTGATATGTTGATGTTTCTGTCTAAAGGAGAGAATCATTTTGCTCCGAAGTTCATTGGCCTTAAGTTCCCTAACGTACCACCCTAACATCAGTAAATTAAAGCACGCCAAATTCATTAGACCTATGCTAAGAAAGTATTTCGATTATTCCACAAGAACTATTTTAAACATTTTATTTAATTTTACTTTTAGGTTTAGAGGAGCTGTTCGGTCAGTACTAGAAAGGTCAATAAACCTTGGAACAAAAAAATTAAGTTGAGGGGGAGGGGGGGTTTGGTGGTCTTATCGAGACAAAAACATCGATATATCTAACTTTATATGAAAAAAATAAACATATTTTTCTTCTTGCCTTGAAAAAGCTTCTCATAAAATCCATTTAGAGTTCGGAGACGATGTGAAACTGCAGGATTCTCCATTTTTGGAATACCATCAAGACGCACACCACAAATTGGAGCAGAAGCTTGGCCAAATAATTTACAAAAGTGTAAGCGATAAGAATTTATTTATTTATTTTTGTTCGCTTGCAAGCATTGGCAGATTGGTTAAAAACAACAAAGTTATTAATTTCACTCAAAAATTGAATATTTATTTATGCACTAAATAAAATAACAGCATTTTATTTAATTAATTTTTTGTTTTCTGAACTAGTGTCTACTGTTGACGATTCCGTTTCTTTTGACATCGAGTTTTTCAAGATTAAGGTACTTTTTCAAAGCCAGCTTAAAGTTAAGAGTTGTGTTTTCGAAATGTCCTTCTGTTGCAATATCAGCTCGAAATGACGTTTCGCATGCTTATTAACACAGATACAACGAATTCGAACATTAAGTACATACAACCTGGTTTCGGACTACTGAAACTCGATTCAGGAGTAAATCACTTAAATAATAGGAGTAAAAACAAAATATCCGTAGTAGATTTGTATTTTTAATTTTTGCTTTCGTGCTGATCAAAAACTTCAAAATTTTGCATTAACAAGTAATTAGGGAATTCACTATGAACATCAACTTCCACTGGAAATTTTAAATGGGTTTTATAAAAAAGGAAAGTACTTAACTATTTTTGATACATGCAAAAACAAGGAAAATAGTTATGAGTCTTCTATATAAAGTAAAATATCAACATTAGAACTTCTCCACTTTTCTTAGAAAAAGTTAAGCAATTATTGTCTTGACTACTTTTATTAAGGTTCCGTTTATCAGTATCTAAACTTTTATTTAACTTTCAATGTTTTTCCTGAAAATCATAGGTTTACTGCCAAAAACAGCCCTAAAGCAACCACGACGTAAGTGAAAAAATGAAGCAGATTTTAAAACAAGCTGTGTAGTGGAGTAGATTTAACAAATTTTCAAAAAATCTGAGTAAATCTATCCAATCGACGTGAAGTCCGAACGCTACTACAACCTATTATGCTACTAGGAAAATAATTATTTAAAAAAAAAGCACTCTCAGCTCAAAGCTAAGATTCTAAACGCTCCTTAACGATCGCCTATCGAAAACTCAGGCTGAACCATTAGTGTTCATTTCAGGAACTGACCAGCTACCAGTCTGCCACCTAGAATTCAGCGCTGTTTGATTCTTTTCCTTCCTTTGATAATAACCTTTTTTTCAATTTATTAACCTATCACGTAATGTCACTTTTACTGGATATGACAGGGCAGCATTCAATAGATTACGTTTTGTAGACGGTTAGAAACTTAGCCAATGTCGTACGTCTAGTCGTCCTCTCCAGAAGTATATTAAAGTCTGTCGACACACATCAGTGCCGTATTAGTTCCAATTCGCACACATCCATAGTATGCCGCCTGTTGCTTTCAGTAAAGTGTAATTGAGTGAACCAAAGGCTTATTTTACATAGGATGAATTGGCCATTATTACCATAGAAAAGCATGTAATTACATATGAAACTTTTTCAATTTCCATTCATTTAAAGGTGTCTCAGAATTTGGAGAATTTCTATAGTTGGGCGAAGGTTATTCGTGTCAATATTTATGTTGTCCGATACCTTAGAATATATATGACACAGATGCAGTCAAAAGTTGGCGAAACCCACGAAAAAACGCTTCTTCCTCGCGGCTGTGTTCATATGTAAATTCATTCCAACAAAGGAAGAGCACTTTTGCGCCACCTCCGACATTTTAGAATTAAATTGGTCGGTTGCGAAGTGCCAATTCATTGACATAAGCACCGACGTCTTTCCACCTTTCCAAGTGATGTCTTCATAATCATCATAAAGTTTACTAAATATAGAAAAAATAAATTTTACTTTCGCATAAAAAATTTACGTTTACATACTTATTTATGTAGGTACGTATTTCTTTTTCTATGATTCATTGGACATTCAATATCCGACAACAGTTTCAAAAAGACTGATGTACCTACTTGTAATGGTATTTTATGACTTGCTGGACTTGATGCAGTTCAGAAATCGCTTGCTGAGTAGCCACAGTTGCAAGCTGCAACCAAAGTATTTACATATACATACATATTTATATGTTTGGTGCGAACAAAAGTAGAACAAATAAAAATATCGCAACTAAATGAAAAAAAAAACAATATTCATATCAACTTGCTCAACGCTCAGCCAGCGGTCTAGCGGCAAAAAGCAGCAACGAAAGTTGTCTTTGACGAAACTGCTTTTGCTGTCACCACTGTCACCGCCGTCATCCAATTAAATGCAAATTTTTAGAAATCGCATCTACTTTACTGCGAGCAAACTAATGACAACAACACCGATATACTTTTCATCAGCAGCTACGGTACGGTGGCAATTTGTTGTTGTGCTTTAGCGTGGCTGCTGGCGACAGTGGAACCAATAAAAGCCACCCACCACGACGACAGTGCAACATTGCAGACTACAGCCGCCACGATTGCTCGACCACTGCGAATGCATCCGCACGCAGCAGCAGCACACTTGTTGTGATTGTCAGTCGCAGCTAACGATATTGTCACAGCCAAAGTCGAATGATGGGAAGGCCTAGATAGAGAGCGTCTTTGGTCGCCACTTAATGGTGGACGCCACACTGCCACGGTGCCGGCTGTGGCGTAAAATTTAAATTTATGCTTTTCTTAATTCAAATGGAGCGCATTCGAAGCGAAGGCGTATGCTTACATTTTCATATACGTAGGTACATACATATCTATGTAAATATGAACATGGGTATGCACATATGCAACCGAACATGCACATATATGTACATGTATATGTGCATATACATACATACATACATAGTTAGTATGCGATTTAGTGTATACATAAAACCATTTGTTGCTGGCATGAGATGCCGCGAGTGACTAGATAGGAAACACACAAGCAGAATTTATATATAATTTCGACGTTTTTGTTTTGACAAATCAATTCCTGCTCATACACACACTCGAGCATACATATTTATTTACGGTCAGCAATAAAAATATGAATACCCGATATTTTGACGATTTTATTAATTTAAATTTTCCATGCCAAATTTTTCTAATTTTTTTATTAAAATATAAGTAGTTTATTCATTAGCAAAATCCATAAGAATCAATTTATTTAATTTCATATAGAACTTTTCAACAAAAGTTACAACTTTTAAATTCGGTTTCTTAGTAAAATTATAAGTATGCTGTTTTGTAGCCCATAAAATTTTAGTGCAATAAGGCGCAAGTATCAAACCTTCAAATATAACCGTTGATTTTTGAGATTTTTTTTGTCGAGGGAGTTGCGCATTTCCTTCCATATATTAGATTTTGTTCATGTGAAGAAAACGCGCAACGCCCTTGACAAATAAAAAATCTTAAAGATCAACGATCAACAATCAATGTTTAGAGACTTGAAACTTGCAGCTTTCTAAAATTTAATAGGCTACAAAGCTGCGTACTCAAAATTTTTCTAAGAAATCGAATTGAAAAACGAAAAATTTTGATGGAATTTTTTAGTAGTTATGTCTTGAATTTTCCCGATTTCTATACGAAATGAACTATATTTTTATAAAAAGAAAAGAAAAATTTAGTATGGAAAATATAAATAACTAAAATAGTCAAAATGTCAGGGTATTCATATTTTTGACGCTGACTTTATGTATGTATCCCTGTGAGAAAACTAAATCCGGAATTTTAATGCTCTTACCCTCGTGGATTATCTATATCGAAAAAATATGCCCTGTATTTTTTAGAAATGAAAAATATACATACATATGTATTTTTCAAAGTTTGCCATGTATTTTATTTGTGAAACCTCCTGTTTTCCGTAAAAAGAATGCTTCAAAATCAATATTTTTCAATCGGTAAACCATGTTTATCTTCAGCTTCAAAAAATAGTAGCCAATCGTTTATTAAATATTCCATTTTTTCTGACTTTTGGGGGAGCCCTAAAAAGAAGTTAATATTCAAAAATTGTTAAATCAACAATTGAGTATTATTCCTTCAAGTCTCCTGAAGAGAAACAGAGCTTTCCAAGTCGAAAATATATCTCTATAAAATAAATATTAGGTCTATAAAATACATTGGAAACTTTGAGCCGTTAAGCAACCACTAAATATTTTTGATTTTGTTTTTTGTTATTTTTTTTGGCCTTTTTAACAATTATATTCAACAATTTTTTTAATGAGCTCGAGGCCATTTTTTAAATGAAAATTTATTGTGGAAAAGCAACAATAATTTAAAAAAATGGTAGAAGTGATAGCTATTTCGGAAATCACCACATATACTCATCAGACTTCTTTCAGTAGGATTCGAACCGACGATCCCACTGACTCAGCCAGTTGCCTATGCACCGTGCTAAGACGCCTTGTAAATTATCGTTTGCTTATTTCCACTATTTTCATTTTTGTTATGCCAACACAATCAAGCGCAGCTATTCCGCTGCAATTCACTTAATCATGTGGTTGTTGGTTTTGTTGGTTTGTGCTAATAATTCTATTTTTAGAATGCTTAACTTTTAGGTGTGCTCGTCCTTAAGTTATTTGTTTTTTGTTATTTTTTTTGGCCTTTTTAACAATTATATTCAACAATTTTTTTAATGAGCTCGAGGCCATTTTTTAAATGAAAATTTATTGTGGAAAAGCAATCGCTTTCAATAAAAAACACAGTGACGATAAATGTGCACAATTGTTTTATATTTTTTTTCTAAAGTGAAGATTGTAAAACATTTTTACATACATACACACACATTTATCCTCTCGGTTGGACCCTGCATGACTTTGAAACCAATTACCGACTACGAAATTCCCGACAGGGTATATACGTACTCGTAAATAGTTAAATATTTAATCAAAAAAATTTATTCAATCTACTCAGCAGTACTGCGGTTGTATACATGCACACCAGGGATGTTGCGAATATTTGTTGAAAATCGATGGATAAATAAAGAAGTAATGAGTGGTCAAATGAAAATGCGAAAAGATTTTTTGTATGAAATATGGGCATAAAAGCGCGCTACTTAGGTGTACATAGCGTATGAATAACATTATTTCAAAAAATCTTTGCGCATTTTCATTTTACCACTCATTACTTCGTTATTTATCCATCGATCCTCTTCAGTAGTAACCTCAATGTTTTTTGTAACAGAACAGGCTTTAACACAAAGCCAAAAATTTGACACAGAATCTGTTATTTTTATAAATTTTCTTCTGTTAAAGTGTTTTTTCATGTTTTCATAAAAAAGGAACAAACAAAATATCTGGAATGACTAACCAATTTGGCAGAAACTATCAGACCTATCGAAAAGTGATGTATATACGGTCTATTCAAAATTTGCTTAGCTTCCATTTGCCGTATATATTAAGATTGTTAAATTGGGTCGTAAAATATACGTGAATAAGTGTAACCACTTTTTGTTTTAAGCTGAATAACGATAAATTGAAAATATCTTGACAATGTATCCATAGAATTAAAAATTAAGTAGATTTTCAGAATCTGCGAGGAATTCTTTATAGAAATTGGATAGTGGCATCCACTGAACATTTTTTCTGCAAACCAGTATAATTTACGAAATTTTTAAGTAATAAAAACGATGACTTACGTTGATTTTAGCATTTTTAATGTTTTTCCTAACATTTGCATTGGCATTCGCACATTCGCATTCCTGAAAATTCGCATTCGCATTCGCGAATGTGGAAAATGTGGCATTCGAAACATCCCTAATGCATACGTTCAAATATATTTATGGATCGATGTAAACTCATTTATCTCACGAAATTCCCTCTTTGTATCAATCGCGATCGCGAAACTATTTTCTTCCGCTGCTGCCTTTTTAGGCTATGATTTATGTGATCGCTTGCGCTGAATTGAGTGCATTTTCGCCATTGCCATCACCAACACCAACGCCAACGCCGACGGCATCCGCAGATGAAAGCAAAAGTCAAAGGCATAAATTAAAAAAGTTGCAATGGTGACAAGTGATGTACATAAATTTTATTGAACGAAAACTTAAAAGACTGCATAAAAAAAAACTACATTTTGAGATAAAAAGAAATTAGTGCGTTTGTACGTAAATCTTTTAAACTATGCAAAATACGTATAAATGTATGTATTTATGTAAAATGGCATTTATTTAATGGCTTCGTAAACTAATAAATAATGACAAATGTATACACGGCATCATCGAATATATCGAAATGCTATAAAAGCAGATACAAATGGGAACGGTGATGTGAAGTTGCGTAATGGCATTTTCTTTTCTACCGAAAAATGTTGCCTTATCAGTGCCCTCTACGCATTTCTCAAATGTAGACCAGCGCGTGTATTTTCGTTGATTTCATTTGGGTTATGGAGAACGTGTCGAAAGTCATTTTCTATAGAAAAATTTAAAATTTTCGATTTGTACGAGAAACAGAATACGCCTCAATATTTATAAGAGATTTTTTTTTGTTCGGAGATATAATCTGCCAAAATTAGGACTTTTTCGTGATTCGGACTAATCATTGTCTTTCTCAGATCGTTGTATCTCCGGTTCTGCTCAACGTAGAGACTTTAACTTAACGTCGTTTCAAAGCTAAAGGAATAGGCTTTATATTTCTTTATATAAAATTCTCATGATTGTCTTAAATCTATCTTAGCTATAAGCTGTTGATGTTTTTGAAGTTGATTTACATAGTGAAGACCTATTAAAAACTATGTTTACAAGATCTATTTTTAAAATATTCAATCAATTCTTTGCAATTGTTTTCCAAAACGTATGCTAGAGTTAGCAAAACGCAGATTTTATTTCGGATTTCGTCAGAATATCCATTCGCTAACATTTGTTCCGCAATATAGCTATTCTGCCGAAAACCACAACGGTATCTACATTTTTGCAAAAATACGATTTTTAACACATTGCTAAATATATCTCTTTATCAAAAACCCATTACAGAAAAATGTTTGACTTTCACAAAATTAAAAATCTCGTCATAAAAAAAATTCAAAAGTAGTTCTTGAAAACCCCATGGGGAAATTACCGCCGTGCTTCACTGCACCTAAAAAGTATATCTGCGCTGTTTAATACCCGTATCAAAAATATACTCCTTCCGAAAATATTCCTTTTCAATTGGCTAAAAAGTGCTCTAAATATGAGCCAAATCGGCAACTAAATGCAGTTTTTAGGAATATCCCAGCCCCAGCGCCACCTAGCGATCAAATTTTTAGTCGGAATATTTTCCTTCAAGGTGTTGACATATGTTCCAAATATGAACGAAATCCGTCCAGCCGTTTGGTAGTTTGGTGACATACAATATACGGAAAGCTCTATGAAACTGTGAAATCGTGACGTCTCAGCTTGGCAACAACAACAAAAAGTTTTGATTTTTTTTTTATCGAAAAACCTTCCACACAGAAGTGCTTTTTACATAATTGAAATCGGTTCAGCCGTTTGGTCAAGCTTCGCGGTCATACGAAAGACATTTCATTTTTATATATATAGATTTCTAAAGTACTTAATAAATTTGAATAAATATATATACATATGTCTTAATTTTCATGAGGGTTCAGTGCAACAGAAAAAGAAATTTGAACAAAATCTGTTTGATAAACTATATCTATCCATTTTAACACCCGTTGGCAAGAGTTATTCCTAATAGTGACTAGTTGCTTCCTTATATTTAGATACTTTTATGGAATTGTAAAATATGATGTATCGCTTCCAGAGTACGTGTATTAATACAATTTTTACTTTTGTTACAGATTACATCAGCAGCCCCTGCTTAATATAATAAAGGTAAGTAAAGCAATAAGTAGAAGCAAGCGTTAAAGTGTAATGTACGTACATATGTATGTAAATACTTAAGAACATATGTGCATATGTATGTATGTCTTGACCTGCAGGTGTAAAGGTAGAATACGTGATATTATTAAGATCAGATTCAAGTTAAAAACGGTACATGAAATATTCGTTTTGATTGTATTAAATTGAATTTAATAAATCAATATGAATTGCAAAATATTAATACTTAGCACTAGAGAAGCAGATCCACATTAACATCAATCTTATGTACCATCAGGTTGCGTCTGATATTTAATGTGCCTGATGCATTAAACTAAAGTTAATTTTTTAGATACGTGACAACGCTCCTAAATACAGTTCAAAAATAAAGCCTTTTTAGACTCATTTCATTTGATACCCTAATTTTTGATAATTGCTTTCAGTAATCAAAAAATTTTAGTTTTGCTTTTTAAACAGGTGGCAATCCTCTTTAATATTATTAATATTTAAACTGAAGATATCTTACCACCTAGAAATAGAAAATAGAAGAAAGTTCTGCAAATTTTCATTAAAATATTGCAGTTTTTAATTAGACTGCTTAGAAAAAAAATTTGTATGCAGTCAATTTTATAATAACACCGGCACACAAAAAAAAGTGGTGTGTGCTTTTAACCAGACCCACCTACCGATATGTATTTCGACCCACTGAATCCGAATGTGTGTTTGACCCCTCACCCTCACCAGTAAATTTCAATTTTTTTGTCATTTTTTTGACAATTAGCGCAATTAACTCGAAGTTTAACGGACCTCAGATTCTGATTCAGTGGGTCGAAGAATCCGAGTATGAACAAATTTAATAGTACGCGGAAATGCGCGCATCTTTACCATATTTCTTCTGACCAAAGTATTAATTATACTAATTCAAGTGAAATAGAAATACGTTTAGCATACATATATAACTCCAATAAAATAAAAAATTTTAAGTAACAATAAAAACAATTGGCAATCGCTCCATCCGAGGATCGAACCTAGGCTTGTAGTAGGCAGCAGGGATTGAAAATGGAAATTTCAGATTGTACCTAATATCATAAAATAAATGCACCTAAATGAGACAGATTGTACCTAAAAAATAGTTACATCATTCGTTTGAAGTTTTTTTATTAATTTTATTTAAAAATATTAATACAAAAGATGGATGTACTTCAAACTTGATTAGATTTTTTAAACTGAGCTTATATTTATATGGGTATCGGAGCTTTGTTTTTGTCTAATTTTGACTGCTGGAAAATATTGGCGAAAAACACTTTGCGAAGTTTACTTTTCCATCCAGGTTTTTATAAAACAGCCGGAAAGTTCCGCTAATTTATCCGATTTCTTTGAATAGGTACAGCAAGTCTAGAGAAAATAATCGGAATTGCCGTAAGTGACTTCGAAAGCATTTTAAATATATTTCCAGAAATCAAAACGTGAATATGGAAAAATACGTGAAAAAAACTTGAAGAAATCCCAGACACTAGCCTCTATGGGCGAATAAAGGCTGGTTTTCATTGTTATATTTTGACAACAAACTTTTTCAACAAATTTTTACACAACTTTCTTCCTTTATCCTCACTTTTATCAATGATAATATGGGCCAAAAATTTACAAATAGCAGCTTTAGCAACGCACGTACACGACTGAAGACCTATTCTGATCTAAATCTACCAAGAGACCATTCTTTGCTCCCATTTGACAATTTGTTTTCACTGCAAATGCCATTGAATTTGACATATTCTAGGTCGCAATGACGTTTTATGGTTTCCAATTTCGAATATAACAAAATTTACGAATTTGAGGAGAGTTAAGAAAAGTGTTAATTTTAAATTTTTAAGAGAATACGAAATATAATTTCTTCCTTTTGACCACTTTTCTTTAGAATTGTTTATTCTTCAAAATGAAAGCAAAGCTTCTCCCATACCATGATAAAAACATAGTAAGCAAAACCGTTCTCTCATTCGTCGGCCATGATTTTTTTTTTTTTTTGAAGTTTGCCTACATTTTAAAAAGACGGCACTTAATCAATTCTAATTGGATTCCTTTCTGACTTAGAGCCGGTTACTCAATGTCTGCATAACACTAATAAACGGTTAAACATAATTATCGACGTTACCGAATCCCTCTTGTATGCATGGAGACGAACACACGTCGATAACGATGTTTAACCACAGATTAGTGGCAACCGTACATTGAGTAAAGGGCCCTTAGTATGGTGACTGCATTACCGATGAAAAGGTGTATGCATGTCCATGTTAGTTTTGCACTTTCTCTGTATTATACGCTCTCTGAATTTTGGTCAGTGTTGTCATCGAATATTCCCTGGATCCGAGTTAAATTTGGGAATTAACTCTAGGACTTGATCCGGATCAACTGCATTTAATTCCCGAGATAATTCCGAATTAACGAGTTGATCCGGTTGAACGCTGCCGTCTGTCTATGCTTTAACAGTATATAAATTCCCCAAATGTTTTTTGGTGCTGAAGTGACAGTCCTTGGTCAGGTAAAGATCTTTGTTTACGCGTCTTTCTTCGCCGAAGCTTTTTCAACGTCTTTTTCAGATTTTTTTTATTTGATTTTTTCTGAGGTATTTGCTTGCGTAATTGATTGGAAGTAATTGTTTTGTTAACTTGAAACGTCACGCACACACAGTCATATATTTATATTTTATTTGGCGCAAAATTAGCTTCCGCCACGAATTTAGCTCTATGTTTTACTCAAACCATTTTGGTTATCATTTTGTGTATAATTTTAAAATATTTTTATTTTGTTTTCGTTTGTTTGAGAAAGGTGCTTTCGTTTTACGACCAATAAAGGAAAGTCGTCAACACTACGAACATGTGTAGGTAAAATAAGCTACCTGGCAGGGTGACGATAAATGCAACAGCAGCAGTTGACTTGTGTTCATGGCTCATACTCGGCATTACAGCCTCCATAATGGCGTGAATCATTAAAGTTTTCATTCACTTTTAAAATACATTTTGTTGCATTGTTTAATTGCATGCGCCTATGAAAAATGCATGAAACCGCCAAGTGCGTAACCATAAATGGCAAATCAATAATAACTAACACACTCGCTAAATGGTAGCCATAAAAAATTGGCAGGAAAAATACAAAAAATGCAGGTAAAGCAATTAGAAATTAAAATTGCATTGTCTGCTGCATCGGATGGGATGGCATGGGAATTGTTGACATCGCTTTTATAGCTGTTGCAACATTATTGCGCTGTTACTGCTACTGGTCATCGCCAGCTGTATGATGATCTCCTTGTGCATTGAGTCTCGGTCAACTGGTCGGTTGTCTATTGTCGCGGTTGTGGATTGCGAGGCAATTTTATTATTTCCATAATTGTTGTTCATAGCTGTTGTTAAGACTCATATAAAGCAGATGCGTAATTGTTTAATGCAGCAACAGTAGTCGTTTGGAAAGTGAAACATTTCGTTTAAAATAACTACTGTATGATGGAACATACAGTAAGTGGTCAGCCGATTGCCACTGGGCTGCTTTCGTTTATAGTTATGCATACATACTGATCTTTATATTTATATACTTACATACATACATAAACTTTTATGCTGTTCAAATAGACATCGAAGGCTTATACACAAAAATACAAAAAAAAACATTAAAAAAAGACAAAGATGAAGTTTTCATAAGTGCATGTATTGACTGCCTTGCAAACAGCATATGCTAGCTAAAGGCCTCTTATATATATATATGTATGTACATTATAGTGGTCCAATTTTTGTATGGGGAAAAAATTTCATCCTAGAAAACGGTGCAACCCTTAATTTTTTCCTTTTGATATTTGTAATATTTATACCAACTTTCCATTTTCTACTGTAACCAATATAAAGTGCTCAATGACCTTGAAATGCGTTACTGGATCGCTGTGAAACTGCCAAAAATATTGGTGATTTATATAAAACGCTACTGTTGCCATGACAACTGAAGCTTGTGATATTTTTTTAGATAATTTAAATTTGAAATGTTCTTAAGTTGCTTAACCAATTGTTTGATTAATATATGTACACAATACTTCTACAGTAAAATATGAGCTTCATGAGTATCCTCTTAATTTATACTTAGAAACGTAAGGTTTGATACCAGCACCTCTTTAGGCAAGAGGAAAAATTTTGGAAGGTGCCCCAAACCTAATCTCGGGAAAATTTTTTTTGGGACCACTCTAATGTACACACTTGTATATTAGTACGTATAGTAAGTACAAGTAGATTCAGTGGTACGTATGAATGTACACGATGAAGTGCTTCATAAACATAAGTTAAATGTCATGTACATATTTGGCATTTGATTGAGGTGTGATAAAATTGTTTACTTATTCTAATTAGCAGATGCTTTTACGAGACAGCAAACATTTTACAAATGTTTTGCGAAATACATTTTGATTTATTGCATACATACCTATATATGTATGTAGGTAATGTTCATTATGAATACGGTGACCATTCGTACCGATTTTGGCGGGATAGTTGCGAGTTTTAGAAAAAAGCCCCGCTGAATATTTTTTTAAGTCGGGACGAAAAAGTGTTCCAATTTTTCATATTTGTACGGATTAGTCTCGATGTTCAGTGTTCTCTTTATTAACTTAACAAGAGTTTTCCTATACTCTGGCCCAAAAACAATATGTCATTCAAACGCGGCAGCACTTTCTATATCACAAAGGACATACCTAAGTAGAATATAGCGGAGCCAAAAACATAGCCAGCATCCTTATTTTCCATGATCTTTGGTTATGTTTTTTTCGGGCAACTGGTACGCTCGCTATATTGCTGTCATCATTGTAAAAAATGTTTCATATGTAAATGTAATATGCAAAAATCATGTAGATCAAACTTTGTATAAAAATTAGCAAAATTAGGTTGGTATTGAAAATGGGCGAAATCGGACTGTAACCACGCCCACTTCCCATATAACGGTCATTTCCAGAAATACGAAAACTGCGATATTTTAGTAATTACTGAAGATAATTCACTCAAAATTGATATTTACAATAATTTTTAGACGAAAAATAAGAATATTATAAATTTTTGGAAAATGGGCGTAGCCACGCCCACTTATGGTTACATGTGTATCTCTTGGTAACCGCTGCACCAATTTCTTCCAAACTTGGTACAGTTGTTGGCCTTCATACCAAATGGCCGAAAATTTTTAAAATCGCTGAATAACCACGCCTACTTCCCATATAACGGTAATTTTCAGAAATACAAAATCTTCGATAAATCAGTAAATATTAAAGCTAATTTATTCAAAATTTATGTTGGCAACAATTCTTTACCTAAACATACATTTATGGTAAAATTTTGGAAAATGGGCATGGCACCGCCCACTTATGATCACATATATGTATATCGGTAACCGTTCTACCAATTTGTACCAAACTCGGTATTTTTATTGTGCTCGCTACATAAAAGCAAAGCGTTGAAAATTATTGAAATCGGATTAAAATTACGGCCGCTTTTCATATAACGGTAAATTTCAGAAATGTTTGAAACTGCAATATTTCGAAATTTAAGGACGCTAATTTAATCAAAATTGATACACCCCGGTCGGTCGGCCGCTGTGGTGTAGTGGTAAGCAGTGCGCGCTTCCACTCCGCAACGCCTGGGTTCAAACCCTGGTCAAAGCAACATCGCAAAAAATATAGAAAAAAGGTTTTTTCTTAACAGCGGTCGTCCCTCGCCAGGCAATGGCAATACCTCCGAGTGTATTTCTGCCATGAAAAACAGCTTCTCATAAAATTACAATCGCCGTTCGGAGTCGGCGTAAAACTGTAGGTCCCTCCGCTTTGTGTGACAACATCACGGCGCACGCCACAAATCGGAGGAGAAGCTCGGCCAAACACTAACATATGTGTAAGCGCCAATCTAAAAAAAAAAAAAAATACACCCCGGTTTACCATCTAGCGGTAGCTTTCGGAAAGGTGAAAAAACATATATTTAATACTTGCGCCGGGTATTTAATGTTCGGCTCCACCCGAACTTAGACTTTCTTACTTGTTGTTAATATTTTTTTTTTTGTGGAGGGTGTTGCTTATTTTCTCCATGCAAAAAAAATTGTCGAACATACCTTGTATGGAAGAAAATGCGCGTACAAAAAATTTCCAAAAATCCACGGTAAGTCCAAGCTATTTCGAACTTGCACTCTATTATACTAAAATTAAATGTGCTATAAAACTGAATGCTCAGACAAATTCTACAAATCTGATTAAAAAGTTTAAAATTTTGATCAACATTCGTTGAATTTTTGTAATTGTTCTACAAAGTCTGAAACTTTTATTTACATGTTTTTTTTTAGATCGTAATCTAAATTTTCATAAAAAATAGCAAACGTTTTTTAAGCAAAGTAAAGTAGCCAAAACTTGTTAAAATGTCTTTTCCCAATTTACATTCTCGCCACCGTATATATTGTGTGTATACATTTTAGCGATTATTTTTCAAGCTTTTTCTCCTTCTGTTGTCTTTAATAAAACTGAATTAAAAGACGTTGTGTCTTTTCATTCAAAATTGTATGTTCGGATTCGATGTTTTAGAAATGTCCCAATTATTTTGTTACTCCCTTTCGTCAACAAATATTTTTGATGCTGTCGATTCCCGCATTATAACCAACTATGTATGAAAATATGGAAGTAACTTTTAATAAAATATTCTTTGAAAATGTAAATAGCAAAGTTTTGTACACGAATACATATTTATACTAGGTGTTATACACGATCTTTCAAGATTTGTGTAGCTAAAAATGCCAAGAGGTCTGTGTTTAATTTGTTAAGTGCTTTGATGCTTCATTGTTTATCGCAGTCAATGAGATAAATAAGCAGAAATATTATATGCATACATACATATGTATGTATGTGTATTACATGCAATGTGGAGGTCATCGATATGACATTGGAAGCTGTGGGGGACAAATGGCAACATTAGGCCATTCTGATGAAAGACGTAACTGAAAACTAATGTTGGGAAGTATCGAGTACTTTTACGGTTGCCAGACGTACTGATTTTATCAGTACAGTACTGATTTTTCAACTCTTGTACTGATTTAGTCCATTTCTTCAATCAGTACGCTAATGTGTGAATTTTTCAAAATTTGTACTGATTTGTACTGAATTTTCCATTCTAAGCATAAATATTTTTTATTATTGGTCTTCCCACCGTATTTGGTACTCGGTAACTCGGTGTTCGGTAATTTTTCCCCATGTATTTTGTTTGTGCTAACGCTAAAACTTCGTTAAACTGTACTGTAAAAAAGTGAGAAATAATTTAATTGTTTACCAATATTCAAAAAACTTCCTACTGCTAAGTGGCTTTTGTCTCTAATCGTTGTCTAATCCATGTCTAATTTTCACTAAAGTAAGTAGTAAGGATTACTGCAGTCAGTTTTAAGGATTAGACGTGGATCAGACAGTGATTAGAGACATGAGCCACATAACAGTAGAATGAGTTTTTATTTTTCGAATTTTTAATTGTATCGTTATTGCATAGGATTATCGAAATACCAAAATATTGTTAAAAACAAGTACTCTGGCGTTTTAAAGTATTTTTTGTTACTTAAGTTCATAATTTTTCTTTGAATAAAAATGTACTGAAAAGTAATAATTTTTATAGCATGAAAAAGTCTAAGGAACTGGTTTCGTGCAAGAAAAATCTGCAACCCTAAGTACTTTTGAGGATCGAGTTCTTTAGTATCGACACTTTTAAGGATCGGGTATTTTTGAGAGAACATATTGGTAACATTTCAATGTTTAGTGGAGAAATCTGACAGAGTGCTGCCAGAGCACTTTATTCAAATTAAAATATTAATCCTAAACTAAAAATTTATGTCTAACCTTACTGGGTACAAGTATTGTACTTGAAAATTAATGAAACTTCAAACTGAGTACAATCATTCCTGGGTACCGGTAAATATTAATAATACTAACTAGGTGCTTTTAAGTATATATTCGACACTCAATACTGAGTACTTCGAATCGATCCTGAGTTTATGTATCAAAGTGATGATTGGAACAGACTATTTTTAAGTACTGAGTACGTTCGAGTTCTTTTAAGTTCTGAGTACTTTCGAGCTCTTTTAAATTCTGAGTACTTTCAAGTTCGTTTGTGCTTTCTGAGTACTTTGGAGTACCCAGTATCGATACTTTTAAAAATCGGATTCTATCGATCCTTTTGAGAATCGAGTACTGAGTACTTTTAGTATCGATACTGCCCAACACTACTGGAAACCCTCAAAAAGCAAGCAAACCATCTATTTGGCCTTCATCTCCTCCTTAAAAAACTTACGTTGTCTCTCCTCACGTGTGACTTTTCACACATAAGGCGGCCCGATGTGTTTTTCTATAGAACCTTCGCTTGTTTTACTTTCAATGTAAGTACATATATGCTTGTATATGTTTGTATGCATATGTACATGTATGTATGCACATTTATATGTATGTGTGTATATGTTAACGTATGTATGTATAGGGCTTATCATACCCGGTGGGGAAAATCTCTAGTTTTGAACTGGTGCGCTTCTAGTACATTTAGAACCACTACTAGTTCACGATAAATCTCTTTTGCATGCAAACAAGTGGCGAATTTAACACAGCGATGTCATAGGAATTGGAAATTTTCCCCCGCTGCATTACTTTTTCTATAGTTCAGAACCAGTCCTAAATTCGACGTATGGGATCTAGTTCGCTTTGCACCCCATTTTCTATAGTTTCGAACCAGTTGTAAATGAAAAAAGTAAAAAGAGGTTTTCTTTTTGGGTTACCATGGCGGCATTTTTTTGCAGAGAAATGTATTTTCAATCTGAAATCAAATTTGTTTGAATAAATGTAAATTAAATTGTGCATTTGAAAACACGTTTACATACCTTTGGCTGTAGCTGAATTTGCAGAGGCGCTGACTGTTATTGGTTATGTTCCAGAAGGTCACATAATGTTAAGATGTTAACACAAATATTAGTTTTGTATTACCAAACTATGAAAAAGCATCTGCGACGTGCAGACTGAAAGCGTATTTGAAATAAAACCCGCGAAGCAAAAATCTATTTAAAGTAAACAAGCCCCCCGCTGCATCCCTTTCTCAGTAGTTTCAAACTAGTTCAAAATTCGCCAGATGAGATATAGTTCGTTCTGCATCCCTTTTTCTATAGTTTTGAACCAGTTCTAATTTCGTCATTTTAGATATAGATTTCTAAAATTGTTTTTTAAAAGTACCACATATCGCTTCTTTTGAGCTGGAGGCGATCTAGTTACTATCGGACTGGTTCGTTTTTGGCGATAAATATCTAGTACGGAACTACAAATTTGGTTCACCAGTTCGAGGTTTCCCTACAAGGTAACTTAGTTCCAATAGTTGTGCAATATTAAAAAAAAAAATCAACAAATTTTCGTAAAAAGTCCAAGCTTATTAATTCGCGTTGTTAGAAAGATTTGGAATAAGCAGTTTTTTAGCCCATTCAATTGTAGCATAATAAAGTGCACGTTTTAAATAGCTGCGACTTACCGTTCACTTTTGACAATTTTTCTTGTTTAAGGTGTTGCTCATTTTTTACATATCAAAATCGCCCAGCATACTGCGCATATAATCATTAAAATTTAAAAATAATAAAAAAAATAGTCAAAACTTGTCAATATGTGAGTGTCGTTAAGTTATGATAAGCACTATATACATATACAAACAGATAAGCCTACATATCTGATCGTGTATGTAAACAACTTTGCACGGTTTTCAATACCAGGCAATTTCACTTCCGCGTGAAATTCAACAAAACTCTCCTTTAATCCGACTTTCGGAGTTTTATTTCCACTTCCTTTCGGATTCCAGAACCTGAATATAAAGCTCGGAAAGTAAAACACAAACCCCAAAGTACGTATTGAAAGTGAGTTTTGTTGAAATTCACTCGCAAGTGAATTGCAGATCATGCCTGATATTTTCACAGTGAGACATGTCCATACATACATTTACATGCCCATATGTACATACATACATTGAAAGCGAACTTTTATAGAAAAATACAAGGAACTGCCTTATGTCACACATGAGGGTAAGAAATGTATGTTTTAAAAATTTTCGCAAACAAATACATTTTTTACATCGAATATCAGAATTTTTGTTATGTATTGATTCGACAGGAATTGTCAAGAAGTTTTATAAACTTCGGTTAAAAAATATACCACAAGAATGGTTGACAATTTTTTTTTGTGTGAATTTTCATACAAGGAGGAGATGAAGGTTAAATAAATAAATAATATATATACTCAATAATTAAAATAAACGCGCGAGTATTATAAATAATATATATGTGTAAGTATTCGCAGCTGTTAAAGATTAAAAGGAAAGCAAAACGAAGCCTAAGAGGATATTAAAAAGCTAAGGAGAGTCCTTTAACACACACTTTCCTACAAAAACTACGAAGTCATAAACGCTAGAAGGCAGAAGCATTCTTAATCGCTCTCAACATTTCTGTCCCTAGTAAAACGCCCTTTAAAAACAAAATTGTTAACCTTTTAATAGATGTATTTGTATACAAATATGTTTATTGTAAAACTATACATATACTAAATCGATCGAATTATTGAAGTGTATAGAAAACTAACCTAAAACATTAACGGAATGGCTGGGCGTTTCAAAGAGGATAGGCGTGTCTTATCTACAAATTCACAGACGCGTGTTGATGCTTTAAAAGTTGAAAGTAATGGTCACTAATCAATTAATAATAATTACATATCGCTGGCCGCGCATCAAAATAACGAAACACGCGGGCTTTCACATCACAACATATACATATATAGGTGTATACAGTGACTCAAACAAGTGACCACGTGTTGATTTTTTTTTTGAATTCGTAATGTTTTTCGAGCTAATTTTTTTTGGTTATTCTTCTATAAAAATACCGCACTGGCTTTGACCAAAACCTTATGCATAACAGTCACCGCTTAATCGATTTATTTTTCCATTCTGATAATTTATTTATGCATTTATCTCGAATCGTTTTGCCTGTTACAAAAAACCGTTATGCTCGGGTATAAAAATAACTTCACTGCGGAGAAATTTTGGAGTGTCGCACCGTGTCATCCACACAAAATGTACATACCCAGCAGAAAAAAAAAATTGTCAACACAAAATATCTACAAAATATATAACTTCTAGTTAGCTATAAAATGTGAACTTTAAACTGATTAACAAGTAATGCAGAAGTCGTGCAGACGCAATCGGGGGATTGTTTTCTTTGAACCAGTTTCTATTTGAATATCCTCACACAGATTTTACTTTGAATTCCTTTTTATACCCGAGCGCACTTGTGCACAAGGGTATTATAACTATGTTCACATAACGGTTGTTTGTAACAGGCAAAACGAATCGAGATAGATATAGACAAATGTATACATAAATGATCAGAATGAACAGAGAAATCGATTAAGCGGTGACTGTCTGTCCGTCCGTCCGTCCGTCCGTCCGTCCGTCTGTGCACACGATAACTCGAGTAAAAATTGAGATATCTTAACGAAACTTGGTACGTGAACTTCTTTTGGGCGTGGGACGGATGGTATTGAAAATGGGCGAAATCGGATAATAACCACGCCTACCTCCCATATAACGGTAATTTTAAGAAATACGAAAACTGCGATATTTTAGTAACTACTGAAGATAATCCACTCAAAATTGATACTTACAATGAGTTTCAGACGGAAAACATGAATATTAAAAATTTTTGGAAAATAGGCGTAGCCACGCCCACTTATGGTTACATGTGTATATCTTGGTAACCGCTGCACCAATTTCTTCCAAACTTGGCACAGTTGTTGGCCTTAGTACAGCATACTAAATGGCTGAAAATTTTAAAAATCGGACAATAACCACGCCTACCTCCCATATAACGGTAATTTTCAGAAAAACGAAAACTGCGATATTTTAGTAACTACTGAAGATAATTCACTAAAAAATGATATTTGCAATGAGTTTTAGACGAAAAATAAGAATATTACAAAATTTTGGCAAATGGGCGTAGCCACGCCCACTTATGGTTACATGTGTATATCTTGGTAACCGCTACACCAATTTCTTCCAAACTTGGCACAGTTGTTGGTCCTGGTACAGCATACCAACTTGCCGAAAATTTCTAAAATCGGACAATAACCACGCCCACATCCCATATAACGGTAATTTCGAGAAATACAAAATCTTCGATAAATCAGTAAATATTGAAGCAAATTTATTCAAAATTGATGATTGCAACAATTCTTTACCAAGAAATACGTTTATGACAAAATTTTGGAAAATGGGCGTAGCACCGCCCACTTGTGATCACATATATGTATATCGGTAACCGTTCTACCAATTTGTACCAAACTCGGTGTGGTTATTGTGCTTGCCACTTAAAAGCAAAACATTGAAAATTATTGAAATCGGACTAAAATTACGGCCGCTTTTTATATAACGGTAAATTTCAGAAATGCTTGAAACTGCAATATTTCGCACCCCGGCTTATCATGTAGCGGTAGCTTTCGGAAAGGTGGAAAACATATATTTAATACTTGCGCCGGGTATTTAATGTTCGGCTCCGCCCGAACTTAGACTTTCTTACTTGTTTTTTTCTGCACTTCACAAATACTTTTTCGAATTGAGAACAAATAAAAGGTATATCGAAATTTTATATTACCTTTTTGAAGTTATGCTTGACGGAGTTTGAATATGGGACCACCTACAGCAGAATATGTAAACAAATATGAAATGTAACAAAATATAGTAAAAAATAAAAAAGTAAAAAACAAAACAAAAGAATATTTAGTTTTTCTTATTGATATTTTATGTCCAAAAGTAGATAGTTACAATTTAGTTGACATCGCCATAGAAATATGGTTAGCGTTCCTCAAAGAAAATATATACAGGTAATAGTGACCTTTAGTTCCTCCGTAATCAACTTCAAGTTAACTTATAGTTATTTACATTTCCCGCAGGGTAGCCACTACTTAGCAACCTATTAACGAGGAATAATGCCACAATGATGGATGTTATTTACATTACTATTAATATTTCTTTAGATAGAATATACATGAATATTCAAATCGCAAGGTATTTAACTAAATGATGGACAGAATGAGAGAAATATACTTTCTATCAAACGGCAAGTAAGTATATGTAGACTTGCCAATGAATGATTTCTTTTGAAGACAAATATATATGCATGCATACTAGGAATGTTAATCCCGGGATCCCGGTCTTTTTTAAGTCTCGAAAGCCCCAGGATTATTTGCCTAGAATCCCGGGATTTTCGGAATTTGTAATTTCTCTGGTGGCAATAATAGAAACGCTTTATATTGACCAGTTTTGGCTATATTTCTTTTGTTTATTTAATAATTAACATTTTTGTTTATAAATGTGTAACTCAATATACATATAATACCTTGCGGCAGGCGATTTTGCAAACAAAAAAACATAAATATATTCACCAAATTATAAATTATTAAATTTAAAAATTATAAGTTAAGGACTAACTTTATTAGCTTACGAAAATGAAATAGATTAAGGGGACATTTTCAATTCATATTCGTCCTTGTGAACCCAATGAAATTATTTCACTGAATTTTTCAAAATAAATTTTGGAAATAACCATATTTTTGATATTATAACGAGCCCTAACCGCCAAGATAATGTAAGCGACATTTTTTCCAAAATTTTTGTTTTGATGCAGTAATGCATATAGATGCTCTAGGACTGTTTCTGCATCAAAAAAATAAATTTGAAAAAAATGTCGCTTACGTTATTTTGGCGGTTAGGGCTCGCTAACGTCTTTTTAAAAAAATCATGACGTCAGAGAAATGCCCATTTGTACATATGTATGCAGTTAATTGTGTGTAATATGAAGTAGACTTTTATAAAAAAATGTAAATTTTGGACTAAATTATGATCTTTCAGCCAAAAAAATTTGTTCACTTATTTTTTTGCATCGAGCATTTTTCGACATACCTTAAACTACTTTATCAGATATGTACATACTTGAGTATTATTAAATGCATATACATTTAATTACTGTCTGTCGTTTTGTTACTTATGAAGTAATTTTCACTTTAAATAAAAAAGTACGCTCCAAACCCGTTTACTTATTATTTATTATATACTAGGAGAGCTCTTCGAACCATATTGATGCAATTCATCATGATTCATGTTAAGTCATTGAGAACTAATAAATGTCTAAATTCCGGTACTGATCCCGGGACTCCGGGACCGAACCAACGACATCCCGAAGATCCCGGGATCGCAAAAATCGAAAAAATTAACATCCCTAATGCATATATATCACCAGGCCCAGCAGCAGTTTGCGTTCCGCCCGTGTGTTTGCAGTTCATCAGCTAAAACACAAACAAAAAATATGACATATGTATGAATGTAGGTCGAGCGAATAAAAAATGTACCATACATTTTGTTTTACACTATTTTTATTTGATGCTATTTGGTTAAAGCAATGGGCTAACTTTGGTGGTCGTTTTGCAATATGAATAGTTTGTACCTTTCTCAATTCAAATAATGGATCTTCTACGCTTCTAACTTTCGAGCTCTTCTCTTTGAGGTTGGAGCAGTTGACCAAAGAGTTTGTTAGTGGAGCAAAGAAACTGAATTATTGTTTTTAACAACTGTATATGTAAAATTAGGTCTAAGGTGAAAGGAACGTTCTGATATCATGACTTAAGGCGACAGTTTCTTTTGCTTAACCATTTGATTTTTTTATTTGTCCCCCATTGCATTTTCTGGGGGATTTGGCGGACCCCCCTTTGAGCGACCTCTAAATGGTTCTTGATTTCAAACTAAAAACATAAAGGCATACTTTTTCGGTATAGAAGGAGCCTAGGGGATGAGAGCATAAAAATTCCGACTTTACTTTCTCACATGCATTTTTGGACCGCCCTAATGTACGTACATACATATATAGAAAGTTAAAAAATGTATTAAAAAACTCTAGCAATAGTGGAACAAAGAGAGATACCTCCAAATGCATCTCGGCAACCAGTAATTACGCATTGCACCAACAATAAGTCGCCTGCTAAAGTTTACGCGGGCCAGTTAATTGTTGGCCAAAATGGTAACAACCTCTTACAGCTGCACTCGAGAATGACTTCAACTTTCGATTTTTTTCTTTCTCAAAGTGATCAAATATGTACTCAATAATGGTTCAACAGCTGTCTGCATAAACCGAAATGTAAATAGCGTATTTATGGTGTTATATGTCTGTCTAATACTTATCTATATACATACGGTGTATGTATGTATGTATAGAAACATAAAAGTTGTATTCAAATTTCAATAAAAATATCAATGGAAGAAAAAACCTTACGAATCAGCTTTGTGGAGAGTTTGTTGTCAAGCCGTTGACATGGTCTATGTTGTTGCTGTCGGCTTTTGAATGCCAACCACAAGCAGTAGTATTAATCATTTGCATGCAGCAGGCGAACAACGCTAACAACTGCAACAACAAATACAATCAAAAATGTGGTGCATTTACCGCAAAGCGTTGAAAGTCGATCATATTTTACGTTGGCCAAACCACGGCTGCAAGCGAGTTGGGACTTTGCTTAAGTGCGAAATGATTGAGCGAGTTTTAATTTTTGTAATTTGACATGTATGTACGAGTATGCATAAATACTGCATACATACATTCATACCTTTTTGTTTAGATCCCATTACATACTTTGACGGCATGTTTTTTTAGATGCAATGCGTTGTTGGCGTCTTTTCGATTTAAGTCATTTTCAAACAGTTTTTGTTTTTAAATATATGTACTTCCATTTATATACATACTTACATAAATATACGTACATCGTAATTATACCCCTTACACACAAAATGTCGTCAATTTGAAATTGAAATTGAAATACACAACAGTTTACAATTTATTGCATACGAATGAAATTTGCTTGTACTCATTCCCATTGCCCCCTTCCACCCATATCTAAGTTCGTTAGCTCTGAATTTATTGACCAGCAATAATTGTTTGACATTTATTGCGATTATTGAAACTATGTTCGCAAAATTTTCTTTGACTTTTTCCGCCAAAAGTGGACACAAAGTATTCATTTGTGTGTCTATTTATGTATGTACAGTTACAAAATTTCCACAATATTTATGCACTTATTTATATGTATGTTTACCAGTACTTAACCCGATTTACGAGTACTTAGTTACGAAAAGAAATTAACAAAATATTTACTACGTTCGCCGGAAATGCCGTTTGAAAGTTAAGGTCGTTAAACGCATTCGGGGCTTTGTTTGCCACTTGTCTGTCTTTCTGCAACATATGTACACATGCATTTGTATTTTCAATAAAAGATATTGCGTTGTTTCGCAAGTTATTGGCGCTATTTCTTTGTTTTCTTCACTCATAAAATCAACTGCATTCATTCAATCGACTTAAGTATACAAAGAATGGTAAAACTTTTATTAAAAATTAGTCCTCATATTTCTTTGCCTACGGTCAACACAAACTTAATGGATTTTAATTGCTATTGCGGATTTACTGCGAAATAATTAGTGATTTTGTTTAATATGCTTATGAAATGCAAGGGCATTAAATAATCTTTTAGACTAGCTAAGAGAAAAAAAGTAAGTGCACCTGGGCCACACCGGAGAAGTGAAACTTACATTACATATGTACATATCTATTTTGTTTCACAACCAATATACATACATACATACATAAATCTGCTTTTGCTTAAGGCTATATTTTTTGTCTTTTTTCTACCTAGATATCTACCTCTACCCCGGTTCGTTCAAATTACATATATGTTATTTATTGTGTTTACTTTACCTTCATACCCTATCGATAACAAAATCGATAGTGACATCCAACAAAATATCGAAAATAAAATTTATACAAATATCGATAACACAATCGATGACAAATTCGATACAAATTTCGCTAGCAAAATCGATAAATAATCGATAAAAAATCTATAACAAAAATCGGTTAGAAAATAGGTAAAAATATCTAGTGCAAAATCGATAAATAATCGATAACAAAATCGATAATTAATCGATAACCAAATCGATAAATTATCGATGACAAACTCGATAAAAATTCCAATATTGAAATCGATATTAATATTTGTAGCAAAATCGATAAAAATATCGATGCCAAAATCGATTAAAAATATCGATAAAAAATCTGTAGCAAAAATCTATTAGAAAATCGATAAAATTATCGATAGCAAAATCTATGAAAATATCTATAACAAAATCGATAAATAATCGATAACAAAAACGATAGAAAAATCGACAACAAAATCGATAACACTTTCGATAAAAGAACCGATAAAAGTATACGTTATCATATCGATAAGCCCCGAGAATCTCTAAAATCCCAAACTAGTTCCCAGATTGAGTCTTTGTGCCTCTATCTATATCCTTTTCTCTATAATTAACTTTATTATAATCTTTCTTCCTCTATCTTCGTCTCTACTATTATCTTAGTTATTCTTTAACCTTTTATTAGCAAGATTTGTTAAGTTAATAGCATACATTCAAGAAGCACTTGTTTCCGTCCCAACCATTTCCGTTGCATCCGTGTGCAATTTCCGTTGAATTTGCCAATTTATTCCCAACCAACCAGCCGCCGCTAAAGAAGTTTCACTTCAAAAAAGTCACGATAGTCTTCATTCCCAAACCAGGAAAGTATGACTATGCGCTGGCAAAAAGCTTCAGGGCAATCAGCCTGTCATCCTTCATACAGAAAAGTCTAGAGTGAATGATCCCGAAGAGCATTAAATCAAGGGTTTTGGTGAACAACCCCGTTAGTGTTCAACAACATGCATATCAAAGTGGAAAGTCCTGTGAATCAGCTCTACATGACCTTGCAACAAAGATCAACGTGGGGCTGGGGGCAGGTGAGTACACATTGGGAGTCTTTGCTGATATTGAGGGGACGTTTGGCAACGCTACCTTTGACTTTATGTGCTCTGCGGTCAGGAGATATGGAGTAGCCGAAATCAGCACAAGGTGGATTCACTTCAAGTTTTCTAATAGATTGCTGACTGTGGGCGATGAAGCTAGGCTTTTTAACCCGTCATGTTAGTGACGGATGCGAAATATCTAAGGGTTACTATAGATGTGAAGCTACCACGGAAAAGTACGTCGACCTGAAGGTGAATCGTGCGCGGTAAGCTTTCGGATGGAGAGCCTTTGGACGTACGTCCAAAGTTTAAGCCAGACTAATCGTCACCTACTATGCTGTAGTAAAAAGGCTATAAAAAAGCGTGTGTATAGTCATCACGGGCGCGATGAGTACATCGTCAGAACCTGCTATTAACGCTTTGGTGAATTTTCCACCTCTGTATTTATCAATTTAAGAGTAGGCAATGAAGACAATGTGTCGACTGCACTATTTTGTATTATGGCACGACGATCGGAGTTCGGGGTACAGAGAGTTATTTAGAGGCTTTCCAGAGAAATACTCTTTGTTTTTGACACCTTCTGAAAAAGTAAAACCTGGGAGAAAGTATGTCGTTAGATTTCCTACCAGGCAGCAATGGAGAGATCTAGATACTCTCTTTGTAAGCTCGGTGAAAACTTCCTATACCGAAGAAACTCTAAGCTGTCAAACAAATTGCAGACTTTCACCAACTAGATATTTATTTCGCCATATACAACTATGCTATTTGGGCACTATGACCAAATATTGGTAATTATGGCTAAACCTTTTTCTGGGTTTATAATATGCGCTCAATTGGAAAACGTTAGATGAAAGGTCAATATTATCTTTAACTTTTACTTTTTGCATTGTCAAAGGAGATGGTGACTGTCTGCAGCTTTCGAAAATAATACATTTTTATGTTCCGCGGGGGTATCTTGGTGCTTCCCTGTCATTCTATTCATACAATGTTAGTTCAAATTATGCCCCAAGCTCGCATGCGTTCAACCTATTTGGTGAAAACATGGCTTTCGCTCGCGTCAACTGCTTTTTTTGGGGAAAAAATTCGCTGTCTACGAAGTTTATCCTTTATGTGTGGGAACTTAAACAAAAAAACAGTAGGTGACAAATCTACATACTACAATACTACATATACGGCGGATGAGCCATCGATTCGATGTTTTGAGTGCTTAAAAAATCATTTGTTTGACGAAGGGTGTGAGAGCTCTTATTGTCGTTGTTGCGTTTTTCGTGTCTTGAAAAGAAAAAAGTGAGCATTTGTTTCGGAGTTCTTGTTGTTCAAAGAACTTTTGCTAGTTTATCTCACTTTGAAAGGTCCATACAGTTATTTTGCCTTTTATTTTTGTCTCAAAGGAATATATCCAAGTTATGCATGGTACAATAATTACAGGTATTGCCTTCCCAGGGAGCGCATATTCCGATCTGCCTTATTTAAAAAATATCATTGTTGCTCACACTAAAACGTTTACTGCTAGGGAAAAGAGATATTTCCATACCCCATATACCATATATGTTCACGTATTTTTTTAACAAACCATCTTGCAGAGAACTTACTCAATTTGCAAAAGCCGGAAAAAAAACATTTGCTTGTAAATAAATACAAAATTTGTATTGCTCACTTCATTTCAAACGTTTTTTCTTTTGATTTGAAAAATTATAAAAATTTAAGTATAAGTATAAAAGTATAAAAGTAAAAGAACCAACAATGAATTGTGTCAAATTGAAAATAAGAGAGCACGAATTTCGATGTTAAGCAAAACTCTCTGGGAAGACAATACCTGTAATTATTGTACCATGCAAGTTATCTTAGACTATGTTCAAACAGGCCAATTAGCTAAGGCAATTAAGCTTTAAATTGCGGTATTGAGTTTAGTGTTCACACACCCGTCAGCTGCCCAATTAGCGATACGAAATCAGCTGTTGGGTTACCTACAGTGATGGAAAAGTTGTTACAATCGTTACTTTATTTAGTTTGAAAGTACAAGTTTGTACCGAAACACACAATTTTCGGTACATTTGGAACGTAGACAAATAGCTTCTCAGGAAATCAGTTCTTATTTTTACTAACATTTCAATGCATTTTCTGGTGCGGGCAACTGGTCAAGTAGCTTCCCTCCTTTGTGAAGAGGCATACAAATGATGCAGAAGGGTGGTCAAAGTAACGCAACTGTAGTTGATTTCGCCAGATAGACGGAAAATGCTTATTTGTAAAACTTCAGATCGAACAGCTAGGAGGAAAGTGATCCTTTTGACCTTTTCTACAACATAGTTTTGCCTCGCGCTGCTCCAAGAGATACTTTTCGTAGCCAAAAATTTGTTTAGTGTGAGTACAGAAGTTGATATGGCATCTATGGGAATTGTTGCCTCCTATTTTTCTTTATATACAAATACATATTTACTTTTTAGGTACATTTATCTACTTTTAGGTAAAGTTTCCGTAAATTAGGTACAGTTTTATAATTAAATTTTCCATCCCTGATGGGACCAGAAAGAAACAACTGATTGCTCTTTGTTCAATAAACATACCTCCAAGTCAAAATTAAACATACCTAGCAGGGTTGCATAGAGAATCTGACACAAATTGATTGCCAATTTATTACTAACTGGCAATTAATAATTTGAATTTTCGTATGATAAGTTGTGTAACAACTAATACCTAAATTGGTGAAAAGGTTCTTAATTTCCAATAAGGTGCCTGTTTGAACATAGTCTTCCTTGTCACGATGCGATTTAGCTATTTGGACTTGGCGTGTTTCTTTGTGCAATAATTGTCTGCACCAACCGACGCGAGTGTGATCCAACGCGCATCTAACAACCTAATAAATTTGCAACAATAGAAACACACTTTCGATTATTATTCTCACGTTTTGAGAGAACATTGGGACAGGCAGTAAGGTACAAAGCCACCAGATCTCGTTTTTCAAAGAGAGATAGCCAATTTAGTATCACATGTAGACGACTGAAGACCTATTCTGATCTGAATCACTCGATAAACCGTGGTTAAGTTCCATTTGACAATTTGTTTTCACTTATTTGACGACAATTTCTATTAAATTAGACATAGTGAAATCCGGGCTTTATGTGATAACGTACCCTGCCTCAAGTACGGTTGGATTTCCTTTCTTGTGGGCACCACCTTAAGTATATCCTGAAGCTCATCCATCACAAAACTTGGCATTTTAGCCCACATGCCAGGGTTCAGTTTAGCATGGGCAGTGATTCAGATGCTATTCTCTTATTGTTATATCTATCATTTCTAGCTTTTCTCTAAACATTTTAAGCGATGTTATGAAATGGAATATCCTTAAATTTTATGAACGGTATTAAAACAATGCCAACATGCATGACTCTAAGTGCCAGCAGAAAGTTGGTATCAAATGTTAGTTAATCGCCGGTAATCAAGGAATAATCAAATTGCTATAAAAATCAATAACTATTATACGCACACAAAGGGGCAAAGAAGTGGGCAGCAACGCCAAGCCAAACAATGCTATAAAATTTTTAACTCGCCAGCAGCAAAACAACTTTCGGGGCATCACAAAATACCTTGAAACTCGTATGTTGCATGTTACCGTGAAGGTAGCAAGCAACAAGTGGCCAGTGATAAGATCACTAGCATGCACAGTGCTCATTCGCTTTGGTAATTTTATGGGCTTATGTACATTAGGGTGGTCCTTGAAAAATTAAATGAACGATTTTTACAGTCTCGTCCCCTAAATCGGTAATACCACGGTCACAGATAACACATATAAATTTTGGTCCCGATTGGGGTCGGTTAAGACGTCTTCATAGGGTTATCTGAACTTTGACCCCTGTGCGGCACGCCTTAACCGTCTCCAATCGTGACCATAATTTGTATGTGATATCTTCGACTATAGTAGCATCGACGTAGGGATTGAGGCTTAGGAAATCTGAGGAAAAAATTTACTTCCTACATATAAGACCATCCTAATATACATACATACATGTGTATGCGGTTGTGGAGAAATATGCACATTCCACATACGCCGTGTGTCGCGCAGACAACAGGTGTCAACGCAGGTTGAGAGATGCATACATACCTCCGCTATATGCATATTTACATAAATACATACATACATACATACATGCTTTTTCTGCTGCCTGTGGCGTTTGCTTGTGGCGCGAATTTTATAATAGTTTTCGGCCGTTTCGGGTACTAGTACTTACATATTTCTAAAGCCATTCGCTGATTTCTTTTACTCGTTTTTATGCCTCACTTAAATTTTATATAGTGCAATAAAACTGTTATTCCTTCGTGAGTATGCATTTCGGTATCTAAGCGATGTATGACGCTGTAATGTCAGCTGTAGGAATAAGAGCTTCAAATGGTGAGAGCTGAAGGCACTTAAGTTATCAAATGATCTGTAAAATGATTAATAATCAATATAAATTTCAAAAACTCCAAGCCCTAGATGTAAATTCTTAGTTCTTATAGGGTAAGACCCCAGTGCCGCCAGACCTACCTTATTTCCGAATTTACCAAATTTAGGGAATAATTCGTGTTAAATGTGTTGAAGTATGTAAGAGTGAGTGCATGCCAAAAGGTCAAAACACAAAGCTTGCTTGGGTAGATGGCCTTTTACAGGTTAGCAGATAGTAAAGCCACGTGAAAACGTTACTTACTTACTTACATACATACATATGTTAAACTCGAATTGCGGGTTTCTATATATACATATATATTTTACAGAATCTTATTCAAAATCAATTTTCAATATTGCCAGCCATTTTCCGTGGGCGGCAACTTCCGCCAGACGCTTTAAAGTTCGAAAAGAATTAGGGAATATCCTCAGTCCCAAATTTTATATACAATACTTAGGAGACTATTTTAATACCTTTTGTGAACAGCCACACCAAACGTTTGGCCGAATGTCCTTCCAGGCACAATAGAAGTTAATTTTTTTATATGAAATTTATCTGCGAATTATGTTACTCATACGTACGGTGACCATCCGTCCTTTATTTTAAAGGACAGTCCTTTATTTTAACCCCCTGTCCTTTATAATTTTTTTCAAAATAAAGGACGCCTTTTGTCCTTTATTTCTTTAACTGTCCTTTAAATCGGCTGTGTATTTTTCAGAGTTGATAAATTTTTAAACGCAGAATATGAAAAATAAAAATGTCCCTTATGAAATATAATGAAATCGTTCGCCAGTTTATTTCTCACCCCACTTAAGGGTTTCTATTTAATTGGAAATCTTTGTACAATCTATAAAGCACGGGGAAAGTTGTGTCCAGGATGGTGTTGCCCGCTGAGTTTCCAGTTCCGCTGAAAGAGAACAATAAACCCCCCGCTGCACAGTGGTTTAAAACTGGCATTTAGTGTTCGTAATTCACTGGAGCCTTCTTTTTTTTCACTTAATATGATTAATTTTTATTTTTTTTTTATGGAAGCTTACGATGTTTGCAAAAGACCAGTTGAGCCTGATGCCTTTTATTTGATTATATTAATTTGTTTAGTGCAAAATGCAGATAAAGTAGCAATTTTGATGAAAATGTATTCTCCTGTTCCAGTTAATGAATGTTATATTAAAAAAACTAGTTGAAACCAATTGTATGGCTCTCCCAAAACAAAAAAAAAAATACTTAAAAAAAAAATTTTTAAATGTTATAAAAAAATCCTCACCAATATAAATATTTGTTTGGTTTTTAGCAAAAATTGGTTGAAAAATGAAGGCTCCGCTGCATTATGAACATTAAATTCCAGTTTTGAACCACTGTGTGCTGGCTTCGTCGTGCAGTATGAATTATGGTAAACGCATTTTGGTAGCAAAGGATGGCGAAGTCCTTGAAAAGGGTTTGGCTTCATTTTTCGCTATAGAAGGGGAACTTGTACAGTCAAAAAATATAATTAACCGGTAAATATTTGATTTAAATTACGATATGGGTAAGGTACTTTCATCATACAAGTTGTATGTACGTATTCCCAAAACAGTTTGAAAAAAATGTCCTTTATTTTACGTTGGTTAATATGGTCACCGTACTCATACGCCACGTTTCCACGCGTTTCATCAAACTTGATAGGAAAACGATAACTATAGATTAGGCTATTATTATTTAGAACTAGTAATTAAACAGAATATAATTGACTCTATCATCATCAGCACGAAAATAAAACATTTTATTTTGAACAAGCCGACGACCTACCTAGTAAAGTCAAATCGGCTACGCTGAATTTTGTGATCATAGTCATTATTCTAGGTTAGGTCATTTAATCGAGTAATATTAAATTCAACGGGCCCGCTTTTGAGCGAAATTTTACGATTTTAGATTGCTCTGAAAACTCGTATTGGAGGGTTTTTGGTTCGAGGAATCCGAATTAGACATTATTTTTGCCATCCAATAATTGATCATAGTGTGTTGGATGAAAGGCACGCTTTTCGTGGTTTAGATAAATATACGCATGTACTATTCACGGACCAAGAATTGAGTCCTGCTTTTAGAGGGTACTACTCAACACACCGACCCTTGCTATGTAGGCTATGTAGCTATGGAATCACACATCCCGCCAGCAATCGGGGGGCACAACTTTTGTGAGAGAGCGTTACCGAGAGTTAAAACGGAAGAGAGACTTATAATATGAAATAGGAAGCGGGAGGTCCAAAAACGTGAGTGCGAAGAGTCTGCCACGCTGGCCGACAAGAAAAACAATCGGAAATTTTTGACAGTAAATAGGGCGACATATGAAAATATCAAGACCGAGGCGAGCTCCTGGAAAACTAAAAACGCCAATCCGATGCTAAATATCCTAGGTTTAATCTAATAAATTATTTGCGGAACACTTTTTCGCTCAACTAAATGGAACGGTGCTCACTCGATGATGTTCAAAAACAATAAAGTTGCAGCCGATGGACTTCTTGCTGAGCTAAGTACGCAAGTACGATGGCGAAGAACTGTGATTAAATGAAAGCAGGCCTCCCGGTTTGAACTTAAGTGAACTCTGGCCAATCCACAAGATGTTTATACATTGAAAGAAGACTGTGAATATCTTAAAGCTCAGCCTAACCTGTTATTGAAATACTTTGTGGGAAAACTGTAATGGTTAAATTAAATATGTACGCAGATTGCAAAAACTTCTCTTTTTTATAACGGAAGACTATTTGCAACACTGAATATACTAACATCACTTGTCCTGATGGCTTGCTAAATCGTCCGCGCTCTAGTCAGCGCGTTCTTTGCAATTCCGGAATATTCCTATCGAAGCCTCTCGACATAGAAGCTTCTACCGTCTTTAATCGAACTTTCTATTATTCGCTCGTTATCCACTTCAAACCCTCATTCGCTGGTTCAAAGTATTCGTCACAGTTTGAATTATTTCGAATAATATTATACATATAAGTACCAAACATCAATAAAATATACATATACATGAATATTTATACGTGTACGTACACGAATATAGCGCAAGCCTTAACCGCCTTCTTGACTAGTTAGCTAATTTAGCCGAAACATTTTTGCATCTAATCAACTTCTTGCCTTTAAATACTTATCTGACGCGAATCTCATTAACTAAATAGCACCTTTAATCATACAATAACAATAAGAAAACATAAATAAACATCACACCAACGGGCAGACATTTAGACACCTAACCGAGAAATGTTGAGGTGCAAGAACTGTGCGTTCAGTCAACGCATCAAATTTGACTACGGTTTCTTATCTCTAAATTAAACATCGCATATCTCGAAATGGACAAAAGTTCTAATTTTTGACATCAGAAATTTCTAGAGGACGGGCAGTATTTTCCAGCATTCCGAAATTGGCTAGTTGCGCGCTGGAATGGAGAAAGTAAGATTACAGCTACGTTTGTAGTGTGTACACATGTGCTCACAAACTACTATGTACAACGTGTTTAGATAGCAGATAACAAGCAGCAGCTTCAAACAAACTAATTACCCATAGACACAATAAAAACAATACTGAAAAATGGGATAAATTGCACCTATATATACGACAATGTGGCACGTAAACACAATTACTACACAGCTGCGTATATATATATATATATATATATAAACATATATGCATATGTGTAGATATTTGTACCCAAACGCGTACGAAAGTGTTGTGAAAAAAGTAGCTAATTAACTTGCAATTACATAAAGTTGATGACTGCAGATTAACTGATTACCCTCCAAAGCAAATCCCAATAAATGAATGAATGAAGAAAAGCTAATAGGAGGGAGTGGATATTTGTCAGCTATGGCTACATAAGTGAGATGTGTGTTAATTCCCTTCAGGCAAACGGTGACAATTTGCCACATAGTGTAAGTTGACAGGAGAAAAGAGTGCCACTACGGTGACCACTCTTGGTGATGTAGTGGGTATCAGTTCAGCTTTTGTTTACTTTCAGCATTCGCTAGCTTGTACGAAAAAAGCCGAATGGATAGGAGAATTACGGCGGCGAAATAATTAAAACGCCGCCTTTATAATCACGCGGAGGGCATTAAAAATACCAGAGACGGAAAATAAACATTATTTTTTAAATTTTAACAAAAAAAATTAACAAGTTTTAATCGTCGTAAAACCGTTATAACTATACTCACGTATTTGTGTTCGTAGTAATAAATTAAAAATAATAATAATAATTAATATTTGATTAAGAAGAATATTTCAGTTAAGAATAATGATCATTCAGGAAAACTCAAAAGCTATAGCAGCGTGATTTCCGTTGTATCCTTTTTAGAGGTAGCGACACCCTAATAAGAAGAATAAGTTCCAAAATTTTCACGTCAAAATTTCAGTAAGTTGCGTCTGTATGGCCTTTTCAATTTCATAAATAATCATTGTTTTTAAGCGGAAAAATAAAACTCAATAATAATTATTATCTCTGAGCGAAAAAAATAAAAATCATAAAATAATCATTATTTGTGATCGAAAAAATAAAAATCAAATAATAATCATTTCCGTTGAGCGAAAAATATAAAAATCATAAAATAATGATTAAATGCTGATTTAAATTATTTTACTCATAATAATTACCGTCCCTGAATAATACACACTTTTCCGTACGTCTTTACTCTAGAAAACATGAGCCGGCCATCGAAAATTATAAGTTCGGCGTAATAAAACTTCTTGCTCGGCACATAGATGTGAAACAGCTGATTTACATGTGAAACGTTTATAGAAAAGAAAAATAAAAGCATTTTCGTGTGTGAAGTGATTCGCGTTTTTATTAAATTGTGGACATTAATAAATCAAATAAAATGCTGGGAAGTCGGCGAAACTTAAAAAGGTTGGTAAGCAATAAAAGAAAAGAATTTTTATCTAAACTTCAATATAAACCAACCAGCGAGGTAGTGAGTGTCCCGGTAGCATCTGAACCACGCGATTATGAGTCTCATTTGCAATCAAATGCAAATATAGTTTCTGGAAATGATCCTGCTAACAGTGTGCGTCCAATTTCTTTAAAAGAGCAGCTAAAAGATTGGGCTTTGAAACACAAGCCAAGTAGGGAGTGTTGCAATGATATACTTGCAATTCTTGCTATACAAAATCTCGATGTCCCAAGGGATATTAGAAGCCTCATACCAAAAAAAAGCAAGTTGGTTATTAAGAGTGTACCTCCTGGGTTTTATTCTCATTTTGGCATAGAAAACCAAATTGCATGCACACATATATAAGTTATATAAAACTCTAACTTACCTTTTCTATCAACATTTTTCAAGGGAAATCCCAAAAATGCAAAATCGAGCATTGAAGCACCTTAACTCAAAGGACGAACAGGTTCTACTCGAAGGTAAATATTTACTACATTTAAGATTTCCAGGTTTTACGTATTAACTTCATTTTATTATAGGTGAAAAACGATGTGAAAATTGTAAAAGGTTAGAGGACAAAATTGATCAAAAATTCCAAGAACTAGCAGGTAAATGCATATTTCGAAGCAGCTTAATACTCACATTGCCCAAAGTTCAAAGAAATATTTATTGTATCTTTATTAAAACTATTTCCGATCATTTTTTCCAGATAGAACGAATCATCAAAATACAATTATAATGGAAGCTTTGGCAGAACAAAATGTCCTAATTAATAGGCTTATTTTCCAAGATGAAGAAAACTTGAACGTGACATCCACTTTCCCAATAAAAAGCGATAATGAACTTAAAGAGCTAGACCAAAAAATTGATGATTCTAACATTAAAAACTATGTAAGTATTTGTAAAATTTTACAATAGTAATTTTTAAATTTATTTATATACTTTTGGTTTTATTTTTATTTTAATAGGTAAATATAGTTAAGAAAATTATTTGTAATAATTTGCAGAAAAACATTGACCTACTATTGGAGCCTGAATTTCTTTATGAATATAATATTGACGGTAGTCATGGAAAGAAACGATTGAAAGAGTATAAAATGTTTGAAGTTATGAAAGGTTTTCTAGAGTAAATTGTGGAAAGTAAATTTACTAATTTTTATTTTTTCTCAGATTGCGTTATTTCGATATATGGCGCAGAAGGTGCTGAAGAAAAAATACGAAAAGCGATTCATTTATCAAAGAAGCGGCAGTTAAAAAAGTTGCTTACGAATAAAAGAAATGCCACCAGCGATGATAATAAATAATGAGTATAAACTCTTTTAAAGTCCATTGACGAAATTCGATGAATTCTTAGTTTTAAAATGAAGTTTTGTATTATTTTTCACATATTTTTCTTTATATTAATGATTCAATGATTTTCTAAACAGGATACAAGAAAACTGAGTAAGTGTATGGTGTCTTTTAATATTAGCATTGTTTTTCAAACTAAATTTTATTTTTTTGTTAATTTTGCATTAAACATGGGCTAAGTTTTAACAGACACCGTATAAATCCAATTTTCGAACTTTGTACGAAATATATGAGAATTTTGTAGTTTCACCTAAACTGCAAACTTTTTAATAAGAATTTAATAAAAATCGAGTATGTAGTTTTATACCCCATTCAAATTTAGTATAATAATGTGCAAACTTTAAATATCTTAAAGTACATACATATGTACATAAAGTATTCTGAGGTTTCTCTTTATATGGAAGAAAATGCGTGACACCGACAGCATAAAAATTATCAAAAATCAACACGAACTTTAAGACATTTAAAGTTTGCACAATATTATACTAAAATTGAATGGGCTATAAAACTGCACACTCGATTTTTGAAATTCTTATTAAAAAGTTTGTGGTTTAGGTGAAACTCCAAATTTCTCATAAATTTCGTATAAAGTTCAAAAATTGGATTTATACAGTGTTTGTTAAACCTTAAGCCATATTTTAATACAATATGGATTAACAAAAAAATATTTAATATGAAAAGCATTGCAAATAGTAAAACTAATCATCGTATATCAGTTTTGTGACTAAGGGTATATTAATATGTTAACTTCGTTATTAAATTGATTATTTTTTGCTTAAAATATGTAACAAAATAGTAGTAGTCGACATATGACCACTTTTGAATATTATTCTTTTGCGTGTTTAATGCTCGTTAATTTTTTATAAGTGAATAGCACATTAAATAACAGGACCCATATATGTACATATGTACATAAATCGAAATGTAAAAAATGTATATATATTTCGAAAATAACTGAATTTCTTTCATTTCTATGAATAAATAACGTAAAAAAATTTTAAGAAATCATCAATTCTAAGAAGGGCAGGGAGGTATTCGTGATAGGTTCTTTTAAACAAGTCACGAAATGGGTAAACGGGGTTTGCCAGGGGACAGGTTTTCTCAGGTCGTCACAGTTCTGCCACCGGAGTCTCTATGCGGTGGCAATCGGTCACTGCCAATGACAACTCCGTGTTAAAGTTGCCGGTCGTTTTCATATAATTGAACCGGAACTGTGATCGGTATCTTCTCTTTCAGACAGGTATGTGATATATCCAGTGCCGGTGCTTTTGCCTGCAGGGTTAGAAGCGCTGTTACTTTATTTAGGCAGATTAAATAATATAGATATGATAGAAAAAAGTGAAAACCAAAAAAATGTAGTAACAAAAACTATAAATGTAATTATTAGGTAGAATAAACTACGTATATACGTACTTATATATAACATCAACCAATTGTATATGTATGCTTGGTAGATGGAGATTCATTGAGTCTCAGGTTGGGATAGTTTACAGAGGTTTCCGATGCTTAAGCCAGCATACCTTGATTTTTAGTACTCGCTGAGGAACTGAGCTCTTGAATCATGTCCCCTCTTATCTAAGCGTATTCGGATCCTAAAAAGCTGTGAACCCAGTAAACGGGCAACAGATATATTAAGGTTTCAGATTCTATTATGTCTGTGCAGCTTCTGCAACAAGAGTCCTTTCGAGCGACCTGTAGTTTTTCCTACGCTATAGAGAATTCTCTTCTCCTAAACATGAGATATTTTTGCGAACGTTTATTGTTCTATTTCGGCCACGTGAGTATCACTTTTCAGCAGATATTTTTTGAACTAGTACCGATGAACTCTCTGAGTAAATAAAGAATATTTTTGGGTATGCAGTTTTATAGTCCATTTAACGAATTGTAAGTTTCAAACGGCTACAAAATCACGTTGATTTTTGGTATTTTTTTTGTTTGCGGACGGATTTTTGCACTCGATTTTTTAATTGCACTTGTTATATAGAAAAATCGCAAAAGCGGTCGCAAAACAAATCTCAAAAATCTACTACAGATTCAGATTAAAAAGTTGAAATTTTGATCAAAATTTGTTGAATTTTCCTAAATTTTGTACACAGCTTGAAACTGTGATTTATATGGTTTTGGGGAAAGCTTAGAAAATATTTTCAATAGAAAAATAACAAAAATTTAACTCGAATAATATTATGAATATTTCAAAAAAAATAATCAACATGTGGTCACTTCTTTGAGTCACTTCATATGTTTTTAGAATAAGATGGATTACCGGTCTATTGCATCTTAAAATGAGATATTAGAACAAAGCGTGCAAAGGCTTAGCAAGACTTCGAGAACACACCCTAATGTAACACGATATGGCAAAACGACAATATAGAAGCATGACTACTTCCAACAATGTCAGTCGGTGGACAATGAATAAAATGAAAGAACCAGGTATACAATTGATGTCAACAACAGGCGTAACTAACTGTTAAAACAACGTATCTGTTCCAAATATCAAAAGTTCTTGTCCTGCAGTAAATACTTAGAAACCCTTGGGCTTGGCTTGTATCGTATTTTTCCATCACTGCCGCCTTCATTCAGATGTAAAAGTAAAGCCTCATGTACAATCAAAGAAAGGTTTAATTCTGATGCATACACCTGCCACTGCATTGCCGTTATGTTCCGATATCCAAACAACCTAAGTACGGCCCATAAATACAGTATATAGGCAGCCCCATATCATCTGGTCTCCCGTGAGAGAAAAGAACCATGCCACTTTTTTTGTAAAGCAAAGAAAATTAAGATTAATTATAGTAATTTCCGTATACTTTTTACTTTATTGCTGCTAGAAATAAATAGAAAAAACGGATAGAAGTGGGTGAAGGTTGTTTTTTCAAGAAACCGAAAATAGAAAGTACACTCTTTACATAGTTAATTCCTTCATTTCATCAAATTTCAAATCTCCCTGTAACGCTAAACAGGTTAAACTTCAAAAAATAAAAACCTTATTGCCCGTCTATGTAGAATCCAAGTTCTTTACCGTGACTTCTCATTTTCTAAATTCGTAATAATGATGCAGATGCGATGACCTTCAAAAAAGTAGATGGTACCCCTAATTAAAAATATTATCAGCCTCAAAATTTTCTTAAAACTCTTTCGTTTGACACTGATATTTCGATATTGCATTTATGTAGGTTATGTATAAGTAAAACAAATTAGACTTTTCAAACAGGTGGCGACCCTTCAAAAGTATTTTCAAACTAAAAGTAATTGATGAACTAAGTTGAACTTGATTTTTTAAGCACATTGCAACTATCCTAAATATAGTTCAGAAATAAATTATTTTCAAACCCATTTCGATTGATACCCATCCTTTTAAAATCCATTTAACTTATTAAATAACTTGAATGGAATTTTTTTAACAGTTGGCAGCCCTCTTCTGACACCCTAAAAAATTATACTGTTAAATTTAAAAATTTCTTAACACTCGTTCGTCTGATACTCATATTTTAAAATTTCATATAACTTATGTATAATTGAACTAAATACGACTTTAAAAACAGGCGGCAACCCTCCTACGAATTATTTTCGAACTAAAATTTCCTCAACTATTTTTCGTCTGATGACTTAAAGTAACTGATGGATCAAGTTTAAAGTTATTTTTTAAACACATGGCAAGCCTAAACATAGTTATGATAGTCACGGTTTAGTAATTCATTAAATTTATTAAATAATTTTTATTTAACCCTTTAAACTGGAACAACCCTCAAACACATCAAAACTATTCTAAATTGTCAAACTAAATATGTATTTCTTAAACTCTTTCATTTGGCATCCGTTTTTAATATTTCATAATAATTGGGTATAAAATAACTTAATTCGACTTCTCAAATAGGTGGCAACCCTCTTCAAAATATTTCCAAACTACTACCTTCTTTAACCTGACACCCATATAGCAATACCTTACTAACGTACCAAATTCTGTTAATTCAAATTCAATTAAATGTTTTAAACATGTGGCAACCTTCCTACACGTAGTTAAGATATAAAGCCTTGACTTGACTTGATTAAACTTGAGTTTAATTATTTAACAGGTGGCAACTCATTTCGAAAAAGTAAAACCTTCTTATACATCTACAGCCCTTTAGTCTGACTCCTCACTTTTGAAAATCGAACGAACGGTGCAGATCTGATGACCTGGGCAAAAAAATTTTAGGAGTTTTCAATTAAAATACAGTTTATTCGCTAACAAAACCCATATAAACCCAAGCTTTAAACTTTGTAAAAGGCTACAAAAAAATGCAACAACAACTTTGTAAAAGACTACAAAAAAATGCTACAAATTTTCACCTAAATTTCAAACTTCTCAGAAGTGTTAGAAGTTTTTTGAGTACGCAGTTGAGTATTCAATTTTAGTCTAACAATGCGCAAATTTGAAGTGGCTAAAAATTACTGTTGATTTTTTAGAATTTATTTCGTGTTTGATCCCATATTACGAATAAACACAATTTATTTTTAAAAATTACCGTTGATTTTTTAGAATTTTTTTTTCGTTTTTGCTTCCATATAACGAATAAACACAATTTATTTTTATATGGAAGAAACCCGCAACACCTTCGTCGAAAAAAATTCTAAAAAATCAACGGTGATTGTTAGCTACTTAAAACTTGCATGTTGTTAGACTAAAACTGAATTGGCTATAAAACTGCGTACTCCAAAATATTCTAACACTTCTGAGAAAAAAGTTTGAAATTTAGGTGGAAATTTGTTGCAATTTTTTTGTACTCTTTTACAAAGTTTAAAGCTTGGGTTTATATGGATTTTGTTAGAGAATGAATTGTGTTTTAATTTAAAATTCTTAAAAATAAATAAATAAACATGAGTGGGAAACAATATCACTTTGAAATGGGGGTGCTATTGTATTGGCCAATACTGTATAGATAACTTATATCACAAGAGACGTGTATATGGACGTGTTTAATACTTGCCTCGCTATCTGCATAATATCTAAATAATAGTTTTATGATATTAACCTCCTCCTGAAAGATAGATTTGTTTTATCCCATTGCTGGTGGTAACAAAACTTCAACCAATGCCATGATCAGTATTGGAGTGATATTTGTAAATACTTTCTGGGTTTTGGGTCGTTGCTTGGCCCAATTACTTATTTTTAGAAATTTTTCGAAAATTTGTTATTTGTGGTGTATTAATTTAATAAATTTTCTTTATCTTTTTTCCATGAAATCTTTTTGTAAGTCTGGCTTTAAGTGCAAATGGTTTTGGAAAATATTCAAACGAAAAAAAATAGTTATGTCAAATACAGAGTTATTACTTTTATTAAAATTTACTCTACGCAAATGAATCTGTAAGGGTATACTTTTGACTGCGTGACCGACTGACTAGTGAACGCTTAGCCTACTTGTAATCATACGCTTCACTTCGGTGCTACTAACTTAATTTTTCATGCTCTTGCACAGCCAACAAATTGACGTACGTATGTATGTATATATGTATATACGGCACTCATGCGATCTAATATTAAATTAACAGCATGTTGTATAATTGTTCATAATTATAACAATTAAAATAGCACCAACAAAAACGCAAGCGAAAGCAACAACAAGAATAATAATTGTATAATATTAGCCACACATTACGAAAAAGCGACTGAGCAAAATAATAAAATACTAAAAATACGCACAGGGAAGTATTTGTGGCAACAATATTTTTTCCTACATAAATACATACCATACATCTTTACATGCATATGTAACGGGTGATTTTTTAAGAGCTTGATACCTTTTTTTTTTAAAAAAACGCATAAAATTTGCAAAATCTCATCGGTTCTTTATTTGAAACGTTAGATTGGTCCATGACATTTACTTTTTGAAGATAATTTCATTTAAATGTTGACCGCGGCTGCGTCTTAGGTGGTCCATTCGGAAAGTCCAATTTTGGGCAACTTTTTCGAGCATTTCGGCCGGAATAGCCCGAATTTCTTCGGAAATGTTGTCTTCCAAAGCTGGAATAGTTGCTGGCTTATTTCTGTAGACTTTAGACTTGACGTAGCCCCACAAAAAATAGTCTAAAGGCGTCAAATCGCATGATCTTGGTGGCCAACTTACCGGTCCATTTCTTGAGATGAATTGTTCTCCGAAGTTTTCCCTCAAAATGGCCATAGAATCGCGAGCTGTGTGGCATGTAGCGCCATCTTGTTGAAACCACATGTCAACCAAGTTCAGTTCTTCCATTTTTGGCAACAAAAAGTTTGTTAGCATCGAACGATAGCGATCGCCATTCACCGTAACGTTGCGTCCAACAGCATCTTTGAAAAAATACGGTCCAATGATTCCACCAGCGTACAAACCACACCAAACAGTGCATTTTTCGGGATGCATGGGCAGTTCTTGAACGGCTTCTGGTTGCTCTTCACTCCAAATGCGGCAATTTTGCTTATTTACGAAGCCATTCAACCAGAAATGAGCCTCATCGCTGAACAAAATTTGTCGATAAAAAAGCGGATTTTCTGCCAACTTTTCTAGGGCCCATTCACA
>NW_023458564.1:103194-118754 GCF_013731165.1 Rhagoletis pomonella
AGTAAATGTCATGGACCAATCTAACGTTTCAAATAAAGAACCGATGAGATTTTGTGCGTTTTTTTTAAAAAAAAGTTATCAAGCTCTTAAAAAATCACCCGTTATATGCATAACTATGTATATATGTACATATGTACATGTATTTGCGTTGAAAAACAACCAGGAAGATTCAATCCCCCAAAGCGCGTACGCCGTCGGTAGCAACAGCTGCGCATAAAAGTGAAATGCTGCTGCTCACGCCAACGCAACACAGCAGACGTTGCAAGGAGGCAAAGAAATTAAATGAAAATAAATATCTACTTGTGTACGTTTGTATGTTAGTAGAGAAAATGTGAATGAAAACGAACTGAGCGTGCAGGTAGCAGAAATAGAAATGGAAAGTTGTATTGTTCGCTTGATGCATTTTCCTCAGCAGCCGTACATTGCACGCTGAGAATTTACTCAAGTGGACAAAGAATTTGACGGAAAAAAATTTACACAATATTCCGATTTTTTTTTTAAAGCCATGTGCATATTTAATCACGTTAAATAATTTTTGCTTAGAGTTCTCATACAGGGTTATTCCATAAGACCGCAATTTTTTATAAGTAATAATTAATTAAATTTTATCAATTTGTCAGAATTATTATTTTTTTTATTTTGTTCATCGTGTTTTCTTAGTCTATGGCATTTATGTATGTATGAAACACAATATCCGTTAAATTCCCCCGACAACTCCTCTTGTAACTCTAGAATTGTCTCAAGCTTATTGGCAAAAAAAAAACTGTAACCTTCCAAAAAGGAAGAAATTTTTTAAAAGTAAATGTTTACCGTATGATTGGAATGCAGCTAACACCTTTTTATTCAAAAGAGGAAACGCTGCACCTCTATCTCCTCTTTCCACATAAAAATCTACTTACAGAAAACCAAGCCTCAATCCTTATCCATTCGTCCTGAAATATACTAACCAGAAATGAGGTTGCTTTATAAAACAGAAAGCCATTTTGAAATATGAGTGTTTTTACTCTCTAGAAAATAATTTATGCAAGCTCACATGGTTTTGTACTTTAAACGACGATATGTATGCATTTACCTTACCTTGCTTGCATATAGAAAATAATAAATTCATTCATAAATATTCATCAGCTATGTATAAAGGTATGCAATAAGTAAATAGCAACTTTAGCTTTTCGCTAATTATCAAAGTCATAAATTTACCGTATGCCCTTTTCTCCTTTAGTTTTAGACACTTCTCGTCAGTTGCCCGCCATTCACATTGGAAGCAAGAAAATACCAAAATATAATAACAGAAAAAATACGAATTAATGTTGTTGTTGTGGCGTATTTATAAATTTTTACATGCTCATCAGAGTTGATGTTGGCACGATAATAGACTCCATCAAATCAACTTCGCGGCGACTCATCTACATATGTATGTATGTATGTGCGTGATAATCGACGCTGTCATAAAAATTCTTTCTGCTACTGTGCAACATTTTTTCAGTCAATAAATTAATTTTACGTCATTTACAGTGCAGTCGCATAAATTTTTAATAATGCGGTTTTGGAGCCAATAAAATTAGAGAAACTCTTTTCACGCAATAATGTCCAATGAATCACTGCAACAAGTTTGGGAGGAAATATTTACTTTTATTTGAAGTTTTCTTTTGATATTCTGAAATCTTATGCTTTTGGCCTCATAAATTAAAACCTATTTACATATATACTTATACACATAAACATGCATGCATATGTATCTGTACATATTATATACCTGCAGGCCAGAATAGAGTGCAGAGTTATTTTAAAAGGTGTGGGCATTAGGGTGATTCAGAAATGAAAAATTCCTCGGAACCATGCTCAAAAGTTTCGTATAGACGCCAAATTAGTGCTCAGTATATATGAGCCTTTAGTATTAATATTAGGAATTTCCGCATCGCATTTTTCGATTTCCCATTAGATAACACTGGAAAAGTTGTTTTTTTTTTTTACTTCTACAATCATAAAATTTTACTTTTAAAATCATAAAATTTTAGCAATATTCAAGAGTATAATGACGATAGTTCTGTTTTTATAAACTTTTAGAACTCCAAAGTAAGGTTTGAGTTCGTGATAAGTTTCTTAAACTAAAAAATCTAAGAACTTTTTTGAGAAATTGGCTAAATTAATGGTGAATTCGACTTTGACCTCGAATAACTTTTGACCGAGTTGACTTATCGAGAAATGACATCGGACCTTTTTTGTATAGCGTTCAATTCTGTACAAAAATACTCCAAGATCTTTACAGTACAAAGTGTCGTTCATTAAATATAAAAATTAGATTAAAACAAAAATAAAAAATATTTCCTGTCTTGTTCTTGTGGGAAATCGACCAGTGCGATACGGACATTCTTAATATTTATATTAAAAGCTCTTATTTTCTGACACTTACTTTGGCGTCAAACCGAAACTTTTGGACATGGTTTCGAGAAAAAAAAATCTGTATCAACCTACTATACATACATATAAAATAAATAAAAATAAATAATTACGTAAATATGTCAACGTAGGAAACATTTCAGATTCCTTAACATATCTATCTTCTCAATGTTCTCAATGTTAGTCGCCATAATTGAGATAATTAAAATATTAAAAAACTATTATTGCTAAGGTACATAAATATATCGTGGTTTAAAGTACAAAACCGCGTATCAAGATAGTGCGAAACCGCGTATGTGAGGTTGCATAAATTATTTTATAGAGAGTAAAAACATTCATATTTCAAAACTGTTCTCTCTTTTATAAACCAATCGCATTTCTGGCTAGTATTTTCCGTGCGAAAGCCAAAAGCTTCGGTAAGCAAATCCAATTTTTGGAAAAAAATGAGTTACGCGGTTTTTTACTTTAAACCACGATATATGCACATACATTTATATGTACGTACAAATAGGCGAATGAAGTATGATTCCGGAAGCCAATGAATACCGTATGTTACGGTCAAGATTCTTAAAATATCTTTTGACTACATAATTAAGTGTACTAAAACCCACATACGCACATACATAATTAACACCTCTAATACAGTCATTTATATTAGCATTCAATTAAGTAATTTTATACCTAAGGCCAACCTATTAAGTTTTAAAATCACAGAAAACGTCTTTCAGCTGAAATATATAGCTATGTATGTACAGTGTACATTGTACACAGATACACTCCTCGTCGTTGGTAAAGCATATCCTTTTAATCATTAGTATTAGAAGTTTTGCTTTTGCTTATTTTAAATGCATTAATTTTTTATAAAAATGTTGCATATTATGCCATGTTATTATCCCATGTTAATCCGATTTTCTAATTTTATACAAATTAAAAAAAAAACAAATCTCAAGAAAAAAATGTTTGCCACAGTTTGTATATGGAAGAAAACTCGCAGAACCGTCAACAAAGCTGCATCCCGAAATGGTTTCTAAAAATATTATTAACTTATTCACTGTGGGCCATTAGGATAGCGAATCCCTTGTTGACATTTGTTTTTTAATTTCGTTATCTTAACCCAGCCGTTACATTTTTTTTGTCTTAACATCACAGCTTAACAGCTAAACATACGACAAAAAAATAGGCTGAGTCTGGATAGTCTGTTAAGATTATTTGTCTGACAGCGCTTCGTTAGTACAAGATTGGGATAGTTTAACGAGTTAAGATAGTCTTTCGCACGGCATTTCAGATAGGATAAATTGACGGTTGCCGATCAGTTGAGATAAAGTAGCGCGGGCAATCGACATGTGGATGAACGGACAGCCATAATTTCATTGATTCCTTTAATTGTTCTGATTCTAGTGTACTCTAAAATGAAAATGCAGTTATTTTTACTGACATTTTATTTACAGTTAGACCTACCAGCCATTATCATATATATTCTCAAAACAAAAACATATTTGCACATATCGAATCTAATTTCACACAGTAAAGATAAAATATTATAAACGATTAATTTGAATTTCATGCAATAAATATGTAATTAAACCAAAACCTCACAAATGTTTAGCAAAACTCTTTTTATATACTCGTAAAATCATACTTCCACGCATAAAATATGTATGTATGTACATGCATACCAATATGTATGAAAAGGTTAGCCTTTATAAACCATTACTAAAACACACTCCTAGAAAAATTAGTTGGTCAATAAAATACTGACTGACTAATTGTAGGCACACAGCGTGAGAATCGCTCTTAGCATTTGTAACACTGTTAACCGCCAGACTGACTCACTCACCAAGTGGGGCCATAGCAGACTGGTTTAGTTATTAAAATTCTATACATAAAACGAGATCTCTGCTCAGCTAGGAGAGTTCGCATTTGCATGAATGAAATGGAGATTTGTTATTACCCGCAAAGTTAGGTTAATTAATACAAGCCAAAGTCTAGTCGACTGTGCTTAGTTGTTAGATACTAATTACAGTTTGATGTAGTAAAGTTAATGATTTTTAACCAGAATTGGTCTTTCGTAAAAAGTTATATACTTATATACGTGCATATTTATGTGTGTATGTATGTATCTTAATGGCTAATTGGAAATATTATTCAGACGATGCGGTTAATGTGTGTAGTAAGGCACTAATATTAAATACTATTTACTATACTGCATGCAAGTGTGGAATCATTTTTTTATGTAGTATGTGTATTTTGAAATCACGGGCCCAAGCATTACATCAAGGGTTGTATAAAAAATGTATGCATATACATAAAAGTACGTAACAAATACATGTATTTTTAAATAAAACAGAGTTTTTAGGTATTTAAAAAATTATGGCTAAGAACTTAAACAACTTCTATTTATTATTGTTATTATTTTCTTTATTTGCAGGCCAATATGAAAACCGAGGTATATATATTTTTAATCGTAAGTAACATTTATTATGTATCTTTGCATCGAAATATGGCAAAAGTGTTGGTAAATGAAATTAATTTACGTATAAAAATATGTGTAAGTATTATACATGTGAAATAAGTTTTACATACGTATAACTCGTAAAAAAATTTTGGTTGATTCTTTTGTACTCAACATTTTTATTGAATCATGTGTTTGAAACAAACAACAATAGTTTACACATAGTAGAAGTTATAGTTGCTATTTCGGAAATCACTACATCTAAGTTTTTTATTTAAAAATTCAATTTAAATTCTGATTTTTATTTATGTAATTTTTCAGTGAATGTTTGCCGTTCATTAATAGTTGAATTAAACATGTGAAAAAATTAAAATTTGCTCTTAATTGATAAAAAAATTAGAACAAATTTGAAACTTTTCAGGTTACACTCAAATTTAAATATATTGTGTCATAAATTGGAACGAAATTTGAATCGAATCGTGAATGAAAGAAGAATAAATTCACCTGAATTGCTTAAGTGAAAATGGCTTTAAAAGTATGTACATATACATATGGATATAAATTTATACACGACTTTAAGTAAAACTTTCTGTTATTTAAAATCGAATATCTAATCATTTCGCAAGCCACTACTTTGGTTTTGGCGATTTTTATAGTTCTCAAGTAAAAGAATACAACGCCTCTGAAACTTTAAAGGCACTGAAATTCACTAATATGTAATTTCACAAAAATCGCCGTTTTTAACATTTTCTCTATTAGTTAATTTTATGAATCATATATTTTTCTTTTAATTTGACATAATTAAACCACTTTTCCTATCGAGCAATTTAATATTAAGAAAATTTACTGTGTTGACAGTTTCTTTTATCCTCCTATTCGGCTTGGAAAGCTACGTCTGCCAGGTCTTCTAGTACACTTTTCAATTTGCGGATGTTTTGATTTAAAATTTCTTCACCATAAATAACCTGCTTGAGGGTGTTTTCTGAAGGCTTATTCGTACAATAGCGTATTCAATATAATTTTCGGCAAAGGGTCAAGTGAAAGCATATTACATATATGGGTATTCATGGAAATGCATAGATACCTCGTTACCGCGTAAATATCGTAAACAAACCGATTTTCCAAACAAAAATAAGGTTAAATTAGTGGTGACATAACCATAACCATATAAAACTGCGTGTTTGCAGACATTAAAAAAAAAAAATATTGTTCGCAGCCAACGTTTTGGCATAAGTGTAGAATGTGACCATTTAGTTATGCAAAAACCAAAAATGTGGTTCGATAGAACTTCTCACGCAGTACCAAAATTATTTGGCGCAAAAATATAAAGAAGATATAAAAGGTTAATTTAAAATTTTTTGATTCCTTTAGATATTAAAATCTTATGAACTACATAACCTTTTTAAAAACTAATGATGTCAAAGTAAACACAATTAATTTATCATTCAGATGATGTATGTAATTTATATCGTCGTTTAAAGTGTAAAACCGCGTATCAACAAAATGCAAAACCACGTTTGTGAGGTCGCATAAATTATTTTCTAGAGAGTAAAAAAGTGGTATTTCAAAATGGTTCGCTTTTTTATAAAGCAATAGCACTTTTGGCTAATATATTTCAGGAGCAATGGATAAGGATTGAGCCAAGAGCTTGTGTGAGCAAATCCAATTTTTGGCAGCCAAAACGCAGTGTATTAATTCACTTTCACAAAAGAAAACAGGCATTCAATTGTGTACGTATGAAAATACAAATATAAGCGCTGCAGAATCTATTGCCTACCCCTTTTTTTGGACCATAATTTTAACGGCCTCGGCAAGGATTAGTGAAAAAAAGTTATGGCAAAATATAACCTAGTGAAAACCAGGTCTAAGCTTCTGCGCAATTCAAAATGAATTATTTAACTTAAGCGACTTGTTTTGCGGTAAAAAATTGTTTGCGAAAAAAACTATACTTAAATATCAGAAGGTCAACTACGACTCAAGTGCTATAAAAAAAAACTATCTAAAGTAGAAAACATTCAATGTCACTCATAAACAACAGGAAATGTAAAGATTATTTGAAATACTAAAGGAAATATGTATGTGTGTAGAGTGGCTCTGATCGTGACTTCGTTGTACTTGGCTAAATTGAGGTTTTAGTTTCAAATGGCAATTAGCAATTATTTGCAAATTCATCATACGAAATGCCATTTTGAAAATAAATTGTTCCACTATCATTCGGCTTAATTTGGCTGGTTATGACTGGGCACTGTCTACTTAGTTTTAGCATCAATGCAAAATAACTTCACCTTTGGTACTGCCAATGATCACTTCAAGTTGTTTGCTTCGATTTCTCTTCTTATTGTTGTATCTGTTAATAACCAATGATTGTGCGTACCAAATTGATTGATCTGCGCATGGCGACTTTTAATTTTTGCCAGTGGCTGTCAATGCTGTGGATATAGTAGGCTTTTATATCCAAAGGCCAGCGGTGAGTCATTTTCAATAGAACAGACATTTGTTTAGCGGACCAGCAATCAAAATATGTATTGATGTATTTTTTACATTATTAAAACAAACAAAAGGCTTATATACATACATATACATATACTATTTGATTAATATTCATTTCGAAAAACGTGCTGAACATGAACATAGTTATTCATCCTATGGATGCAAATTGAAAACTTTTTAATCTAGAACTGCAGTAAGACAAATGGCAAACGCCCGGAAATAGCATTTCCTCCAGTGTAAAAAAGCATGCAGAAGGCTACATACATATACGTTGCTAACAAAGCTTTAGATTTCTACAAACATCAATAAACATACATATGTACATAAATCCATCATGCTATTACACGATATTTTCCCTACACAGTTCTAATGCTTCACTCAGACTTGGTCTTCAGCAACCCAACTACTACTGCTCAACTCGTTGCCACACTGACCTCAAAAATTGCCATATGAATCGCTTATTAGCATCGTTGACTTGTTTGCTACGGTGAAAAAATATATACATAAATGAAAAAAGAAGAAAAAAATTAAGGCAGGTAATAAAACAAAAACAAGAAAAAGTTGATAGAGATGACGATCATCACATGCATGAAAGTGGAATTTCTCGTTGAACACGCAACACGACACCTTCCAACATGCCACATGCGGCAGCTAGCAAATGTATCAGCGACGAAACAGACAGATATGCTGGAAAACAGACATAAATATGTATGTAATACCTACATACATTTGTACATATATTTTAAGGCATAAAAAAAGGCATAGATGTCGTAGAGCGTGGAAAGCGCACTTTTGTCGTTAGACTTTCAGTCATGCAGGCGTGATTGAAAACAAATTCTAAAAATAGTCAGCCAGCGCAAATAAATAGATACTATACTTGTCTATGTATGTATGTAGCTTGAAAAGCAGTGGTTTTAAATATGCAAGAGCTCGGGGGTTTTATTTACGCCAGTATAAATAACATAAAGATTTCACATATTTTTTTTTGGATCTATGTAAATGGAACAGAACAAAATTAGAACTCTGAAAATACACAAAGAAAACAAACGGTTTCTTCCCTGTCAGTATTTTCTATAGTGGAAGACACAAATTCAATTCGACATTTCTGTGAAAATCATCGCCGACGATATCGCGATAATGCAATTAGAAATTATTTCGTTCAAAATGAAAGTAACTTGTGCGACAAAGTCTCTTCAGAAAATTTAAAAATTGATAAAAGGCATCTATGAAATTTCAACTAAAATTAAAAATGGCAAACAAATTGAAAAATATTTGCCATTTAATATCACCTCTTCAGCTTCGTTATAACGAGATTTGCCTGTAAAAAAATATATGGCGCATTCCACTGCGACTGGTGGGATATTCGACTCTAGAATTTGATGAACTGTGACTTATAATTATAAGGTCGGAATTTATAAAATAGTGAAAAATATTTTTTAAAATAGATTAGAAAAACTAATTCTTAAAAATATTAAAAAAAAAACAATTTCTAATTGTTCTCTTTAACTATTATTTGAATGGGCAAACTATACCTACTTCCTACAAGTATATAAAATAAAAGCAATGATCCAGCATTTCAAACATATTGCAATCAGTGTTGCCAGATTTTATTTTTTTAACTGTAATTTTCTAGAAATACCCCTGTATTTCCGACCAAAAAACTGTAGTCTTCAAAAACGAAAACAATTCTGAAAAAATTGTATTAAGCATAGCAAAAAATTATTCATTTAAAATAAAATATAATCAACCCTTAACTAAACTAAAATCGACTTCAGAAAAGGGAACATTTAAATTATATTTTTTTTTTTAACAAAATTCAGTTTCATATTTTTTCTAAATTGTTTTGCTAATTTTTTTAGCATTTTTCTAAGAAATCTGTTGTTCTTAAAATATTAGAGAGTGCTGGAATCTTTAGTTTATTTCTTGTTTTAATCAAATTAATTTGGAGAGAAAATCTTACCACATTTGCTGTGGTGATTGGAATGCAAAGGACAGCTGAAAGGCTTTTATCTTAAAAATTGACGCACAAAAAAACGAAAGAGAATATTTAATTGATTTGTTCAAATAAGAAATTTCGAAAAAAACTATATTTTGTACTCGGATGTAATTTAATCAACTGTAAGGTTTTCTAACAAAACCTGTATTTCACAGTTAAATCTGTGAATCTGGCAACATTGATTGCAATAATAAATTTTTTTAACCGAAATCCTAAAAATAAATTCGTAAACAATTTAATTACCGTTACAGAGCCCTAAAGTAAAACCGTAGCACATTTACGAGTACGGCTTACGCGTTTTGTAAAAAAGAAAATAATTACAATTTTCCACGCTCCTCACGTGTAGCTATTACCTAGCAACTTTATTACAAAGCGTAAAATTTCGTTTACTTACTTTGACTTAAAAGGCTTTCATAAAAAGTGAAATGAATTACTCAGCTAGACGCATTGCGCAATCTCTCCCTAGTAGCGGTGAAACAAGAGGTTTTGCTTAAAGCTATTTTTCGCTTTTGCAAAATCTTTGTTAGAGTCTAACAGAAACGAATAACAAAGGCATGGCGAAAATTGAGGAATGCATTATTTTGTTTTTTTTTTTCTCTATACATAAACTAATTTTAAGCACTTCATCACTTACGAAATATTTGTTTGAATATACAGTGCATGCTCGATATTCGAGGCTGATTAAAAACCAGAGCTGTCGTGGGAACTAAATTTTTGCGATAACCGAATCCATAATTTCATTAAAAAAAATGAATGTTTTAAACTTTAGAATATTTTTGAAGCTTCCCTGCACTGCAAACACCACAACAGACCAAAATAAACTGAAACATTAGCATTCTCCAAAGAAACTCATGTAATAAAAATTAAGGGGATTCCCCGTTATTACTGCTTATGTTGTAATCAAGCCATAGAGACATACTTTTTCATACCGGACACCAAATTTGGTGTCTTATTTTCGATTGGCTTCAAATTTTTTTATGGGTTCTATACATGAACTAACCTAACACGTGTTCGATAATTTTTTTTTTTTCTTTTTTTCTTCGGAGATATGATCTGTCGAAGTTTGAATTTTGTCGTGATTCTGTCGAATCATGTACTTATTCAAATCGTTTTATCTCGGGTTCTGCTCATCTTAGAGACTTCATCTTAACGTGTATATATAAGATGGTCAAGATTGTCCTAAGGCTAACTTAGCTATTAACAGTTGTACTTCTTGAAGTTGGTTTGGTTAGTGAAGACCAGTAAATTAGGAACGTTTTTCAAAAACTATTTTTAAAATATTTTTATTTATGACGAGATGGTTTATTACGAGAGAATCAACAATTTTTTGTAATTAGGTTTCAAAAACTAATGTTGAAATATATTTAGTAAGGTGTTAAACATCGGGTTTTTGCAAAAAGCAAAATTTTATTGCAGATTCCGATAGAATACCTATCCAGATATAAAGTTAGGAAAATGCATAGTTTATTGCGGTCCGCCCATTGCTTTTTTCGGGGTTTTTGGCGGACCTATAAATTATAGTTGCGATGAGAAAATGGTTAAATAAACAATTGAGTATTATTATTGGGAATCTTCTGCGGATAAACAGAGTTTTCAGATAGCAAAATATTTATACTTATGAATTCTGTACCGTTTCTACGAAAAGTTGTTTTTCCCCATATAAAATACATGGAAAACTTTGGGTGCTTTGAGCGACCTCTAAATATTTTTTGATTTCAAAATAAAAAATAGAGGCATATTTTTTTCGTCATAGAACAATCCTAGGGGGTGAGAGCATACAAATTCGTACTCTACTTTTCCTCATGCATTTTTGAACCACCCTACTGTACATACATATATATTTACTATACCAGAAGCCAAGCAACAGTTAAATAAATAGTATATAATATACTCGTACAAATTTCCAAAAACTAATTTCACCACGATAAGTGCAAAATTTGACGACCTCATAAAGTTTAAATTACATTCATGCATATACATATGTGGCCATATTCATGCATTCGTAAATTCAAAACTATAAGTGCAGTTAAATATTTGGCTTTGTTCAGCGAAAGTCTAGGAAAACTCCTTTCAAAAGCAACAGTAAAAGTTAATTCCTTCATAAATTGAATTTCATATTTGTATATGAAACAGTGAAATCCTTCATTAAAATAAGCCAAGTTTGAAACCTTCAGATAATTAAAATATTTTGCGAGTTATTAAAAAAATTTGGCGGTTATTGGACAGGATGCACTAAATTTATTTAAAAGGTACAACGCATTCTTTGCAACTTGCGCATGTTAGAGAGTTCAAGTATGTATGAAACTTTTTAATGAAATACGTATGGAAGTATACAGTCACCATCGAAAATACCCTTCTTAACGAATTTGAACTTTTACTGAAGAATCAAGAACCTTATACATATTTATGTATACATATTAGATGGCTGCATTAATTCATTAAAAACGGCTTATGAATTATTCATATACAAAACGAATGAATGATTTTGGCTTAAAATCTTTTGAGTTTGATTGAATACCGGTTCTGATATACATATGTATATGTCGACATTAAAATATTCAAGCAAAGTGAAAATAAATTGAATTGAAATAAATGACAATTTTTTTATGAATATCGAAAAATTTTTTTTCTATGTGCATATGTACAAACATACATATGTATGTATGTATGTATGTATGTATGTATTGCTGCACTCCTACCCAGCAAACATTTGGAGTCATACGAGTCTTCGAGGAGTCCCATTTCGAAGCCTATATGCTCACAATGAGCTCATTTAAGAGTCAGAAATGAGGGTGTTTCCCTTCCTGCGAAGGTCGTCTTATAAGAGCTTAAATTCATATATCAAATAAGCCTCAATATGAGCCATATTGGACTCTTATTGGCCTCATATATGGCTCATTTTGGACTCTTTTAAAACAATTTTTGGCCTCATATATGAATCATTTCTGACTCCTTTTGAGGCTATTATCGGACTCATAAATTACTACATTCGGACTTTTATTTTAGAGTGTTCGTTGAGTCTTATTGAGCGCACTATATTTGCAAAGGCATTCAACAAAAATTCCTTTTAAATAGCATACATACATTCCCACATGCATTCAATAGCAGCAGCTGCAGCTAAATTTTGTTCGTCTTTTGTTTCTAATTACTCTCAATTTCTGTATAAACCAGTTTAGATATAAATTTCAAATCTTTATTGTTTTTATATTGGCACAAGGTGCTGGCTCATAACTTGGATCATATATGACTTCTAAAAGATTCATATAAGAGTAGAAAATTTTTGTTTTTGAAACTCATATTTCTTACCTATTTAGGACTCCTTTCGGACTCATATGTATATTCTGAACGCTCAGAATATGTTTGCGGGGTATTACAATACGAACAAACTTGTTTGTAGAAAACCACTTTAACCGAAATTAGTTTGAATGATTTGAATGTTTTTCATTAATTCATTCACATGCTTCCATTTGAAGGTAGAAAATTTAAAACAAAATGTATATTCATAATATACAAATTCCAAACGCTGCGTGGTTTGTATGTGAAGTAAAATACTCAAATCTACTGTACTCTGTTTGGCTAGAAGTTTGGATGAATTCATGCTGCCCTCTAATACATATACATATAAGCTAACTATACTCACATACATCTTGATGACGTAGATGGCTCAATTCTTGGAGTTGCCAGATTCCTAAAAAAATTATCTTATAAAAATACAGTATTTTAGTAAGAAATACATCACTTTTTATTTTTAATATCAATAGCCTGATTTGATTGACACCACCAAGGTCCATTCTCGTGAGTAGACAATGTATCTGAAAGACGCTTACCCACACCCACGGAATGTATGTTAATGTATATTGCAGCCATGAACACAATTTTTAAGGTGAAAAATCGAGAAGTGCTTTTCCTTACGATAGGTTATTTGCAGAAACTCCTTGTATGTATTTTGTTGTTGTGTGTTTGCAAGTTATGCAATCCATGCTACGCGCAATGGCTTTGCAATATTTCGAGAGCCCCAACCAGGCGTATGTTTTGATTTGTTTTTTTGTTTTTATCGCACGGCGTTATCATTCAAGAGTAGCCGGTATGCAAATAGTCTGTACTACACCTACTACCACCGTTTCAGATCACATATCAACTAACATTTAAATAGTTACTAGTTACCATTATTATTATAGTCAATCGAGTGTCTGCCATTTTATAACGGGCCAACTAACTGATCACAGCTAAATCATTCCCATGACAAATGTACGGTTAAATTGAGCAAAGGGGTCGTTCTTTTATATTAAGTTTCATTAAGTTAGCAGTAGACAAAGGAGGTCAATTCTCAGAACACAAGTATGTTTAAAAAAAAATTTTGGTTTATTTTTATTAGAACCTCCCACAGAGCATATTACACATGTACATATGTATTTATGTACATACATATGGATGCCTACATATTTGAAAAAAAGCTTTTTAACCTATTTTCTGCGTTGGGGCTTTTAAGTGTGTATTTGAGTAATTTTGCAATCGCCTCATTAATGTTATAACAATTGTAAATACATATGTATGTACATTCACATTTAAATGTTTAAGACATGGGCGTGTAGTTCAAATTTGCACCACTATTTTGGCTTCTCAAGATTTCCCACAATTTTAAATGATTACATTATTTTTTGTTTTCGCATTCAGCTTTTGTCTCACCATCGAGTTGGCTGAACTTTGACACAATTTACACAAATTTTTGCGTGAGAACAATTCTAACGGTTTTTGGGCGCAAAAAGTTTCTGATTAACTTTTATGTTACATGATTTATTGTTATTATTTTAAGGGCACATCAAAAACTATTGCACAAGGCGTATATATTTTTACATATATATACATATTTACATACATGCATACATACATATTGAACTCAGGCAATTTATACGACTTCAAAAAACGAGTAGGTTATCAAATCGTCCGAATATTTTTGTTTTGTTGTTTTTTATGTTAACGGATGACTTCGGTGCTTGTTTAAAATTCTCTATATAATAATGGGAACAAATTCAAATAAAGAATATTTATGTAAATTTTATGTAATTATACTTTTAAAATTTAAATTTATACTAATATATATTTTGAAAGCCGTTTTTTCCTGTTCGCAAAGCTCGAGAACGGCTGCACCGATTTTTTTGAAAAAGGAGTTTAAAGTCTTCTTAAAAATGGAAATGCAGGACTTTAAAAATCCTATAGAATCTAACATACGTGCCCACATAGCAGCGCTACTCATGAGCAAATCACAAATGAGAGCGCCCTCTGCTGTTAATTCGTACAGAATACAGCGCAAAGCAAGGGTTATGTATACATATACATACGTGCTAACGTTAACGTTAATGTTTATTCTAATGTTAAAAAAAAAACAAATACATATGTCTGTACAGTTCATGGAGAGATAATAGCTCTGATCGTGAAAAATCCTGTAAAACTGTCAAACAGCAAAATTACTCTCTGAAGTGAGAGTATAAAGTGAGTAACAACAAAAAGTACGGGAACAAAAAACCCATTTTTCCTGTAAAAACGTCAATCAGTGTTTGCTTGACACTTTTCATGATTTTACCAGAAGAAAAAGTTCGGGTAAAATCTTGCAACTTCATTCTCTACACAACTCTCCAAAAGTCGCTCTCATTTACAGGATTTTGGAGGATTTTGGATTACGGGAACATTTTTCCTGCAACTTCCTGCAAGTTCATGTAAAATCCTGTAAGTTCATGGAGTACTGGATCAGAGCAAATGTAGGCAATTATGTATGCCCAAGGAGCAACTAACTTACACTTATACATATGTATGTATATAATTACGCATAAAAACTCTGCTGCTATGTTTTTTGTACGTAAGTGAGCGCAATATTAAAAGCAGCAACTCTTATCCATCTATGTACTACTGTATCGCACAGTTTGAGATCAGCTGAACCGATTTTTTTGATATTTCGCGCACCTGCTGCAGACGTTTAAAGGATGGTTATCAGCAAACAAAAATCTCGGTATATAAAAGGGGCGTGGAACCTCCCATACAAACCGAACTTTTCATACTCCATATCTCTGAAAATGTTCATGGTAGATTTCTGGAACTTGGTATGGAGATATATGAAATCGATCGCATACTCTTGGAGAAAAATTGGAGCTATCGGAAAACCGTAATTCAAACTGCATATCTCTGGAAGCGTTCATGGTAAAATTTTTTAAATTGGTACCGAAATCAATC
>NW_023458564.1:118764-160829 GCF_013731165.1 Rhagoletis pomonella
TGGAAGCGTTCATGGTAAAATTTTTTAAATTGGTACCGAAATCAATCGCATACTCATGAAGAAAAATTCAGACTATTTGAAAACGGAGCGTGGTACCTCCCATACAAAATGAATTTTTCATAATAAGTATCTCTGGAAGTGGTTATGGTCGACAAGTGAGAAAAGGTGCCGTGAATGTCAGACTAATGTCGGACACACCAGAATTGAGTGGTGCAGTGCTAAATCTCAAATCACCACCTGTCGAAATACCTTGAAAGTCAGTTTCATGAAAGCAATTTAATGAAAATTTATTTTTTTAATTGAATTTAATATAAAACCTGGCAGGAAAAAATACTTTTTCACTTTGTTATATATATATTATATAGCTATATTATAACACAGTGCAATAGTAAATTTTAAACACAAAAATCAATATATTCGCGAACCATGGGCCAAATATAGTAAAATTGCGTTTTTAGTTTTTCCCTCTGACATCAGAAATACAAAATTATTTCAAAAATTCAGTGAAATGTGCTTAGAGAACAAGTATGGGTATCAAATTAAAGAGAAACTTTTGTAGAATTCTATCAGATTCAATTTTTTGGTTCGCAAGCACTGGTAAGTATCGAAAATGTCCATTTAAAATTTTCCTTGAAATTTTGCAATATTTCTTATATAAACTCATAACTCTCATATAAACTCGATAAAATCCTCGAATTTCGTTCTTCTAACTTTATCAGCTTAAAAAATTACCTATTCGTCCTTGTGAATCCAAAGAATTTTATGTTTTTTAAACTCTAAAGAAATTTTCTCTTTCATTTAGTACCCATATTTTTATTCTACGTTGCATTGCATTTTTTTTAATAATTTTTGGAACAAATCATTTCTTTGAAATTAATCCTTACGCCAGAGAGAAAAAAAATAAAAACGCCACTTTAAATAAAAAAGTAGGTTTCAAACCCATTTATTTATTATTTATTTTATGGCAGGAGAAATATAAGCGATTTTTCGATTTAAGTGGTTGAAAAGTAATGAATATCTAAATTCCGGGACTAATCCCGGGATCCCGGGATTGGGGTAGCGACATCCCGAAAATCCCGGAATCGTAAAAAGCGAAAAAATTAACATCTCTACTACGTACCAAGCGCTTAGATTGCTTGTTGATATACAGTTTCGCTTTGTCGAGAGCGAACTTTACAAAAGCCTAGTGAGTCTAAAATTCTATTACCGACGAATCTCATAATCCATCGAGTCTCATTCAGTGCAGCTTATCCGACGCCATTTAAGCTATTCCCAACTTAACGAAGTTCGCTACCTACTCCATTTTATTTCTGTAATACTTGGCTCGATTGGAAACAATTTGCAATACTGCAAGACCATTGATTGCGCTTTCAAAAGTAAAAAAAAAAAACTTACAGCGCCACAACCGGCGAAATCCGATAAAGCGCTTAAAACAAATAAGGTAACAAACAATTAAGCATTTCACCACCCACCACCATCGACCAGGCAATCAAACAACCAACTAGTCACCAAACAACCACACAGTCATACAGCCAGCTAGCAACCATTGGCATTGAATGCCGCTTACAAAGCCAACTTGTCGACTCATTACCTTAAAAAATTGCAATTGCCAACAGCTATGGGACATACACATATTGCAAATGTCATAGATACTCGTAGGCGCATAGAAACTCTACACATTTCGCAAGCTGCAGTCAGACAGTGGTAAGGTGATGGGAAAAAACTGATATGGAATGCGAAAAACTCAACTGTTCTCTTTTTGCAGCGCTAAGTTGATATGGTTTTTTTTATGCACTTGTTTTTGCTTTAGTTTTTGTTGTTGTCATTATTCTTGTTACCTCTTTTGCTAGGTGCTCGCTTTTTCGATGTCAATGAACGGCCTTCCGCAGCATCACGCTTTTCACTTCCAGCTGCCAATTTAGCTCAACTCAATGCGACTTGGCTCGGCACGCTGCGACTCCGGCGCCCGGGCCAAGTAAATTCATTTAAGTCAACGGTTGTAAAGCCGCCACCACCAACATCGCAGCCACCTTAGCCGCCAACGACACCAACGCTATCAACTGTTTTTAAAACACTACTGCAACAGCAACAGCCATAACAACAGCAACAGCAATAACAATAACAAATGCAATCAGCACCAACCGGCACCAGTCATCAGTTGCCTTTTAGCCTTTTGCTTTTCAGCTCGGCACTGTTATTTGCTCTTGTCATTGCCGTTTGTATTCCTCTGCGAATGTTTGCTGTTGGCTGCCCACACAAAACCACAAACAGCCAGCACCAGGCAGCAGGCGGCAGGCGGCAGGCAACAAGCAACATCGACAGGCAACGGTAACAGCATCAGTTGCTGCAACAACTTTTCAAAGTCGCAAATTTCAGTTTTATGCGCCTTGATTGTGGCCGCCGTCGCTTCCTTCTTTGTGATCACTTTGTAGCCGTCCACGACATTGCCAGCTTGTTTGCTGTTGTTGCATGCAATTAAAAATACTATCTACACACGTCGTTATTTTTCCATAGCACCAGTTATAATGCTGGTGATCAGCATGAGCTTTGATGGGCCCTTACACTGACGATGCAACGCGGCGGCGGCGGCGGCGGCTGGTGGAGTAGAACTCGTTCATGCGAATGTTTGTTGGCAGAGTTGCTAAGAATATTATTGAAACCATTTTACTGATTATTACTTCTCGTGCTGTTATTGTCGTCAGTTAAATGCGCGATGATAAGGCAGAACTGTCATTTATTATTAAAATTTATGTTTATAGGCTCTTCAACTCTGGTGGCCAGTATTATTGTGTTATTTTTATAACTCCTAGGAAGGCTTTATTTAATATTCTTTTTAAAAACTTTAGTGCAAAATGGAAGATGAGTGAACAGGAAAAGTTCAAGGTCCAACGACATTTATACGTCTGCATGGCCAAGAATAAAGTACGGAACTAATCACTTGGCGTAAGAAGTTTTGAGGTAATTAAAACAATTTTTTCACGCTTTAAGAGTCCTCTGTGTCATCTGTGGCAACAGGCGCCAGTTGGAAATGCTCCGCTATGTTAGAATCTTAACACTTTCACTCCTTTACACCATACAAAATTTGCTTATGTCAAAGGGAGATCAAAGAATTCGGCCCTACAGTTTCTGGTTAGTAGGATTGAAAGTGTCTTCGAGGCCAAGGGTATCGCTCTGTGCACTTTCTTATACATCGAGGAGACTTTCGACAATACTGCCTGTGGATCTAACTCAACGGCATTGGTCCAAAGAGGTTTAGACCTCACTACTGTTGGTTGCATCGACGATGTGCTTCGTGAGTGTGAAATTACATCGTCCGTGGGCAATACGCGAGTGAAGTTCAGAGCCGTGACAGGCTGCCCACAGGCAGGGGTCCTTTCTCCCTTGCCTTGTGTGAGTATGGTTACGAAGTTGTGGGTTACGCAGATGACCTGGCAATTATATTTACGGGAAAATTCGACAGTACTGTCTCTGATGTTAAACGCGCAGCTTTTTGTGTGGTCAGAAACTGGTGGGCGAATGAGGGCCTCAGCATAATTCCTGGGAAGGCTGGTATTGTACCTTTTACAACAAGGTATAAACCAAGCCTTGGTTCGGTCACTCTTGGAGGGACAGTGTTTGAATACTCCGCTGAGGAGAAATATCTGGGGATGTCGCTAGATAACAGACTTAATTGGAGCTCCCATCTTGAAAGAACGGTTCCTAAAGCCGCAAGGGCCATGTGGGCTTGCAGAATACTTTTTAGTAGAGCATGGGGATTGAGCTCAAGTCTGATAGAGGGACTCTGCTGTATGGTTGTCCGTCCGATTGTGTCTTATGCATCCATATCATGGTGGCAAGACACACCGAAAAAGCTACCATACCTCGCCTTTGCAAACTGCAAAGATTGGCATGCCTATCTGCCACTGGGATGGACTCCTCTCCATGTTTGCCTTCTTCATGCAGATATTCTTTGGAAGATACGAGGGTTGGAAATATGCGGAATTTCTGATTCCATGACTAAAGAGGTCTGATTTGACAGAAAGTTCCAAGTAATAATCCCCGATCGCGAATATTGGTTCAAGGATGAAGGACGGAGCAGGTGCAGGTATTTTTGGAACTAGCACGCAGTTTTAAACTGCGCGAAATCAAGCCTTGAGAGTTTAAAAGGCGCCTTTCTAATTATCATCTCAGATAGTCAAGCAGCCTTCCAAGCCCTTTCAAAGAGGACAATGAAATCCAAGCTGGTTAGAGACTGCTTTAACACGCTGCAAAAACACGGTAAGACTGCACTGGGTACCAGGCCATTGTAGAATCGAAGGCAACGGGGTCGCCGACGAGTTGGCACGAGAAAGATCGCTAACTGCATTTTCGGGACCTGAACCAATTTGAGGTATTGTGGCGTTCGCTGAGTTTACCCGGGGCCCATCCTTCCAAGAGAAGTCCACAAGTAGTCAAGGGAACTCCCACCATCTCTCCTCTTGGCGAGAATTCCTCAAGGTTGCCGCCTCTGGCCAGTTCATCAGCGCACAAGTCTGACAAAAATTTTGTGAGTTTTCGGAGTACGTGGGAATGAAGACCGAAATGTTAAAAATTATTTTAGTAAAAGAAAAGAAAAATGGGAAAAAATGACCTAATTGTCGAAACGGATCCATTTTACCCAACTAGTGATTAATAATAACCAAAGTTTAAGGTCTTTAGATGTTTGATATCTAATTTTAATTAATTACCGATCAACTGTCATAACAACACAAAAATAAATTCGCTAGTCGTAAATTTTACCAATTGCTTTAAAAACTACGTTTACACGTTTCCCAGCTTAATACTTTTACTTATGAATTTCTCTATCTCCAAATTAGACCATTCAGTTACATATCTACATAAATAAGTGGGGTTAAAAATAAGACATTAATTTAATTTCATTTTATTGATTTTGTCGGAAGCAGGACACATAACGACTTCGGGAAGAGTTCAGGTCTATTTTAATATCATTTCGTGACTAGTTTCAAACTACCCCGAAATTATTTCTAACTATTCCCAAAATTGTCCTGAAGCGGTTCTGAAAAAGTTGGGAACTTTACCAGAAGGGATGCCCTACTAGGACCAAATGATCCCGAAGTGTTTCCCAAAATGTATTGAAGTAGCCATGAACGATCCCGAAATAGTCCTGAATAGACACGAAATGATCCTGAACCTGTACCGAAAATAACCCGCACTAGTCTCGAAAAACAACAAAGCGACTGGAGCTGATGGCCTGCCCTCCGATGCATGCATTAACTCTTATGCAGAATATGGTCAGATGAATGGTCCACAAGAAAGGTGAACCCGACATACCGTCAAATACCGCGGTCTCAACCTTCTAAGCATAGATTACAAGGTCTTATCGAGTGTATTGTGTGAAAGACTGAAGCTCATCGTCAACGAACTGATTGGGCCTTATCAGCGAGGCTTTACACCTGGAAAATCCACCATAGACCAGGCATTCACAATACGCCAAATCTGGGAAAAGACCCGCAAGAATATGATCGACACACATCACCTACTTGTCGATTTCTAAGCAGCTTTCGACAGCACGAAAAGAAGTTGTCTTTATGCCGCGATGTCTGAATTTGGCATCCCTGCAAAACCACCAGCTCTGTCAGAATTGGGAAGGACCTCTCCGAGCCGTTTAATACCAAACGACGTTTCAGACAAGGTGACCCCCTTTCGTGTGATTTCTTTAATTTAATATTGGAGATGATAATAAGAGCCGCAGAACTGAATCGCTTTGGCACAATGCTTTACAAGAGCGTACAATTTCGGGCGTATGCCGACGATATCGATATTATCGGTATTATTATATCGATATTATCGGAAGTAGGCAATTAAGAAGCAAAGTCCTCTCTCGTCCTACAAAAATCGCACTCTATAAGTCACTCATCATGCCCGTGCGGGTATAAGGCGCAGAAGCATGGACAATGAAAACATCTGATGAAGCGGCTCTTGGAGTTTTCGAGAGAAAGCTTTCGCGAACGATTTACGGGCGCTAACGTGTTAGCGATGGCGAATATCGCAGACGATTTAACGATGAGCTGTATGAGCTTTACAACGACATGGGACATATTTAGTGCAGCGGATTAAAATACAGCGGCATGCAGACTTGGTCATGTCGTTCGAATGGACACCGACGCTTCAGCTCTGAAAGTATGCAACTCGGAACCCGCTGGTGGTAGCAATTTGGTTTCCAATTGGCGCCAGTTGGCACAGAAAGGAAACGACTGGCGTGCTTTGTTGAACTCGTCCAAAATCGCTTAGGCGGTTACAGCGCCAAATAAGAAGAAGAAGAAGAAACCATCTACTGTCTAAATACTCCCCCGCCCATTAAGTTAAACATTAAAACTTCTCATAAATTGTATTTGCTAATTTATTAAGTAGTGTGGAAAATAGTTTGATTATAGATAAGTTAAAAATGTAGTTAATAAAAAATGGAGCAACAAATGCATGGCGCCTGCGCAAATGTTAATCCCTGTATGTAAAGCTATATTTATTGTTTTTGAATCGCTTGTGACCACCGCAGCGAGCCATGTAAAATTGGTAACAAAAGCCGAATTTTTACACCGCTTTACAATAACCATCTGGCAGTATGCAACATATGTACATTCGTACTTCGTTACATATGTAGGTATATATTCGTACATACCTATAGATTTCAGTCAATGCATATTCGCGATACAATAAATAGTAGTATTATTGTCTAAGTTATGCCCCAACGGAATAAATCAATTTCGCCGCGTCGTATTTCGTTTTGCCAATTATTTTCAATTGGATTCAATAGGCGATTTGTCGCCTAGTGGCCAACTGTGTGAACTAAATATTTTCATACTTTTCTTCTAATTTTATTTTTGAAATTCAATTTGCGATGGCGATTGAGCTCAGCGAGCTGCAACAGTTGCATGTGCTGTTTATATTTTGTGGTGTATATGTATTTACAGCTAACTTGTTGCTACTTGTTGGTGGCATGGAATGTTGTTTGAATTGCTGCAGTAAAAAAATAAAAATTAAAATGTTTGCTCAACATTTGGTGGCACGACTTTATACAATGTATTGCACTGATTTTTATGTAGTAAGCATTTTTTTTTATACCACACTTTTTCAATGTTGCTATTCTTACCGTTGTGTTACTTGTGTGTTTTCGTGCCTTTTGGCCAGCAATTTGTGCTTAATGAATATACTCTTAATTTATTTAAGTCATTTATTATAATTGATATTTACTTATCTACTTACTTACTTACTTACTTACTTGATTTTTTGCGCTGCACAAATCATTCAGGTGTTAAACGTTGATTGACCGACTGGCTGCGTGATAAAAGCCACTGACAAGTAGCAGCCGCAGCAACCAGCGTTTCGCCAACATAATGAGCTAACAACTTAATGCGGTACGGCTGCAGCTACTGCTACTTCGTATCTAAGCTATACACACCCATCTTGCTTGTTTGCAGTTGAACATACATACATCCCAATAAACATTTTTTTTAAATCTCAATAGAGATGAATCGGTCCTTCTCTCAAATCTCAAACGTTAGTACTCAAATTAAAAAGTACTTTTTTAATATGGAATTTTCTTTTATTTTAAATTTGAGAAATATTGAATTGTCAACTGTCATTGAAATATTTGTATAGTGTTGCCAATAATGCATGTAAAAGAAACCCACAGTTTTTTTTTAATAGAAAAGGATGTTTTGTTTATGCTGCTTTGTACAGTTTATTTAATAGCTTATTTGTTCAGCTAGTTTAACTACAAAAAACTATAAAAAAAATTGTTGAATAGTTTGTTTTGCAACTAGTAAAATAATTACAGTTTGCGAAATAATTTTCTGCAAAATAAAAAGAGACGCTAAAATTTACCTTTCTATATTATATAAAAAGACTTTTAAGTATAATCAAAGTGTTTATGCTCTATTTAAAATATTCAAGTTCTTAAAAAAAAAAATACATTTAGTCAAAAAAATTTCGACTATTTCTTCAATTTTGGCATTTATTTCGATTTTTTCCCCACAAAAATATTAAAATTTTGTTTTATTTTGATTTATGGTATTTTCACACTTTATAATCTTTTTATCTATCATAAATAATTATCTAGCATAATTAACTATCGACGCATCAGACAATTTCTTTCTTTCGTTTTTAAATTTTAATGGTCAGTCAGTAGACCATGTCGCCGGATCCGTCAAAAAATGATAATCACAAAATTATGTATCAAACACTTTTCAATAAAATTAATAACTTAAATGCACTTCAATTTACTTGAACGAAGAGTCGTCTTCTGACAGGCAAATTGCGAATGCGAGCGACCACGTGGTTAAGGAGCCATTTTGAGGTTGATACACACTACGCGACAAATGAAAGTGTACATCTTATCCTAATATAAAATTCACAACTCTTTTTATGAAAATTGTTTTTGGATTAATTATTTATGAAAAAATAGTTCATTTTGTAATATAAGCCACACCAAAATTCAAAAAATTTTTATTAAAATTTTCAACTTTTTATTCAGAATTTCTAGAAAATTTTCGAGTATGCAGTAGCCGATTAGGTTTTAGTCTAATAAAGTTCTAAAGGCTAAAAAATTCCGTATGTTTTTAAGAATTTTTTTATTGGTTACGAATTTTTGCACTTTTTTCCATATAAGCATGAATTTCTTATGAAATAAAATGCAGGAGACTGGTGCACATGCTATAAAAAAAAGCAAAAAAGTGTCTAACAAAATATCTAAAAAAATCGACGCGATCGAAACTTGCAAGTTTTCTAGAAATTCTGCAAAATTAAACATTTTTATGAAATTTTGTGACCTTATAACAATTGTGAAACTTTTATTTATGTGGTTTATATTATAGAATAAACTATACTTTCATAAATAATTAATGCAAAAAAATTTCACGAAAATAATTGTGAATATTATATTAGAACAAGGTGTACACTATCATTTGTCGCCCAGTGTAGCAAACTACCGATAGATTTCGATATTTGTGCCAAGTTGACACAGATGGAATAAACAATATTTGAGAAAAAAAACTGAGATTGTTTCAAATGATAAATAAACATTTGAAAATTTTTTCCAGCGTTTGTTGGGATATGTACATTCATATGTATCTACATAAATTCAAATGGACTATCCACCGGTATGCAATCTGTCTAGCCTGTTTGCTAAGAGCTCCCGCTGTCCATTCATTACAATCATGCTTTAGTCTGGCCGTCTGTCTATTAAACGAACGTCATGTCCGTAACTGCTACTATTATTCTCTCCTCTTTGATCTAATGTATGTATTACCACTTGAATGCATTTGATTTGGCTCACAATCAGCTAAAAACAACATGTATATGCAAAGAAATATACTTACATACATAAATACATACATACATATGTATGTCCACCAACTACAAGAGCAAGCTTTATTTACAAAAGTGTGTAATTTGTTAATCGGGCGTTACTGTTTATTTCTCTATAAACTGCTTAATTATATAATCACCATAATTTAGCTGGTTGCTACAGCTGCAAATTAATTGCACGAAGAAAATCAAATTGAGCTGACCACCCGCAAGTACATACGTACTTGTAACTATTACGTGCAAAATAGTGAAGCAATGAACTAGTATATATTTAAAAAAGCCGTAACTAACTAAACAATTTCATTGCATCGTTATTTATCAAAAAGTGAATTTTAGGATTTTAGTTAGTCATTATTCTTTATTTATACACCTGTTTGCATTTTTGGGGTTTTCCACGGACCTATAGAAAATAATTAATATTAAAAGATTGTTAAATAAACGAATGGGTTTTGTTGTAGGAAGCCTCCTGAAGAGGAACAGAGTTTCCGCTCGAAAAATGTTGATTTGTAAGAGTTCAATTCCATTTCTATGAAAAAGTGTTTTCCCACACAAAATACTCGGAAAACTTCATGCGCTATGAGGCAGTTCTAAATATAATTTTTTTAACAAAAATTATACGGGTATTCTTTTTTCCATTTAGAAAAATCCCAGCAGGTGAGAGCTTTACATTTTGAACTTTTTTCACCACGCATGTATTTCTGGACAGCCCTAATGTACTTACGTTAGGTCGGGTCAATTTATGTTTGAGATTTTTTCGACTATGTGCGTATAGCACAAAAGGATTATACGTGTAATTCGAAGAAAATTTGCCGAATATAACGTAGATCGAAAAAAAAATCATTTTGGAGTTTGCCAAATTGCGAAATTAGGTTTCTTAGCATTTTGCCGTAGTGCCGTAAATAAGTGCTTAAATTTTGTATAAAAACATGCTATACGGGGTTTTTTGTTATGAGGAATCCATTTCTGCACTTAGAGAGCGCAACAGTGAAAATGATCACGCTTCCTTATACCCCTGGTTTCTTCGGTAAATTTGCTTAGAATTATACGTAGAATCCTCATATGCTCTACGCACATAATCAAAAAAAAAATTACCCACCGCAAACATACATATAGCATTAAATAAATGTTTCGCTAAAAAATCTCCCTCAGAAAAGAAATATTTACTGAGACGTTAATTTTAACTAGGTTTCCTATTAAGAAGTACATACTTATATAAACATTTACAGATAGTTTAAACTTTACCTTACCACAGAGGCGAATGAGTGACGCGCAATGCTGGTGACAGCAAACAAATGTCGCGAATACTTTTGCAGAAAACAAAGCCATTCATGTCGCTGCTGTTTAAACTATTAACACCCGTTCCAAATATTTCAGGTAAATGCTACATAAAATTGCACTTCCCAGCAACCAAAAAAAAAATCAAAGTCTGAGCATAGCTACACGTAAAAAAAGCTTATTAAAATTTCACTCTTACTTTCCAAGCAGTGTTGAATTCTCGAAAGCCGATATAAAAACATTTTTGCTCATCAAGCTAACAAACAACAACAGCAACATTAACCGTTTTTATACCGGCATGTCAATAGGAGTAAAGAGATCTGCAAATTTGACAATTACCAACAGCAGCAACGACGACACCCAATATGGTCATCACTGCCAATTTCCAATTTGTTGCTTGTTTTGTGCCGTTTGTCACCGCAAATGTAGTGTTGTCCCCAGCTGTAGTCAAAGGCAATTGATGCAAGTGGAGAAAATGAAAACATTTTCAGTGTCGGCAGAGAAAAACAAAATTTCTATGCGCAGTCACATGCACACATATCCTAATGCATAGCCATGCACACACACATACATATGTACATACTCGTACGTACAAACAATATCATCGGCCTAACCAACAACTAATGTCATAATAAAGCGACAGCAGTTAAGAAAAACTTTCTTCAAATCAAATGTTTTTAGCGATTTTCTCCACAGCCATATCCACAACAACTAGTGAACCGCTAAGGGGCCTAGGCGTTCACCACTGCTGCGTTGCTGTCACATCCGCCGAAATTGCTACGCACCGAAACAACTGGTTGCCTATTGACTAGGAGCAATCAGCAGCTAAAGGTGTTAACCAAAAATGCTACTGCAATCGCCGAAAGTGGTTAGCAAAAGGCGGTGCGTTATTTTTCGCACAAATGTTGACACTGACAAACCGAATAACCAACCGCCTTACTGGCCCAACAACCGAGCTACAATGCAAAAAAAAAGTGCAAACAATTATTAATGAACCGTTTAGTCATCCAAATATGTATGTAAGTACGAATGACCGAGTATGTCTAGATCGCACTCGTATATTCACAGAAAAATTATCACGTTTTTGTGAATGCTGCGGCCGCTTCTGCAAAATTAAGTCCATAGCACAGCAAGTCGTTTAATGGGCCGAGTTAAAATGATTGAAACTGCTACATGCCGAACTAAATTGAGATGCATACATAGTACATATGTTTTTTTTTTTTATGAAAGACAAATTGTGCTAGAGCGAGCTTGTAAAAAAGAAAAATTTTAGGGAATCTTGTAGTTTTCTTTCCCAATATGTTTATTCAAAATCAATTTTAATCAAGTATGTACATTAGACTGGATCTCTCTCCATACAAAAAAAAAAAATCGGCACTGTTTTTCCAATGGAATTATAAAATCTATTATATTCTAAGACGTCCACCTAAATATTTCGGAAAAATATTGATATTTAAGTGAGCTGGACCTATTTGAAAATATCTTAAAAAATGGAGTTTTTTATGAATAAAAATAATTTCTTAAAGATGTTTTTTTTTTTTTTAAATCCCCTCAAATAACAAAACGGTTAAAAAGAATAGAACGGAATCGTAATAATTAGATTTTTGATGCTATTTTTTAACTTTTTCTCAAATATTGGTATAAGAAAAACTTGAATAACTGAACCTAAACTCTTCCGATTTAAACTTATGAGGTATCATTGGCTTTTTACTTCTTTGCTAATAAGCTCATTCAAAGTATGAAAGAGAAAGGTAGGATGAACAAACATCATTCAAAGTTGAATTGAGATGTGTTGGTATTTGAAAAAAAAAAAATTGGGGCACGACTGACTGTTTTTTACATAAATAAAAATAGTGAGAAAATACCTTTCTACCGAGATCCCATGAGTCTAAATCAGAATAGTTTTGGCCCAGTTATTTAAGTTTTTCGTAAATCAATCTTTAAAAAAAGTAAAAAAAACAGCATCAAAAATCTTATTATTACGATTGCGTTGAATAGATTTTTAAATATTTTATGCAGATTTTTTAAGCATTATCTGTTTTGTCCTCTGAGGGGACTTCTTTCGATTAGTTCTTTAAGAACTATTTTTATTCATAGAAAACTTCATTTTTGGAGGTATTTTCAAATCAATCCAGCTCGCTTAAATCTTAATATTTTTCCGAAATATTTTGGTGGATGTCTTAAAATATAATAAATTGTGTAATACCGGCGGAAAAACTGCAAATTTTTTTAGTGATGCACTCTAATGTAGATTTCAGCCCATTACTATATATGTCCTTCTGCCATTTTTCGGGTAGCTTCATAGTTCCTTCGGTGTAGAACTTCTGTATTCATCGGCGAAAACCTTGGCCAACGCCAAGAGAGTTTCGCAGAGACCGAAACTAATGGATGTCAGGCGGTGAAAGGTCCGAGCTACTTGGTGGATGCATTTGGGGAGCCACGAAATCCCCGAAAACAAAATTCCCAGTTTCAAAAAAATCCCCAAATACACTATCCCCAAAATCAAAATCCACAAACAAGAAATCCCCACACTTTGTTGGTGACAGTTAAGGTTGCCAACATTTTCTAAGAAATATATAGTACTCTTTCAAAAAAATCTGAAGAAATATAGTACATTTCAAATATATATAGTATTTTTTTTTTTTAAGTTAAAGTAAAAATGCTTTTTAAGTGCAGGAATAGAGAGCGTACGCGAAATACTTTTAAATAAATTTGGTAAACCTTTCTAAGTGTTTTTAAAAATGTTGCCATTTTTGACCTGTAGACCCTTTGTTTATTTTAATATTGATATTTCAGAATAAATGTCATCCATTTTAAAACATTTCTTTCTTACAAATAACTGAAATATATTTATATTTGTAATTGAAGAAATATAGTATTTTTTCATACTATATTTTTCTAACAGTATATAGTACGCAGACCAATACTATTTATTATAGTAGGGTTGGCAACCCTAGTGACAGTGTCTCAAAATCCCCAAAACACAAAATCCCCAAACTTTCGAATAAATGTTATTTTCGATCATATAAACCATTGCGCAAGCCTTTGTTCTGATTCGTAGTTACATACACTCGATTTACATGATTCAAGTACTTGAAAGCTATTCTTGTTCTTTATCTTTTGTGTTTTCTACTTGCTTTTACATGGTTCATTTTTAACCGACTTCCAAAAAAATGGGGAGGTTATCAGTTCGTCGGAATATATTCTTCTTTTTTAATATTTGTTACCGCATAACTTTGGACCACGTCAACCGATTTCGATAATTCTTTTTGCATCAGAAAGGTATCTCAGGTAGGCCCACACTAATCTGGCTTAGATCCGATCATTGGATCATTAAATATATATAAATTTTTTTTTAAGTCGGTTTTTTTTGCTAAAAATTACTTTTTTTTTTAATTCGAGTTTTTCGTTCTTTACAACCGATTTCGATAATTCTTTTTGCATCAGAAAGGTATCTCAGGTAGGCCCACACTAATCTGGCTTAGATCCGATCATTGGATCATTAAATATATATATATTTTTTTTTAAGTCGGTTTTTTTTGCTAAAAATTACTTGTTTTTTTTAATTCGAGTTTTTCGTTCTTTACATGGGAAACGACGAAAATGTCAAAAGTCTTTATCAAAACGTGAAAGGAAAAGTGTGATCGGAAATGATTCTATGCAATGTGTTTTGGCACGTGTTCAATGCATGTCGCGTTTGGGTTTCTTTATAAGTTTTAATTAAAAATAACTTATCTCGCAAAACAGTAGTATAATCGGCCCTTGGGGAGTACGGGAGTATGAATGACAAAATAGTAGTAAAAAAAACTCCTATAGTAGTACTTTCCGCAGCACTGATCCCTTTATGCCTCCATTTTTTAGTAAAACTTAAATTCATGGAGCGAAAAATAGTAAAGCCGTAAATTAAATGCACTCACACCTTATAATTTTTCTATATCGAAAAAGTTATACCCCTATTTTTTTTTTAATTAAAAACTATTTAGTAGTCGCTCAAAGTTTTCCTTGTACTCTATACGAAAAAACTTTTATCGTAGAAATGGTATAGAATTCTTTTAAATCAATATTTTTCTATCGGAAAACTTTGCACCTCTTAGGGAGATTTTCGTTTTAATACCCAATTGTTTATTTAACCATTTTTTAATACTAACTATTTTTTTGAGACCCCTAAAAGCCCCAAAAATGCAATGGGGGAGCCACGAAAAATTGCTGGTATTAAAAAATGGTAAAATTGGGTATTATTATTGGAAGTCTCCTGAAGAGAAAAAAGATTTTCGATCAAAAATATTGATTTTTAAAAATGCTATACCATTTCCACAAAAATTGTTTTTTTTTTCAACATAAAATGCATAGAAAACTTTGAGCACTTTAAGCCACCTGTAAATAATCTTTGAATTCAAACTAAAATAAAATATTGAACCAAATTTAAAAAAAAAAAAATTTATTCAATTAATACAATGATAATCCCCGCGAGTAAAAAAATCGCATATTCCAGCTCTGGGAAATTTGGGCACAGTGTACAGAATTTGGCTCTAACTTTAATGCTACTTTGTGCCGCTTTTTGCCCTCAGCACCATACAACATTTGCTCTTTTTGCCACCTCCAGCGCACTGCTTCTATGCTATGTCAACAACTCATTTGTGAGTTTGTTGCACTTCCTCCTCGCGGTGTCATCAGTTGCATTGTTGTTATTTGTCTCGAAGCATCTGCTGTTTGTTTGTCGCTTCGTTAAAACAACTTGACCCATTTGTTAATGCACTGCTCAGATTGCCATCTTCAATTTTATGCTGTTGTTATTTTTTCAAATTGTGCTTTTAGCTTTTTCTCTCGCTCACCCATTTCCTGAGCAAATACGTCGTTTAGGGGCAATAATGATTTATGTGCATCTTTACTACTTGAGTTTTGCACTTTTATACTTTATTTTGTTGTGGTTAATATTTATTGTGATTGTTATTGTTACTAAAGCTCCAGCTAAAGTCAATAATAGGAACAACAATGATTTTTCGTGTGGGATTTTTGATTTACAATGGGTTGTTGTTGACACTTTGCACTGGTTTTCACTACATCTTCAGTTGTTTATCTATTTGCTAGTTTTCTTCAAAATTATTTAAATGTATTTGGGCCACTTATTGATCACATATCCAGCTCGCCCATTTGGCTAACTGGAAAGTTGTTTAGTTTGATTACCAAGCTTCCTTTAACTAGGCGACTATGTTGCAAAGTTTATTCATTTGATCGTGTTTACTTAACCTCGTTTGTATAGTTTCGAAATATACATACATATGGATGTATATATTATATATGCATGTGTATATGTCTAGTTGATTGAGGCCAGAAAATTGTAAATTAATGAGTTGTCATTCTGACAGGCGATAAATAGTATTTATGTTTACAAATAGCACTGATGTCACTCTACTTAAGCTGGTTTTTCTATAAGGCGTTGTAGTAAGATTATATTATTTAGTATTACTTAAACAGTGTAAATATCATTTATAGGCATTTCCACTTATTAGAAAACTGTAATATTGAAATGGCGTAATTGGTAATTGGCGTAATAGCATGATATGCTTTAAGTTTCGATAAATTTTGCTCTAGAGACGCCTTATGTGCTTAGTGCTTAAAATAAAAATAGCTAAAAATCCTTCATTAAGACCTTAGCCTTTTTTTTTGAAAATTTATCGCGCTTTCTGGAAATGTAGATTAAAATGTTTCAAATGAAGCTTTTACTATGCTAGACAGTGTGCGCTATGATTTTAGTTTGGATAATCGCTGGTTTAAATATCATATAAGAAACCAAGGGCAAGAGCAATCACCTCTCAATACATTCCTGAAAACCAAATTTTATCAATAAAACGCGTTTGATTATGACCATGAAACTCGCATTTACAGTCAGCGTCAAAAGTAGCCAGATGACTTATTTTTATATAAAGTGCAAGTTTCATGTCACTAAAAATTACCGTTGATTTTTGAGAATGTTTTTTTTTTGTCGAGGGTGTTATGCATTTTTTCCATATTTTGTTCATCAATCTCAAAAATGAACGTAAATTTTTAGCGACTTGAAAATTGCACTTCAAATTTTAATCTATAATTTAATCTGTACATATAATAAAATTGTAATAGCCCGATGTCTGAACATAATAGATATTAAAGAAGAATTAATATGGGGGATCCTTCATTAGAGCAACTGAAGCAAAATCAACAACTTTTAGAATTTTTGTCTGTCTGTATGTAGAGAATGCCACCTGTTTGAAAATTCCAGTTTAAGAAAATTGATAAGATAAATTAAATATTGCACTATGGCTGTCAAAAGAAAGAAGTTTAAGAAGGCCTACAGGTGAAAATATTTTTGTGGAAGGTTGCCACGTGTTTAAGAATTTTAATTAAATTTAATTGATAAGACAAATCGAATATTTCAATATGGGTATGAAGCTAAAGAGGTTTAGGAAAGTTTACTTCCGAAAATATTTTTGGGAATGGTTGCCACCTGTGTGAAGAATTATATTCAATCAAATTGATAAAACAAAGGACATATTATACAATAAGGGTGTCAAACGACACCAAAATACGTTTATGGCACAATGAAGTACGCCGGGTATTTGGCTAAGGCTTTCTCAAGTGGGCCTCGAATTTACCAAGAATATTATTTTTTGGAAATTTTTATTTTTATTTGAAAGTAAGTGCCCGAATAATTTAAAAAACATTAAACTATATAATGAAATGATTTGCATTACAAAAATATTTTTTTTTGCTTTTCAATAATTTTTTTTTTGAAAAATTTAATATTTAAGCAATTTCTGCGCCTCGTGGACGAAAATTTTTAACAACAACTTCTCTAATAAATATTTCTGCATTTATCTATGAAAAAAATGCGTGCATTTTGTTATAGTTTGGTCGGAATGAATTTTTATTTGCCAGCGTGCGCGCCCGACTCCCGCGGGCATGCGAAATTCGAGCATGAGAAATAAAAGTGGAACGATTGAAACGTGCACGAGAACCGACCAAACTATATCGAAATGCACGCATTTTTTTCATAGATATATGAAGAAATATTTATTACAGAAGTTGTTGTTAAAAAATTTCGTCCACGAGGCGCAGAAATTGCTTAAATGTTCAATTTTTCAAACAAAAAAATTATTGAAAAGCAAAAAAAAATTTTGTAACGCAAATAAATTTGCAAAACACTGCAAAAGTTTTCAATTGTTGATTAAAAAAAAACTATTCGGAATTTTGCAACAAAATTTACACAGTGCACTTTTCGACTAGAAAACTCGGCGCTGCCTGAATATCATTGAAAAATATTAATCTTGGTAAATTCGGGGGGTCCACTTGAGGAAGCCTTACCCATTTGCTAGTGGACTATACAACTGCAGACTAATTTCTAAGAAATCGAATCATGATTATGGTATTTCCTGTATTCTCCCGAGTTCTGGATGAAATTAAATGGAAATTGGTCCAGTGGTTTATATAAGGAACGTAGTCATCACTACCTTAATACTAGTTGAATTTGCAAACCAGGTGATAAATCTGCAGAACTATTCTAGAACGATGTAAGATAAAATGCAGCGACAATCCTCTATTCCATATAAAATCAATTTAAGAAAAATTAAAATAACGGGTGATTTTTTTGAGGTTAGGATTTTCATGCATTAGTATTTGACAGATCACGTGGGATTTCAGACATGGTGTCAAAGAGAAAGATGCTCAGTATGCTTTGAAATTTCATCATGAATAGACTTACTAACGAGCAACGCTTGCAAATCATTGAATTTTATTACCAAAATCAGTGTTCGGTTCGAAATGTGTTTCGCGCTTTACGTCCGATTTATGGTCTACATGATGAGGCTCATTTCTGGTTGAATGGCTTCGTAAATAAGCAAAATTGCCGCATTTGGAGTGAAGAGCAACCAGAAGCCGTTCAAGAACTGCCCATGCATCCCGAAAAATGCACTGTTTGGTGTGGTTTGTACGCTGGTGGAATCATTGGACCGTATTTTTTCAAAGATGCTGTTGGACGCAACGTTACGGTGAATGGCGATCGCTATCGTTCGATGCTAACAAACTTTTTGTTGCCAAAAATGGAAGAACTGAACTTGGTTGACATGTGGTTTCAACAAGATGGCGCTACATGCCACACAGCTCGCGATTCTATGGCCATTTTGAGGGAAAACTTCGGAGAACAATTCATCTCAAGAAATGGACCGGTAAGTTGGCCACCAAGATCATGCGATTTGACGCCTTTAGACTATTTTTTGTGGGGCTACGTCAAGTCTAAAGTCTACAGAAATAAGCCAGCAACTATTCCAGCTTTGGAAGACAACATTTCCGAAGAAATTCGGGCTATTCCGGCCGAAATGCTCGAAAAAGTTGCCCAAAATTGGACTTTCCGAATGGACCACCTAAGACGCAGCCGCGGTCAACATTTAAATGAAATTATCTTCAAAAAGTAAATGTCATGGACCAATCTAACGTTTTATGCGTTTTTTTTAAAAAAAAAGTTATCAAGCTCTTAAAAAATCACCCTTTACATGCGATTACTGCAACCAAAAGCTAATACAACTGTAAATTCTTATAAAAATTGCATAATTGTGTTCGAATTTTATTAAATAAAACAATCACTGAACTTCCAATAAAATTTATTAACTTTCATTATTCATGAATAAATGGCCTAAAATATTGCCGAAAGGTTAATAGTGTCCTTGCTAAATTTTCATTATGTACTTTTTTGAGAGGTTAATAATAGCAGCGAAAATTGGAATTGACTACGTGCATACAAAACATTTTTAGTTAACTGCTTGTTTTAAGGGATCACAAAAAAAAAATTACAGTACTTCACGTTTATGAAAGCAACATGGATACATTTTTTAATCAAAACATACTACATACTAACTTAAAATTTTGGGTTTATTTGTAATTTTAAATTTGTTTAAAAAAAAAAGCTTGATGATAAGCCCAAACGGTATATAAAGCCCATGTACAAACGTGTCTGAGCCCCCGTGCAATTAGTAGATAAGTTTTGAAATCATTGAATATGTATGTATTTCTCTTAAATATCTTATAATTTTATTAATTATACATATCTTTGGCAAATAAAAGTGAAGTTAGAGAGGAAGCAATTAATATCTGTAAATCATTGAAATCAATCAAAGGCGAATAAAGTCATAACTTTAATGCACAAATATGAAAGCCATTAAATACAGCTCAAAGTCAATCTTCGAGGCCAGCTGCAATTAGCGTTCATTTAATGAGCACATCAATACGTAATAAAAATGGGCATATTTTATGTGTTTGTTGGCTTTGCATATTTATTATGAATGCACATAAAGGTTTCTCACTGAAAAACGTGAAGTTGATACTCGTACTAGCCTATTAACGTTTGTAAAACTAAACCCATTTAGCCTTGTGAGTTTAAAGTTAACGAATTCAACTAATTAATCAGCTCATTGAATTAAATTGAAATAGATACATAGTTATTATAATTTATATTGATATTGCAGATTAACAAAATTGTTATTTCCCTGTAGTTGAATCAGTTTATAACAATAATAGATTGGCGCCTAAATATACATATATTAGTGCTTGGCCGAGCTTCTCCTCCGATTTGTGGCGTGCGCCTTGATGTTGTCACACAAAGGGGAGGGACCAACAGTTTTACGCCGACTCCAAACGTCGATGATTTTATTATGAGAAGCTGTTTTTCATGGCCGAAATACACTCTGACTGCTATTAGATGAAACCTTTTTTTTTTTCATTTTTTATTTTTTACTTTTTGATGTTGGGTTTAACTTTCCATAAAAATATTGTAATAAGAAATTTATTTTTATTTACATACATATCTAAGTCTTACTAATTTAATGTTAGTAGATGCTACAGGATTCTTGGTATTAGAAACAAACTTCATCAGTACAGAATGTGATTTTTATCTTTTTATTTGCTGGGCGCACTTAATAAACTATTTAGTGGTGATTGACATAATTTATAACTGATAATTATCATTAGAGAAGTTCAAGTTTAGGTGGGGCATCAGGAAAAACTCAAACTTTTGTGGACAATCCGAAGTTGGAGTCATTTGTACAAATTTTAATTAAATTTTTCAAATTTTTGTCAGCTCGTCAGGCCATAAAATAACACTTTCAGAACGTCTTCAAGAGGTTTCCATTGCCATTAAGAAGCCAAGTTAATACAGAAAAAAATACCAAAAGAAGAAACTAGGGGAAATTGTTCGCTCTGTTTTATATTATTTTTTGCCACAATAGATTGATCTGATTTTCAAAACCAATGTACGTTTACATACGATATACATATGTATGTCTTGCTACTCTGCGTTTTAAGAGAAACATCTCAGTAAAAGCCCAGACTCCTCGTGTACTCTTATAGTTCGAATAAATTTATTTTTCTTACAAGCATCACAGACCGCTGAACAGGAACAATTGTTGAAATCCGTTAACGTTATTTTGGCGGTTAACGCTCGATATGGTGCGAAGCAAGAAATGTTTAGGAACATAAAATTTCAATTCGTTTTGTACTAAAATACACTCTTTTACATTCAATGCATAAGAACTTACATTTAGTATGCTAGGTATATATGCACATACATATAGCGGTCCACAAAATAAAATAATTGCGATATTTTTACCGGTTTTGGCATTTGGCATTTGTCTTTTGTTTATTTAATGTTTATTATTTTTTTTTACAAAAGCTTAGCTGGTATACAACAAACACCATATAAATTCAGATTTAAAACTTCGTACAAAAATTAGAAAAATTGTGCTTATTTTCACCAAAATATCAAACTCTTAAATCAGAACTTTGGTATGCAGTTTTGTAGACCATTTAATTCTAGTATAATGCAGTGCTCCGAATATATAAAGTGTTTTTTTTTTGTTATCTAGTCCGTGAATTAAAAAATTTATTTTAAATCAAGAAGAAACTGGTCGTTGTTATCATCACTGATTATTGGTTGTCATCGGAGGATTTAAGGAGTCATTCTCACAAAATTATAGGTGAATATTTGAGTGATAGGTGAATATTGAGTATTTGATTTTCTTAGTAAATCAGGCATCAGCGTTTATGCTGCGGAGTTAGGTGAACGTTTCAAAAGTTGCTTTTCAATCTCTTGTTTTGTATGTTCTACTGATACTACCTGTTCAATGTGCTTTGGGTAGAACAAAAGATTGCAAAGAAGTACATTTGAGTGTACTTCGAAGTACGAAGTACAACGCCTCAAAAAGAAGTACTGTACTTCCAAAAGAAGTACGGTTGGTCACATCATGTATGCGAAAGGTGAGAAAATTACTTGAATTGTAAGCTTGTCTGCCGAGAGTGGTCTTTGTAGCAATTAAGACACTAAAATTTTCGCAACATATGTATATTTCCTGCTAAAATGCGCATGCAACAATATATTTTCAATGCAACTAAATATTTTTTAATACGAAAAACAAAAAACAGCTCGTGTACCTGACCTACTCTCCAACGCACGCATGCAAGTTGCGCACCATAGAGCTGCGTCATGTCTCCACCTTCGCAACAACTATGTATATATCTACATAGGTGCATGGTGGAGGCGTTTTTTTTTTTTGTTTGCTACTGTTGCAAAATTAGCTGCCGCTGTGGCGTTTGTACTCATTTTACGTAAGTATTTATTATTTATATTCTGCTTTACCGGTTTTTTCTGTTTGCATCAGACGACGCTGATGCTGTTTGTTTGTGATTTATGGAAAACTAATTGCCTTTGCGAATGTACATTTATATACGTGTATAGATCTATATACCATACATATGTAGGTACTTACAGTGACTCAAACAAGTGAGCACGTGTTGATTTTTTCTTTTAAATATTCGCAATGTTTTTCGAGTTAAATTTTTCTACTAGTTTTCTGTAAAAATACCGTAAAAGTTTTAACTAGAACCATATAAATCACAGTTCCAATTCTTATACAAAACTTATAGGAAAACTCAGCAAAATTTCAACTTTTTAATCTGAATCTTTAGAACATGTGCAGTTTTATAGCCCATACAATTTTATTCTAATGAAGTGCAAGTTTCAACCTGCTAAAAAAAATCGCGTTAATTTTTTGGATTTTTTTTTTCGAGACGGCTTTTCCTTTTTTTTTATAACAAGTCCAATTTACAAAAAGTGGCTATGATTTTTTAGATTATGGTGCTCCCGCATTTTATTTCATTCATGCTTATATAGAAAAAAGTGGAAAAATCCGTCACCAAAAAAAGTTCTCAAAAATCGACGGAGTTTCTTAGCCATTTAGAACTTGCACTTCATTAGACTAAAATTGTATGGGCTATAAGGCTACATACCCAAAAATGTTCTAAAGATTCAGATTTAAAATTTGAAAACTATTTGAAATACTTTAATTTGGTTTGAATCTCTGATTTATATGCTCTTGGTTAGAGTTTGGACAATATTTTTATAGAAAAATAACAAAAAAATTCAACTTGAAAAACAATATGAATAAAAAAATATCAACACGAGATCGCTTGTTTGAGTCACTGTGTATACATACATAAACGTTGGTGAAAAATAGCAAACAAACTACAATGCTGGTCGGGGAAAAAAATCTTAAAAAAGCCTTTCGGCTATTATTAATTCCCTACAGCAGTACATTTACTATTTTTTGCTTGCCTACCTTCATTTTTTTTCTGTCGATATTTTTTTAGTATTTGTACATAATTTTATCGTAGTTTTACGGCGCAACGAATCGTATTCATTGTTGCCGCCAACAATTGCCAAATATTATTTGCTGATTTTTACTTCTTGATTTCTGTATTTCTATTTAATTATTACGTTACACTTGCCATTTTCGATTCGTTAGGTGTGGATACTGTTTCGCCCACAATGATTTTTCTCATTCACACGACCTCCTCATTAAGGCCTGGCCGAAAGGCTTGTCAAAAATTCGATGCAGCTTATTAATTGTTACAACCTATTAAAGGTATTAGTTGCAAACTTAATTACACAATTGTGCAAAATTAAAAAATGAACGAGAGAAATTTGGAAACTAAACTTATTCCGGCAGTTTCATGTGGTTTTGGGACTTTAAGCGTATTTTTCATTGCAAGCAACACAGCAAGAATTCGACTGAGTTTCTTTGCTCTCAAAAGAGGAGGTGATTAATTATTTTTTTACACAAAAGTAATAATGGTATGCTGGCAAAAAGGATTGATTAAAATCGCTTAAATTTATATAGTTCTAGGTATAAGACTGGATTGAGTGAATTAAGAAATAGCAGTACACAATAAATCAACAAAAGTGTTGTATTTCTACTTAACCCCTTCTTCAACTCGAAACCTGTTGGCAAGCATTTGCTTGCTTTGCATATTGAAAACAACCTCGCAAGCAGTCAAAGAACGCTCTAAAATGCCGTCAACCGTTCACATAAATCACTGAGAAACATGATCGTACAAATGTACTTGCCACGCTCGAGGAAGCAGCGACAATGTTTTGTTTTGGCTTTTCCAACTGTTTATTTTTGTGTTACTCTCGTTTTCCATGTGACTCATTGCCACAGTAATGCACGAATTTAAAGTTCTCTTATTTAACTTTTGTGCTGGTTTTGCGCTAAATATAACTTTTGTGTTTTATTTTTTAACAGCATTCAGTGAACAATTGTTGCATATGTGTTGCAATTTTTTTCCATCTGTAGCTGCAGATTGAACTCTTGTTGCAGATAAAATGCTCTTATAAAAAAACAAATGCTGGAAGCATGTACATTAGGGTGCTCCAAAAATCCATGTGGAAAACTAAAGTCTATGTTCTATGCTCTCACCCCTAAGATTATTCTATACCAAAAAATATACCCCTATTTTTTATTTCGAAATCAAAAAATATATAGAGGGTACATACACAGGTACATGTACACATTTTATATAGGGAAAAACCACTTTTCGTAGAAATTGTATAGAATTCATGAAAATCAATATTTTTCTATTGGAAAAATCTTTTTCTCTTCAAAAATAATACCCAGTTATTTACTGAACCATTTTTTCATAGTAACTACATTTTATAGGAAAATCCGCAGAAAATCCAATTGGGGGACCAGAAAAAGTCTTTAGAATTAAAAAATGGTTTAATAAACAAATGAGTATTGTTACTGGAAGTCTCCTGAAGAGAACCAGAGTTTACCGATCGAAAGATATTGATTTTCAAGCACTACATACCGTTTCTACGAAAATTTATTTTTTCCCCATATAAATAAATAAAAATAGGCGTGTCTTTTTTCGATATAGACCAATCCTAGGAGGTGAGAGTATTAAATTTCCGTTTTGACTTTTTTTGGTATTTGTCTTAACAGCGGTCGCCCCTCGGCAGGCAATGGCAAACCCCGGGATGTATTTCTGCCATGGAAAACAGTTTCTCATAAAAATACAATCGCTGTTCGGTGTCGGCGTAAAACTGTAGGTCCCTCTCCTCCCCTCCAAAATATATGTGTAGGCGCAAATCCATGGAAGGTATTTAATTTTTAAAAGTATTTTTTTTTTTTTTACAAAAGTTGAAAATGTAAGTTACAAAAACTGCGCTATTCTGCCTACTTTTCCCCAACTGCTTCACGATATTTCTCTGATTACACATAAGCTTATTTTGGTATCTTTCTAATAGTTTCAAGAGGAGACTGCGCTTCAAACTGTGCCCATTTTAGTGGTCAAAACTTTAGTGGCTATTTAATGATTTCTTCCTTAGACTTGCTTCTAGATAGGGTTCCTCTTCCTTTGCAGTGAAAGTGAAAGAAGCTGCATATAGATTCCAACTTCACTTCCAGCACCAACATGCTGCATTATATTAGCTCAGAATTTGCAGAACCAGAGATGATTCTGTGTGCATAATGTAGACGTGCAGTAGATGCACCCGATGAGTTCCAGTAATATATGCTGCAAAATATCTCAAGCCACCTTAGACGAATTTGTAAAATAGATCCCAAGGGCTCCTTCGCAAAAAGCTGAGCAGTAACCGCAATCCCGCTGTTAATCCATTCGTAGCTGAAGGTCGACCAGCCACCCCTGGATCATGCACCTATCGCCTCAGTTGGCGTGGTTTGTGAAGAGAATGAAAAAGCTTAATGGTCCCCAGGAGTTTTCTTCTCCTCGTCCAGCTAGCAGCAGCCAGATCTGTAGCCAGGGCGTGGTCGCCTCTATCGTCCTTTGTCAGCCACTACCAACCTGAAGAGTATAACCACACTTCTGGCAGTGCGTGTAGATGGATAATCTCTTTGAAATCTGTCCATAAACTTTTCGGCTAAAGACCGCCTAAAGTTATGAATGATATAATAAATCTGAAGTTCGAAGTTGGCACTAAATATTTCCGGCATCTCTGCCTGTTATTTGACAGTATGAAACCTATCCACAATATGTTCCTTATTATGAACTCGTGCAGCATATCTACGCTAATGAATGCCAAGATGAATGTTAACTTTTTGGTTTGAAATCCGTCACTTGCAAATGTTGCTTTCCCTTACCGCTTTTTCAGAAATGAATTTTACTTGTTTTCTGCTTATAATTTTTTCGGTTGCCATATGTGCTGCTTTAACTGCGTTAGCTATTCGCCATTGTCCCATTGTTGTCATTCACTAATTCCTGTCGTTGTTACTGTTGTTACAGTAATTACGTTTGTCACCAAATTTGTATTGTTCTTGTTATTGTTGGACATATGTATGCTGTTTGACAAAGACAGCGTCGCAGCATATTTGAGTGCACATATGCATGCGCATGCGCAGCTCACATACTTACAAACACACACACACACACACACACAGCTACTCACAAACTCAATGCAGCAAACGTTTGCCACCTTCACGCCAAACTCAAGTTCGCCGCTTAAATCTTTCGTTTTCATTATTGCAAAATCCTTATTGCTATCGCTGTTGCTGTTGGTGCGATAATTTTCCGTTGAGGAAGTAAAAATTTGCATAGAAAAATGGAAATTAACAAGATCTCTGCATGCACTTTTCACCGATTACAGTATTCACTTCAATTTTTGGCATTTCTGGTATACGTACACACATACATACAAGTGTATGTACATAAGTAACAAAATATGTATGTAAATTTTTACAAGCAACCCACAGCCAGTGCAGCTGTACTCAAGTAGCATTCAAAGTGCATTTGGTATTGTTGTTGTTTGTAGGAAAACGTTAACCATTATGACAATTTTAATGTGATGTAATTTCCATGATGGCTGTCTGTCAAACTTGTTAGACAATGCGCTTTTATGACATTCACTGCAGGCCTGCGTTTTATTGTAACTGTGGAAAGCCGAGCCAACAACAAACAAATGCCAAAAAAAAGGCTAAAAGGGAAATAAAATTTTAAGTGTACAGCAAACGAATGTTAGTTAGAAATAACTGCAATTGAACATTTTGGAAAAGAGTGATCCTTATTTTTTTTTCTTTTTTTGGTTAACTCTGCCTTTTTATTTTAAAATTTGAAAACTATTGGTATGAAAAATGTCAATTTTACTTTTGTTTGGAGATGAAGTGAGCAATAGAAAAACGTTATAACCTTTCCTGCATTCGATCAATGCATTTTGTTAACGACACTTAAGCCCCGAAATACAGCAGTTCACAAGTTGAGCAGTAGGTTAGAGTGTCAATATTTGTATACATAGTTCGTTGTACATTTTTTTTTTGCTTGTCAAACAAGTTTCGCATTGCTGAAAAAACCACGGTCTACAATTTCCCACGTGACACCAGCGACGCGCCCTCACGTACATTGAAGCCATTAAAAGTTTGGTGTAACTTAAATTTGCGGAATTAAATTAAATTTGATGAATTCAGTCAAATTAAAAGCATTTTATTTCAAGCAAATTAGCTTTATTTTTATGCTTTGGTATTTCTTCTCTGTTGAAAGTAAGTGATATTAATTAGGAAATGCGAAATTTCCCAAAAGCCCAGGAGGTAACAGCATTGCGTTTGGCATGGGTTGAATAACAAATGCGGCACAAAACCGAATTCGATGATATTAGGTCATTCAATAACGGAAATGAAAGATAGCGCTGTAGTTAAAGCGATTGAAGGCCTACGACTAGCATTTTTCTCCTATTGGAAATTTAGTTTTATGTAAGACAAAATGTTTTTTCTACCCAAAATTCGAACTGAGTTAGCTAGCTATGAGAAAGCGGATGTGCTAAAACAATATACAGTTAAGTAAGATTGTGTTAGGGTGTTGCCCCGGCAGGGGCATACTTGTACCAATATTGTCGGTCATTTGTTATACCACAACGAAGGGTAACTTCTAAGTTTGTGCGAAAAACGCTTTATGCCGACAACGAAAATCCGGCTGACTTTAGTAAATAGGGCGATCTCAGAGCTTTACACGCTAGAACGCCCGGTGTTGCGACAAATTTAAATTTTTAATTCCCCTTATAAGGTGTAAAGGGTAGTCCATGTAAGGGTTTTGTTTTAATCATGTGTTGTTTTGGCAGTGACAGCTCTTTTAAACTGGAAATCTTGGCAGAAATTCAGTACAATATCTCAGCGGAACGCCGCCATTAGGCTTTTTTCAGGTACCCTGAAGGACCGATGTTATGGATTGTTCCATTAAAGATTCAGGTTTTTAAAGCGAAAATCCAGTAAGATTCTTGGGATAGAACCAGAAACCGTCAACAAGGTTTTGGAAAACTGGGTTCACAGGATGCGCTATTGCGAAGCTAACCGAGTTGGCCACATGAATGATATCGTGTTCAAAAAAAAAAAACAATAATATACCGAAAAAACAACAGGTCACAGCAGTTTCCAATTTGTGGTGCGCTCTAGCCCTTCAATTTTCATTTCGCAGCTTATTTTAACTAAATATCTAGCTCTCTTAACATTTATTTTGAAAAAATCCCTTCAGGTTTTTTAACAACATCAATTAGAGGGTAAAAATGGTCTGAAAAAATTTGAAGTACGAAATTTTACTTTGAGTCCCCAGATACCATATTTACGTAGGTCTTCATTCAAATATCGATAAGTGCTATTTTAAACATATGGGGTGTGTGTAAATTAATAAACAAATCGAACCTTCGTCTGCAGAGGGCTATGGCGAAATTTAATAAATAATTTTTACGTAAATTTTTTATCCTCTAACTCCTCCGGCTATCGGTCTTTTGAACCTTTATTTAAAAAGGACTATTAAAATTGCATTTTCGTGGGCTTTAATTGTTCTATTGCATACTACTTAATTCATAACAATTTTTTCAGTTTTTTCATCGATTTGGAAATAGCTGCCTCCTCGTAGCTGATTCCTCGTTGAACTACAATTCTTGTTAAATGCCATGTCAGCAAAGTATTTCCCAAACACTCAGCTTTTATAAGAAGTAGTAGGTACTTTTACGATTACTTCGCTATTACTCCTCATCTTCTGATTCTTCCTACTTGGCGCTAAAAATCATTTGTCAGTTTGAACCATTTTCCTCTCCGCTCTCGAAGCTTCGTCAGTTGTTTGTACTAAGAGTAGATAGATTATTCTGCCCTTAAACCTTTTATTGTGTTTCTAGGCATTATCAATTTAGTTAGAATCGAAGAATTTTTTCAACGGGACGTCAACCTTCATGCGCGCGACACATACAAGACTTGGCAAGCGTTGAATGTAAATGTATGTATTTTACATGGGATTGTAAAGCTCGTACAGTTCATCATTTCACCAAAGTAAGTGGACACTACTTCGGAATTGTGAGAAACCAAATTTACATGTGTTCCAATACGCTAGGAATCTTTGTATAAATATTATTAACTAGCAAATTCCCGGCATGCTCCACTGTGCCTAAAAAGTATTTTTGCGTTGTTACTCCCTCCCAAAACTCTTCTGGCCTCATTCATCCATACACAAAAAATACAATAAAAAAATTAAATATGTGGATTTAAAGAGCTTTATAAAGTGATATTTTCAAACTAATTTTCGATTCTTTATTTTTTTTAATGTGGGTTAAAGTGGTCCAAAAATGTATGTAAAAAAAATAAGGTCGGATTTTTAATGCCGCCACCCCCTAGGATTGTTCTATATCAAAAAAAATATACCCCTCTTTTTTTACTTTGAAAAAAAAAAATAGGGAGTGCTCAAAGCGCTCAAAGTTTTCCATGTATTTTATATGGGGGAAAAACAACTTTTCGTAGAAATAGTGTAGAATTCTTTAAAATCAACAGTTTTCGATCGGAAAACTCTTCTTATCTTCAGGAGATTCCCAGTTATAATACGCAATTGTCTCTTTAACCATTTTTTCATAGTAACTATATTTTATAGGTCCTCCAAAACCCCTAGAAATGCAATGGAAAAATCTTTAATCATAAAAAATAGTTAAATAAACAATTTGATATTAATACTGGAAGTCTCTTGAAGAGAACCACAGTTTTCCGATTGAAAAATATTGATTTTTAGGAGTTTTATACCATTTCTGCGAAAAATGGTTTTTTCTCCATATAAAATACATGGAAAACTTTGAGCGCTTTGAGCAACCCCTAAATATTTTTTGATTTCAAAATAAAAAATAGGGGTATATTTTTGTCGATATAGAACAAGCCTAGGGGGTGCCGGCATTAAAATTCCAACTTAATTTCTTTGGATGTTGGTCATTATATCTTCAAAGGCACGCACCAAATCGGCTTTCTCCTTAAAATTTAATTTATAATTTTATAACTCGATAATATTCAATATTTACTTTATTCTATCAATTTAACTAAATCAAAACTTTCAAATTGGTGGCAACCCGCTTCAAAAAGATTTTTTTTAATTTGATACCCGTACTGTAATATTTCATTTATTTGATCAATTTAATAATAATGAATAACAATTTCAAACAGGTGGCAAGCTACTAAAAATATTTTCGGTAATCAACTTTCCTAAAGCTTTTTAGTGTGATACCTAAATCGTAATATTTAATTTATCTAATCAATTAAATTAAATTAAAAATTTAAAATGGGTGTTTTTCCTCCGCCTAATAGGAGTTAATTTCCAAATAAAATATCTAAAAAATTCGCTTTAGACGTTCAGCAAAATATGTTCGGAATGAACAAATATGCATATAATACGCATACATAGTTGTCTATATGCATTTGCATATATATTTTTGAATAATTCTAATGCTTACATACATACATACATACATATGTATGCATATAAAAAATATATAAAATGCCAAGCCAGAAAATGGATAAAATATGTATGCACCTACATACAATCCGTGGCGCTTTAATTTTATATTATTTGGCCTTTGGTCTTTGATTTTTAAATCGTGTACGTCTGTGTTGTTTTGTATTGTTTACTTTTACACACAATAAATGCCACACCTTAAATCGTTTCACTTGCCGCAATCGCTGTGGCTCACTCAAAATTGTATTGCACTTGTTGCACGTTGCTTCGTTGGCGTCATTGGCGTCGTTTAATAGACATCGTTCATTTATCTGCTAGCTCGACATTGCGCATCGAGTGGCGCCGCATTGCATGCTTTCCTGGCATTAGTTGGCATCTGCACTTGTTGCGCTATTCATCGCTGCTAGCTGCTAGCTTTTGTGGCAGCAGCCGTTTGGCATTTTGTTTGTTAGTTATGATTGTTGTCTCTGCTGCAATTACTAATTAGTTTATATTATTATGATTATTGCGCTCACTTCTTGGCTGCCTGTCTGGCCGACTGACTGGCTTGTTCGACTCGCACGACAGCCGTAAAGTGGCGCGTTTCACATTGCGCGATGTGATTGCGATAATTTATAGGCGAGGAGTGGTAATTTGCCCCAACGGGCTGCGCCACCTGGCCCCGCATATCCACACTTGCTGCTATGATTTCATCGCTATTCATTGTGATTATTTTTATATTCATTCACTGTTGATGCTTTTGTGGGATTTGTATTTTTTTATTGATATGTATTTGCAGTACTCGGTCGATGGCTTTGTGGGGGCAAATGTGCAGCTTCAATGGCGCTGGTGGCGTTTGATAAATCCGTGTGAGTGGGAAAATGAAAATGTAAAAAATCGCAAACATTCGTCGACATTTTTATTTGAATGACTACTTGGCATGGCACAATATTCTAATTGAGTTGTTAATTAAAATGTGCGGAAACTTTGCAGCAAACAAAACAAATAAAGGAGTGCGAAAACCAGAAAAGTAATAAAAACGCAGGCATTTGTTGCATGTGGCATAAAATAAAGATTATGCACTTTACAGCTAATAAAAGTGAAATTGCGAATTGTTAAGGGCATTGTTGTCTGCTACATATTTTATGCTTCTACAAAAGCAATGTGCGAATGAAGAGCACAAAAGTGGGAGCTAATGTTGACACTCGCGGAAGAAATGCCTGAACGTCTGTCACCGTGACGAGCCAAAGGGAAAATTTATATATTTAGCAGAAGCAGCAATCGGAAAATGTGAATGAATAAAAACTCGGCAAGGATGAACGTTTAACTGACCGCCCGAGTAATTTTCGTTGTTGAAGTGGCAACTGTAGTACCACCACACTTTGCTTTATGGGTCCATTCATTGTCGTATTCTTGTCACACTTGCTGGCTAACGCAGGTCTCGCTTTCTATTCAGTACAAACATGCAACTACCACATTCACTGCTGTGAATGGAGATTGCAGCCACCCTCCAAATAAGCGCCACATACAAGAAATTGTTCGCAGTCATGGGTGGCAAAGTGATGTTCGAGGCACATTTCTTGCAACGACTGCACTACATTTCGACATACTTTTACCAATATGCAAAAAAAATTACGAAAGCACGTATGCAGATACAATTTGGCTTGTATGCAACACATTAGGGTGGTCCTTGAATGTAGGAATCAAATTTTTACATCCGATTTCTAAAGTCGAAAATATCACATATAAATTTTGGTCCCGATTTGAGATGGTTAAGGCCTGTCGCACAGGATGCAGATTTCAGATTCCTCTATGGAGACTCAAAAAATCGGAGAAGAAGCACGGCCAACTACTAACATATGTATGTATAGGCGCGAATCTATTATTATTTTTATTTATTTTTTTTTAATAGTTCATTTGATTTTTTAAGGACCACCCTAGTTTCCTTGTAACACTTGCATGTGGGTGCACCAATACTCCGTAACACATTTGCCGTCGTCATATCTTGCACAGCAACATCCGAGTGTAGCAACACCGCATCACAGCTTAGATCTTTGCCATGCCACGCTTGGCATCCCAATCTAGTCTATTCGTCTAGTTACTTATTTTCCTTGCATTTCAATCGCTTCCTCTAACCACTTTTATTTTCTTTTCGCACCACTAACTATTATTTTTATACATAATGCCTTTGCTGCAGCATCGTTGTTGGAGAACTCTTCAATGGGACTTGATTGTTTACTGCATTCGCTTTATTGAATTTATAGCATGCAATTTTCCTTCGAGTCGCTACGTCGTACGGTGTGCTCTTGTTTTCGTTGCCACTTCTAAGCATATATGTATGTATGTATGTATGTACCTACACCGTGTAGCTGCGAAAGTTTCTGCTTGCCATGCCTCTTTTGCCTTTGCCACATTTTTGAGGTATTTGCGGCATCGCTGGCATCCCATACTCCTCAAATTGCTCCGCAGCTAACAATGCATTCACGCTGCTGATGCTGTCTGCCGGCTGGTGAAGCTTACTGGTTGCAGTTGTGCCGCTTCTTCAATCATTCATTCGCTCATTCAATATGGAAAGTCTTTTTTGCTGTTGTTTCAGCCGTCTTGAGGTTGCACATAGTTTTATAGAGTAATTTGCATATATGAATAGAAACTAACTATAATACATGCATACATACATAAATACATATACATACATATATGCAATTTTATGAATAGCTTAGTGTACTTATCTGTTGTAAATGTGTGTTTACTTGGGAAAATTTTGCTTTTGAAATGTTGATGCGGAAATGAAGTGTTGCAAGTTTGTTAAAACTGTTCATATCGCCTTAGCTTCGATTTTTGTTCGCAGCATTGTCCGCGAACGAGGCGCAGATTATTAACTAACAAAGAAAGGGAAGTTCATACAATTCACTTCCCAGAGGCAGAGAAAATCTAAAAGCAGTTTAAGTTTCTCCAAATAGTGTAGGTATCAGCCATTCCATAGTCATAATTTTGATACTTTTTGGACAACCTGTGGTTCCTAAGTCATTTCATAAGATCTCGACCAGGTCATTGGTCTGGGTTGAAAATACCCGAAAGTATGTTTAAATTTGTTCCGGTATCCTCCAGTATCTAAGCTACACTTTTACAGAGCCCCACTCATACTGGTCGAGTTAGAGGTGCATACTGTTAAACATTATTTATTTATTTTGATTTTAATGTATAATAATAATTCAGAACAGACATTTCAGAAGTTAATACATTCACTTGTGTGTGCAAATTGTGTTTATTTATTTATATTAGTAATTTTCAATTAAAATTTACTTCAATCTATAACAGGCACAAAATAAGTAAAAGTTTCAAGGCTTGCAAAAATTTCAAAACAATATATCAAACTTCAAAAAATTGTCATCAAAATTTACAAATTTTGTAGTTTAGTAGCACATTCAATTTTAGTCTAATAAACTCCAAGTTTCAAGTCGCTAAAAATTACTGTGGATTTTTTCGAATATTTTGTGGAGGGCGTTTCGTATTTTCTTCCATATAACGCCACACACACACCCTGCACAAAAAAATCTAAAACATCAACGATAATTTTTAGCGACTTGAAACTTGCACTTTATTACACTTAAATTTAATGGGCTACAAAACTGCAAACCCGAATATTTTCTTAATGTTCTTATTAAAAATTAAGAAATTCGTATGATGATTTTTTTAAGTTTGATTTATTTTTTTGAAATTTGTGCAAGAATTGCAACTTTTATTTAGTATGTGTTTTCTGTTATAGATTCAATTACATTTTAAATAAAAGTTATTAAAAATAAATAAATAAACATAGTAGTAGTCAAATAGGGATCTGTGTAAACAATCTTTATCTGTCACACACCACCCGAGTAATATGTACCTGAAAAGTGGAAAATAGGTTGGGTGGTACTGAAACCTGTGACCCCTACCAGAACAAGAGAATCATATTGTCCAATACCTCTCCTTTCGCCAGTAGTGAATACAGTTGAGGCCTTGTCACTCCCATCGTTCACACACCATCTGAGCCCAGCAGTGCATCAGCAGTGCATGTTTCAATCAGGGCACTTAACGCCACTAGCTTGTAGATATGTATATCTTGGCCTTAACCCAAATCACTCATGCAAGACTGGACTGGACCTGCACAAAAAGCTTTCCACACGGTCAGTTACACAGTGCGCTGTTTAAAGCGATTGAAAAATCTTCCTCCAACCTGGACTTCAAACCAGGAAGAATTCAAAAGGGGTTCATCCAACTGAGATCATTTCGTAGTCTCAAAGCCATATGACTGTGCGCTGTTGTCGCCCAAAAACGACATTGATGACTTGTGTTGAATGTAATGTTTATCTCTTAGACCTTTCCTGCTTCTTCACTGAACGTAACCTAAAACTTTATCTTACGAAATCAACGTAACGAAGAAAGTTAATCCAAAGGTCCAGCGTATGGGCCGTAAATAGTCCGTAGGTGTTACCTTTGACAGGTTTCTTTCCTAAGAAACGTTTTCGGTACCATACAAAGAAATGTACCATTCGATTCTAAACTATACTGCGAATATCTGGTAGGCAGGGGCTAGGCGGCACTGGAAGAAGTCTTCGACTTTTCAGGGCACTGCACTTTGGACTTCCCTTCTAACCACACAATAGTTTTTGAACATTTCGAAGCTCATGGCTTAGCAAGGAGATCTTGTTGGGGAACTAGCTCAGGAATCACATCTTCAAGTACTTGCTTACGTCCAGCCTTTTCTCAGATACATTAAAGGCCAACCCAGATGCCAAAGTACCACGTGCAGCTATGTGTACGCCACGCAGACGGACAGGTCTTAAACGGCATTCACCGATAGTCAATCGACAACTTCGTAATCTATCGCACCTTGAATTACGTTATCGGAGGCCCACCACCACCTATCGCAGACGAAGGCTTCGGGTGGCTCTTGAGACTCTTTCATAGATATTGTAACAGACTCAACTTCTACATATCGATGGTCCTGTGCAATAACGACACAATTCAAAATTTGAAATATAAAAATCCTTACTACTACTGTTAAGTGGTTTATGTCTCTAATCCTTCTCGAATCCATGTCTATTCTTTAGAACTTACGTTAGAGATGCTTATTGCTTATACTAGTATGGGTTGGAAACGCATTAGACATTGACTACAATGCATTAGAATGACGACAACAGTTTGTGGATTATATATTTAGTATAATTTTGTGAACTGCTGCAACAGCTTAGCGGAATATCCAAGTTTTTCCTAACAAAATTAAGGCACATACCACAAATTAGAGGAAAGACTCATATTTAGTAGAAATGTAAGCGCCAAATATTTACATAAATATATTTTTATTTTGTATTTTTTCATATCCCTTATGCAAGACAATCTCAGCTCTGCATTAAAATCCGGGATTCCCACGACTCGACACTAAAAAAAAAAAATTCAATTAAAAATTAATAAAATAAAAAACAAGTTCCGTACGTCATGCGGACTGCGCCCCTCGTGTCGGTTGAGCGGGAAAGGAGGCTAAACCTGTTTTGGTTAATTAAATAATTAATTAGAAAACATACTAGTGACGCGCTGAGTTTTGTGACTTTGCTAGAATAGGGCGGTTACTGGGGTTCACAAATCTTTACAAGAAAAAACAACAGTCCTTTGTCAGGAAGAGCTAGAACCGACTGCGAATGAGAATGAGAATACACCCTCCGCTGAACCAGAACAACTCTAAAATATGGTCTACTACATATAGGCCACTCATCAAGAATCAGTCAACACCCTTTGTCAATCTCAATATTACCATTTCAATTCCATAATCGCAATGCTCGCAATACTTGGACACAATTCCATTCTGGATATTGTAGCAGGTTAAACTGTTCAGTCCAATTTGAATAAGATGCGTCGTACTCTATTTCATTTTGCTAAAATAAAATGCAAGTTTAGCTAAGATTTAACGTTGATTTTTGGCAATTTTCTCCCCCACAATTAATTTATATGGAGAAAATGAACAAACTATTTAACAAAAAAATGCCAAGACAATTATTTGTGAAAACTTGTCAATATGTGGTGCATTTATAATTTTGACACGGGGTGTATTTTTGCATGGTAAATGTGGTAAATCAATTAAAGATGTTATAAACTAAAATACAGGCATTTTGTATTAATAAGTTGTAACAAAAGGCTAACACCTTTTTAAAATTGGCATAGAACGAAAAAATAAAATTTTGTAAAAAGTAAATTTTTCTTTCGAAAATGCGCAGGCTAGAAACTCATTTCAGATCCATGTTTCTTTCTATAATTTCTTTAATAATTACCTGCAGAATCAGCAAATACCGTACTATTTAGTAAATAGTAGAATTGACCCACCCTAATGTACATGCAATGTATTTTAATGTTTCGAAGCCACACTGATGTGATACTACTTTACGCGCGTATTTTGAAATCGATAACGGAAAGATAAATTATTTCATTTCGGAACAATAATTACAAGCCGGCGTTTAGTTTTCCTGCCGGTATTGTAAACTTGGCAATGACCATCAAAAACACTCACACCTCCAATGACAGTTGCGAGACAGTTGGCTTGCTGTCAGCTGTCAATAATTGACCTTTTTTGGACTTGAAATAAAATAAAAAGCTACTTTGTGGCGAAAAAGTAGTCAACGCCTGGTGCTGATAAGGTTGCTTTGCTACATGAGACTAATAAATAATGCAGATGAAGTTGAGGCTTAACGCCAGTGTAGCTCCCAACAGAAAGTAGTAAGCGATTTGAAGAAACAACCATAATCTAACGTAAAATAACCGCCCACCGCCTTATTTGTTATTTCATAGTTATGCATGTACCTCATAAACACTTTCATTCGATACTTTTTGTGCGCTTGTCAAACCATTTAAAAATGGAAATGCTTTTTGCTAAGTTGTTTTTTCATTAATTGTGACAGAAACTGCGTGCGGCTTTTTTTCTCGCAACCATAATATGCACATGGCGTATGAGTACGGTGACCATATTAACCAACGAAAAATAAAGGACTTTTTTTTTAAATGATTTGGGAATACGTACATACAACTTGTATGATAAAAGTACCTTACCCATATCGTAATTTAAATCAAGTATTTACCAGTTAATTATATTATTTAATTGTCCAATTTCCAAAGCTCTAGTGAAAAATGAAGCCAAATCCTTTTCAAGGACTTCGACGAAGCCAGCACACTGTGGTTCAAAATTGGAATTTAATGTTTATAGTCCACCGGAGTCTTCATTATACAACCAATTTTTAGTAAAAAGCAAAAAAAAAAATTTATTTTGGTGAACATTTTTTTTATAACATTTCAAAATTTTTGTTTGTATATTTTTTTTTGTTTTGAGGGAACCGTACAATTGTTTTCAACTAGTTTTTGTTATGAAACATTTATTAACTGGAACGGTAATACATTTTCTTCAAAATTGCTACTTTTTCTGCAGTTTGCACAAAAAAATTTAATATGATCAAATAAAAATTCAGAAATCAGGCTCAACTGGTCTCTTGCTAATATTGTAAGCTTTCATAAAAAAATAAATATTAATCAAATGAAGTGAAAAATGAAGGCTCCAATTAATTATGAACACTAAATGCCAGTTTTGAACCACTGTGCAGCCGAGGGTTTATTGTTCTCTTTCAGTGAAACTGGAAACTCAGCGTGTAACACGATCCTGAGCACAACTTTCCCTGTGCCTTATAGATTGTACAAAGATAACCGATTAAATAGAAACCCTAAAGTGAGACGTGAAACAAACTGGGGAAGGTTTTCATTATATTTAAAAAAACGTTTAAAAGTTTACCTCTGAAAAATGCAGAGCCGATTTAAAGGACAGTTTAAGAAATAAAGGACAAAAGCGCCCTTTATTTTTGGAAAAAAGAATAAAGGACAGGGTACTAAAATAAGGGAAAAATAAAGGACGGATGGTCACCGTACGTATGAGTAACTTGCTGAAGTAAAAGGAAGAGTGCAGTTGCCGCTTATGCATTTCTTCAACATCAATGCAATAGGCTTAAAATTTTTATTAGCATGTACGTATGTATATTTAACATTCAAGGTTATTTGCAGTGGAAAAAGTTTTCAGCTAAAACTTTGATGTTGGAAAAAGCGATTTTTAAAAGTTTATGAAGGGCACCAAATTGCGACAAATTATTTTAGTGGAAGCCATAATAAAGTCTCACTTTTATGATTCGCTATGGTAATGCTATGGTAATCAGAAACTTTCTTTCGTATGTATAAATACATATTTCTTCTCACCAACGAAGATATTTTTCCCAAACTTTAACCACAATGAATTACTTGCTTACAAAAATTTGCACGCAATTTCTTCTTACTTTCCATGTCTTCGTGTAAAAAATATGGCATGCAAGCATAATTTTTTTTTTAATTGTATTTCTCCTCCAACTCTCAGCTCGTAGCCCAAACAGACGATTACTAATACCTAACCCAGATTTTCCCTTAGGGGGAGTCAACTTGGATGTAGTCACAACACCATCATCGCCATCACCAACCGGTCTAAACCATATCATGCTTGGCTATCAACACTTCTCAAACAACCGAAGAAAGCCAATCCAGCTTGTAAGCATGAAAATGTCGTCCAGTCGCGATGTCTAACCATGTGACGAATGCCTGTGCATCATCGCCTGATAGTTGACGTTTGATACACAATAGCTGCTTGCAACATGATTACAGCCACTGAAAGCTAGAAAAAATTCAACAACATTATCAAGCGACAACGACGACAACAACTCATTCATGAATGCCAACGAAGACACATCATTATTTTTTGAGAAATCTGCTGTCCAATCTGAATGGGCACATTAAAATTATGCACTCACACACAAAAACATGAGTATAAACATTGTTGCGCGAAACAATGAAGTCGCCTTACCATTACCTCTATGCACTAACTTATAGTATGTAGATATACGTTGCATGCAACAAGTGCTACAAATGCATGTCTGTCAGATAATCTTTGAGACTTTAAGTTTCGCTTCGGCCGCATCTCAACGAAAGCGAAAACTTGAAATTACCGTTACCGTTTGCAATTTCCCTGTGGATTTTCAGGTATTTGCCTAAAATTTGAGGCTGTAACTCTCGCCCGCGGCAAAGTAACGAATCACTTTACCATCGTCGCTCGCTCGCAACAAAGCTATTCATCATTAAAGGCAGACATCACAACAGCCGTTGTCTAGCAGAAGTCAATGAAGCGGCAAAAGTGATGATACCATAGTCACAATCATCGAATTTGGTCACCTCAAGCGATGGCTACAAAATTTTCGATTCGACACTGCTTCGCCTCTAATTTTCGCTAGTCCATCACACCCTTCAAACATAAACGCTCAGTGGTATGAGATATCTTCGTGTACTTGTTCACATCTTTACTAACGCTGTACCTTGCTATTCGTTGTTGTTGCTGTGTGTTATGGTCAATCGTTTTGTAGATTTTACACCGTTCATTTGGTATTGCGCTTGGTCTATTGCAGCACTTCCAATTAAACCGAAGCATCGTTTGTACAACTAACCAAGTTCAAAGTCACCAGCACTGCCCCAACCCAGAAAAATCTGGGTGTCATTCAACTTACCCCAACAAATGAAATGAAGTGGAAATCATATTTTTACAAAATTTCTTAATACATACGAAATCCGGTAATGAAAAATGACGATAATTCAGATAAAATACACTTCAAAACATCTGGAAAGTGATAATATTTTGCTGGTAGGTCTTGTCGAGTAAAACAAGATTCGAAATATGGCCCCCAAAATCTTGAGTTTTGTTAAACAACCGGGTTTTCCTTTATGTACTTAAAAACCTGTACCTTGACTGACTATAAAGCGGGCTTGGAAAGAAGAAGCTTAGACCTTTCGACTGGTATACATACCTACTCGATCAGAAGCCTTTGTTACTTCTCAGTGAGCTCATATTTGGAAGCATTATCTTCGGTGCTTATTGAGTAACATGCGCAGCGCGTTTTCAAAATCTTAACTTGTCGTCTTTAACTACTCTTAAGTTCTTTATGTGATAATTCGATCTTTTCGCTGAAGTGAGTACTTTAAATTCCGCCCATCCTGGTTTTTTACGTTTTCAATGGCTTAATTCGCCTCCTTTTTTGTGCTCGTTAAAATCTTACTAAAGTACCAGATGGCCAGCAAAACCTTCGAGTTACCGAAGTTCGAGTTTTTTACCGAACGTATAGATTTATGTTAAGAAGAAGAACGATATGGTTTCCTGCTACTGCAATTTTTAAGGTTTTATTCTATGCTGATATTAAAGGCATCCCCATTTATAACATCTGTAATCCTTGGGTAGTTTTGGTAAACTGCTACTTTACCTTGCAGCATGCAGAAAAAACGGAGTCATAATGTTCCAAAGCAGTGCTTGCCAGTTTTGAGCGGTTATTAACAGAAAAGCACCTCCGAGCGAATTTAGGTTCGAGTCTTTTAGAATTGACTTAAGGACTCCTTCTTGGTTTAAACTCTTCTCCCAAATTTTACTGCAAAGTTTTGTATATATCTCACTAATATTATTCACGAAGAAGCCTTGAAAAGAAAAACATATAATAAGAGTATTATTAGTTCTTTTAATATAATTAGTTAAGGCGAGCAACTCATCTGTGGAAATCATTTTCTGCGCAGCACATAGGCACTTGTGGCGAATTCTTTAATACAGTGAATTATTTAATATTAATTGGCATCTAACTAAACCTAACCTTATATAATTCAACATACTTATCCACATCACAGTTTATTTGTATGTACTATTAAAGACGATGGCTTATAACACAGGAATTGAACCCTTTTAAGGAGATTCCCATTCTAGTACAAAAATTTGGTTCTTTGGAGTTTTCAAAAATATATAATGAAAACAGTTTTATAAGAAAGTATTTCTATAGTACATAATATTTATAAGAATAAATAAATTTTTTTTTTGACTTGACTTTAATAGGCTGAGCAAATTTTCGTTCCGAAAACTTTTGAAATTTTCTCAAAAACTAGTTTCTGAAGTTGGCACCAATCTGGACTTAACTTTTCTCACTGCTGTTATTTCTACCTTTGCAGCATATTATTAAATTTTTCTTGCAAGATTTTTGTAAGATTTGCTTTAAACTAATCGATGATATTTTAAACTTAGCTGGAATTTTATGTCAGAAGCCAATTTTTTCAGAAAATTTCTGTTATAGAGATATTTTGTAAAAAAGCGGCAGAATTTTATTGATGAATATAATTTTTAATTTGTGCAGAGCATTTGGCTTAAACGAGTAGTTTTTCTTGACTCACTCTCACAGTGGTGATTGTTTATAAATGGTGATTTTTTAAGAGCTTGATAACTTTTTTTTTAAAAAAAACGCATAAAATTCATCGGTTCTTTATTTGAAACGTTAGATTGGTCCATGACATTTACT
>NW_023458564.1:175829-253344 GCF_013731165.1 Rhagoletis pomonella
TGCAAAATTGTGCAATAAATTAACAGTTCACCCTGATGATGAACAATATGGAAGTTGAAATAATTCCTTTGGCTTAGAATTAACAATCATGGTTTTAACTTTTGTTCTCGTTTTGTTTTCCTAGTAGAACGTTCCTTAGACTTTTTTTCTTCCTTAAAAACGATCTCGATACTTTACTTCTCATTTTGTTCTTATTAGAAACATTCTCGAAATTTTCGTTTACGTTCTGTTCTTCTTGAGGACGTTCTTCGGAATTTTGTTCTCATTTCGTACTTTTGAGAACATTCCCGATAGTTTTGCTCGCATTTTATTCTTTATGGAAACGTTTCCGGACATTTTTTTCTCTTTTTGTTCCCATTCAAACTGCCCTCAATACTTTTCTTCAATTTGGTTCTTTAGGGGGAACGTTCTTGACATAATATTTTCGTTCTCGTAATAAACTAAACCAAAACCGGAGCGCGTTCTCGGTCCCTGCCATAAATTGTAGAAATTTATTTGAAATTTCCGCTTAAGCTTGGAGGGTCACTGAAGCATTGATAATAAAGTTTTCAGTGCATTTATATACATACATACATGAAATAGCGTTTAATTGATATCAGACTTTTACATAGGTAAGCTCAGATAAAATTGATCACTTCATAACAACTTTCATCAAACTGTTATCCAAAGATAAAATCTTCTTAAGGTAGCGGTTCTGGTAAGAGCGAATTTCATTCGCGCAAAATCGCTTATAATGTAACTATGTATATTGGTTTAGTGGCTTTTCGAAACCACAACATACCAGATGTATGCATTTCAAGGTCGAAGCGATGTCGCGCGAATAAAATTCGCTCTTACCGGAACCGCAGCCTTAACGTCAACCAAGAGTTCTTTGACTTCACCTATATACTCAACCCTTCTTAAAGACATAGTAAAACCACAAAAATAAAAGCACAATACCAATGAAATAACTTTTGGCCAACATCCTGCCAAAACTAAATACGCTGCTATGAGTGAGATACATACTTACACTTATATGTACGAGTATCTACATACTAATTGCATATAGCCAACTATCGCAGTGCGTGTCCTCCTTACGCACAGACTTTCAGCACACAATTTATTCAAGTTTCGTTGAAAACTAAATGCAACGCTTCAATGCACAAGAGTTTAAGACTGGGAAAGAGTGCAAGAGCCGAAAGACGAGTGAACGAAGGCAAATGAAGGAAGTTAGAAGGTTGAAGTGGAAGGGCAGTTATTTTAAAATTGGTATATCAGGATGCAGCTAAGTTGCTAGTATTTAATTAAACGTGTCCTTTCGTACACAAAACGAGATGAGGTTGTAGTCTTTTGTAAGCGCATGAAATCAAGGAATTAAAAAAAGGCAAATAGCCTGGAGAGAAAAAAAAACGGTTCTGAGCAGCTTTTCAAAGTTCTGGAGTTCCCGAAAATGAAAACAAGTTCTGGATATTTTGACAAAAAAAAAAAGAAGATAATTTCAAACACTGTGTATGCCAGATTCATACGACATGTGGCAAAAATTATCATAAAAAACTGTTCTGAGTAGCTTTTCAATAGTTCTAGACCTCCTTAAAAGGAAAAAAAGTTATACAAAATTACGAAAAAAAAATTCAAAAAAGTCGAAAAAGTTGAATTTTTAAAAACAATAATAATCAAAACTGTTCTGAGTAGCTTTTGAATAGTTCTAGAGTTCCTGAGAAGGAAAAAAAAGTTCTGCAAAATTACGCCGAAAAAAAAAACATTTTTTTTTTATAAATGTCGAAAAAGTTAAAGTTTAAAAAGAATGTATTCATTAACCGATTTTTTTATTTTAGGAAAGCTTAAATAATATTAAAATTATTAAATAAACTAAACAGGAACGCAACGGAGGCTTTCATCTGTTTAAAAAAAAGTAACAATAATAAAAATTAAAACTGTTCTGAGTTGATGCTTTCCAATAATTCTAGAGTTCCTGAAAAAAAGTTGTGCAAAATTAGGCAGACTTTTTTTTTTTTAGTCGAAAAAGATTAACTTTTGAAAAAAAAAATAAAAACTAAAACTGTTCTGAGTAGCTTTCACAAGTTCACAAACTTTAAATTCAATTCTAATTGAAGGTAGAAAAAGTTCTTGAAACAGAACAGCAAATTGTAAAGTATTTTTTAATAAAAAGTTTGTATTATTATTTTAAAAAATTCCCAATTATCTGATTGCTCTCTAATTTGATGAAAGAAAACAATGCTTTTAAATCTGAGTGTTAACGTTGCCAATGTAGTACCAATTATTCAACGAATAGCCTTCGTTTCCAGCTGATATTTAATTTGTGTGCAAATTGCATTTCTTAAAGTGATTTCAATTGAGATTTACTGCTCTTTCCCTCAATTGCATCAATCTTCACCTCCTTCAGTGATTTATATTCTCGCTCGAGCACGTACAATGTTCGGCTTATCTACAACTAAATAGCTTATCATTTAAAGCTTCTGCCTTCAGCTATTTAGCACTAAAGCATTAAGGAAGTCATGAGTAAGCCAAACGCGCACGATGATGAGCGAACGAGGCGTGTATGCGATAGGAAATCGCTTATTAGATTACTTTATTAATTAAGCTGGCGCTGTAAGTGCACAGTCGCCCGCACTCCTCATGGCTTTAATTTCATGTTTTGTAGTCTTTTTGCTACTCTGGTTGGATGCTTTCCTCGACTTCTCGCTGTTGTCATTCGTAAGCTTTGCTGCTCATTTCGCTTCGTTTGGCTTAATTAAAAGTTTTAATAGAAATGCATTTAAGTCAAACATATTTCTTCAGCCATTTAATTTCGATTTCAATAAAGAATCGTAATTTAGTGAGTGCTGATATTTACAGGTGAGAGCACTTGATGTATGATTGTTCGTCTTACCGCTTAATGAAGTCACTCCAGCAAATCGAAACTTTTAATTTGTTTAGTCAGTTTGCGGAAATATCTTCATTTTCGTTGCTTTATTTGACTTTCTCTCAAACAGGTGATTGGAAAATGTTTAGCAATTCAGAAAGCACCTGTTGCTTTGATATATCTATTTCTATATTTACTGCGACTTTATAATTATAAAATTTACATTCACAGAGATATTGACAAAATGACAAACATTTAGTAGCAAATGTGACAAGAAATTTTAGGGTTCCTACGATAAGGTCCCCATTTTGTAGACAAGTGATTGATGACAACCGCGGCCACCGTAGCCGAGTCGGTAGAGGTGCACCTAAGTTTGATTTCTGTGCGAGTGATCTCAAATATACATATGTACTTCTACGTTAATTTGTGCATCAACATAAAGACTCACAGAAATTACACTGTGGGGAAAGTATCAAGTTTTAAAATTACACAAAAGAAGCGTTGTAAAAATGCCGGAATCCGACGATGTTTTCATTTTTATGACAAAAATTTAAATTTTAATAGGAAAAAAATAAATAAAAAATAACAAATTTTTTATAATTTGCTTTTCAATTGCATTAAAGCAAAGCTAGGCAGCGTCTGTCCGACGGCCGACTGCGCGTCGTATTCGCGTATACATGCACGCTCTGCTTGAGAAGGCAGCGGAAGCTTCATTCAACTGCACAACTTCCCTGCAAACCAAAGTTCACGGAATCTTAACGAAATCTTTAGGAGTATCTCATTTATGTACCGATTTTTTTCGAATCTGCAAAGAAAATTATATGAATGGGTTGAAACGAACTCGTAAAGAAATCTGTTCTGTACGAAAAATAAAGAAAATTCTGAAAAGATTCTGCAGGAAAATCTTCACATAGCAGCTTATAGGCGGCATAAACGGTGCGTCTGACTCGCGAGTCATTTGGGTACGTGTTGACTCGCCTTCGACTACACACAGTTGAATCATTCAGAGTCATGCCGGGAGTCATGTTGGTGCAACTAACACATATTTATTTTCACAAACACATCCACACCGACTCACGAGTCAGACGCATGGTTTATGCCGCCCATTACTTTCATTGCTTTACCGATTTTCTTTCGAAATTTCGTAAAAGAATCGAAGTGTGCAGAGTTTATTTCATTTTAGAATATTCGGCAAAAAATCGGATGAGATCTTTACGAATTCTTTAAAATTTCTCTACAACTCAGAATACTCTTAAAAAATGGTTTGCAGGGTTGTTCGCACGCACACAGTGACATCAATTGCACGAACACTACAAAAATGCTCTGCCGAGGCTGCCCACCTCTGTATTAAAGCCTACTGCTTATGCCGAAAAATCAAGCTACTAACGATGAACATCGATGGATAAATAACAAGTTGTGAATAGTCAAATGAAAATCGTTGGCTTAGTTCGCAAACGTGCTAAGTCCACTTTTTATGTAAATTGAGAGTTTGATGCAGTAAGATAGCATAACTGAAAATACATCATTACCAAAAAAGAAAATTACCGTAATGTCGTTTTTACTTGTTTTTATGCATTGGTACGCAAATGTGCTAAGTCCAAAAAAATCCAAAAAAAATATATATACACGTCTGTCCGTGTACACGATAACTCGAGATATCTCAACGAAATTTGGTATGTAGGTTGCCCTTTATCCAAGGTAAGTTGGTATTAAAAATGGGCGAATGGGAATGTAACCACGCCCATTTCCGATATAAAGGTATTTTCTAAAAATGCAAAAACTACGATATTTCAGTAAATATTGGTTGCAAATTGTTCAAAATTAGTATGTGAAGTAGAATTTTTGTAAAAAATATTATTATTATTTTTGGAAAATGGGCGTGACCCCGCCCACCTATTATGAAATGCTGTATCTCAGCAGCCCATTCACCAACTCGGTACGAGCCTTATTTAGGGTCTAGCTAAGAAATCTGTTAAAAATCTAATTCACTTAAAATCGATGATCGCGATAACCACTCAGCAGAACATAAGATTATGATACATTTTTGGATAATGGGCATGGCGCCGCCCACTTATGACCACAAATGGGTAACTCGGTAACCGATTTATCAATTTCTACCAAACTCGGTGCACTTAATAAACCTGGTACGGAAAAGCAATTCGTTGAAAATTATTCAAATCGGACCAAAATTACATTCGCTTCCCGTATATCTAACGGTAAATTTCAAAAATACGGAAACTGATATTTCAATAACTGAAGACGCTAATTTACTTCAAGTTAATACTTACAACAATCTCTTAACAATAAATAAGACTGCGTGACACCGCCCACTTTATGACTACAAGGTGTATATCGGTAGCCACTTTAGCGATTTCCACTAAACGTGGTTCAATTATTTCATTGAGTTTAACTCAGGATATTATCGAAAACGTTTGAAATCGGGAAAAAAGCCCCTGCTTACGACAGTATTTGATACCTGCGCCGGATATATAAAGTTCGGTTTCGCCCAAACTTATACCTCTTTACTTGCTTTTAATTATTTTCTTTTATAAATGGTACATAAATTTACGACTTAAAATAGTTATTTTTATTAATAGCAATGAAATAAAACTGTATAAGGTTATAATTCATTTTAAAACAGTAAAATATATTTAAACTAAGCAATTAAATCTTTTAACAATAAAAAATAATGGAAACAAGTAAGAAAGTCTAAGTTCGGGCGGGGCCGAACATTAAATACCCGGCGCAAGTATTACATATATGCCTTTTCACCTTTCCGAAAGCTACCGCTACATGGTAAGCCGGGGTGTATCAATTTTGAATAAATTAGCGTCCTTAAATTTCGAAATATTGACGTTTCAAGCATTTCTAAAATTTACCGTTATATGAAAAGCCGTAATTTTAGTCCGATTTCAATAATTTTGAACGTTTTGCTTTTATGTGGCAAGCACAATAACCACACCGAGTTTTGTACAAATTGGTAGAACGGTTACCGAGATACATATATGTGATCATAAGTGGGCGGTGCCACGCCCATCTTCCAAAATTTTATGATAAGCGTATTTCCTGGTAAAGAATTGTTGCAAGCATCAATTTTGAATAAATTAGCTTTAATATTTACTGATTTATCGAAGATTTCGTATTTCTCCAAATTACCGTTATATGGGATGTGGGCGTGGTTATTGTCCGATTTTTTAAATTTTCAGCCATTTGGTATCCTGTACTAAGGCCAATAACTGTGCCAAGTTTGGAAGAAATCGGTGCAGCGGTTGCCAAGATATACACATGTAACACTAAGTGGGCGTGGCTACGCCCATTTTTCAAAAATTTATAATATTCTTATTTTTCGTCTAAAAGTTATTGCAAATATCAATTTTGAGTGAATAATCTTCAGTAGTTACTAAAATATCGCAGTTTTCGTATTTCTGAAAATTACCGTTATATGGGAGGTAGGCGTGGTTATTGTCCGATTTTGCCCATTTTCAATACCGTCCGTCCTACGTCCGAAAGAAGTACACGTACCAAGTTTCGTTAAGATATCTTAATTTTTACTCGAGTTATCGTGTGCACAGACGGACAGACGGACGGACGGACGGACGGACGGACAGACAGTCACCGCTTAATCGATTTATCTTTTCATCCTGATCATTTATGTATACATTTGTCTATATCTATCTCGATTCGTTTTGCCTGTTACAAACAACCGTTATGTGAACAAAGTTATAATACCCTTGTGCACAAGTGCGCTCGGGTATAAAAATTTTTCAAGAAAAAAAGTTTGCTTTTTTATTTATGGCTTTACAACAATTATATTCAACAATTGTTATTGAGCTTGAGGCCGTTTTTAATGAAAAACTATTGTGGAAATGCAACAACAATTTGAAATAATGGTAGAAGTGATAGCTATTTCGGAAATCACCACATTTCCTCATCAGACTTTCAACTGGATTTGAAGGCGAACTTAGCACAGTGCGTAGGCTGAGTCAGCTGGAGTTGTCGTCGTTGTTGTTGGTTTTCCACAATCGTTTTTCATTAAAAAGCGGCCTCAAGCTCAATAAGAACTGTTGAGAAAAAAAATTTTAAAATATTTATTTTCGTAGAGAATTTTGATGTGTGTATGTGTGATTTTTCACAAATTTTTACCTCGCCCCGTTCTCGAGATATTTCCAAAACTATAAGATCGATTTGTTTTTGGTTTTGCGCTTTAAAGTTTTTAAAAATGTATTAAATTTCATATTTTATATTTCGAATTTCATATTTATTTATTATTTAGGTTTATCCATCAAGCCTAAAAAGTTTAAACAAATGAAACACATGAAGTCAAGGCACATTAAACAGGTAGTATCAGTAGAGCAAAAACAACATTTGCGTGTATTTTGTTGTTGCTTCTGGTATCGAAAGTGTCAAAAACTGTTCTGAATTTTTTCTTCTAAATCAAAGCGTGCCATGTGAAATACAAAAAATTATAAAAAATAAAAAATTGAAATTGGAAAAAATAAAAATTGATGCAACTTTCTATCCTAGTAAATTCGTTTGCTTCTCGAAGCATTGATCCATCCTTTACAAGGGCCAGTAATCAGCGGTTGTGCTGCTGAGTTGGGCGAACGTTCCAAAAGCTGCTATTCAATCGCTTGTTTTGTATGGAAAAAGGTTTCAAATGCAAATGGATTTTAACAATTCAGAATTTTTGTGAGAAAAAATTAAAAATATTTGACATTTTCGAGACCAAATAATTTGAAAATAAATCAAATCAGCTGCTCTACTGATACTACCTGTTCAATGTACCTTGCATGAAGTGTAAACCCCGTCCTTTTTGTTATGGAACGCCCCATATATGTATATGTATGTATGTACATACATATGGCAAACGAACAAAAATCTCCAATCGAGAAAAGGAAACAACTATACATATACATAAACAAGCCTCACAAATACACCAGACAAAGTCAAAGACGCTCAATAAAAGCAATAACAAAAAAATTGTATAGTGAAATGTGGCTTAAAAAGTGGACAATTAAAAAACTGTATAATGTGGGCGATGAGATCATAAGACACATTTTTGGCGTTGACACGCCGCTCTGTGCTGCGCCGTATCTCGGCCAAGCCAAATGATCTACCGCCGACCTAATGTGAAGTTTTGCAAAAGTATTAAAATGTATTGTGATTATTTATCAAATTGTTGACTTGGCTAAGTGCTAAAGAATATGTACTTATACACACAGTACATACTTTTGAACGAATTTAAATACTCTGCAAATAATTTGTGCGACGAATGTTGTCTAAAGAGCATATTCCGGGATTAGTCTCAATCGGGGGCAATTGGGCATTAATTCTGTGGTCATAAGCAATAACCGCCTAACTCGACTTAAGAAATAATTGAATATATGCTATCGTATTCTGCAACTACTATCTCATGTGTATATGAAATCCCCATCTCACCAGCTGGGCTATTTAAAAAGTTATGAACGAACTAATTTTGGTTAATAATGGTTTAATAATGTTAACATTTCTATACAAATGTTTCGAAGGTTTTTCGACTTGGGCGGTTATTGGTTACGACCACAGAATTAGTCGCAGCTAATCTCATACGGGTATTATTGGAGATCACTTTGTCTCGACTAATGTTGTACGGGTACAATTGGAGATCAACTGAGCCTCGGTTCAAATCGCAGCTGGTGCAAGTTTTTGTTTTTAGTAGCTGGCGCAAGTTTTTAGTTTAGTCTAGTCGCTTCTAATACCCATTAGCGAATAAAACAGAAATATTAATTTCTTCATAGGACATGCTCAAACATTCCATATAAAGAGATCAAGAAAAGTTTTACTAGTCGCATGTTCTTCTGCGAATTCTCCCGGAGTAATCGCAGATTAGTCGCATTTTTCTTTAGGGTATTTATGTACAAAAAATTTTAGTATGCAGATGTGGATGTGCATGTGTGGTCAAGCAACGTTTGATTCACCAGCTTATTCGATCACAGTGCGACAAAAATATCACGTAATACATCTAAAACAAAACTGAATGTAGATTGTGAATAGGTAGGGTCGCGTACAACATGAAATGTAAGTGACTTACATATAGTTCCCGAAACCTCCATTTTCTTTTAAGTTATCTTCCTACTTGATACACTAAATATTAACAGCTTGGCTTACGTGGCGGAAATATAAATATGGAAGAGACATTTTAGCATTCTTTGGCTATTTCCATACGTTTATTAGAAAACGGCCCTTACTAAAGCCAGCCTTTCGCCATAAGCTACTATTCCATAGCATTAATTATGTAAGAATATAAAAACAAATTATTTATCAGAAGCATTGTCTCTTACATACACTCAAAAAAAAAGCAAAATCGCTACAGCGAAAAAATGGCTTGAAACCCGCATAAATTCAAAAAAAAACCGCAAAAAAAGAGACCTAAGTGTATAAGACTTAGAGACCTAGGTGTGTAAGGATTTAAACAGCGATCAACTCAAAAAAAATTAGGACTATGTTTTGCATAAATTAACTCATAAGGCTTGCCTCCAATTAAGGCAAATATTTTTTCTTCATGAATATATATACTAGCTAAGAAACTACTGTTATATGAGTACGTATTAATTTTGTTGAATCTGTACGATCCGGATCCGATTTTTGAGTGAGATCACTGTACATCTAGGTGTGCGAGATGTACATACATATATTTAAAGGAAAGATTACATTATAGAGCAAACAAATAAAAACAATTTTCAAAAAAAAAATGTTTTGTCACTTCTATAAAAGGTTAAAAGTCCTTTTTACATTTCAAATACGATATACATATGTACAGCGAGTTTCAGTCAAAATCGTACAGTAAATTTTTTTTTCATATTTTGAAAACATGTTTTTTTTAATTTTATAAAAGTATAGTTCTTACTACAACAGAATCCATGAAAATTAAAGTTTCTCTCTTTGTACCAATTAAAAAAAAAATCGTAAAATTTTTATCAAAATCTCACACTTATTCAAAATTTGTAGAACTTGTTCAAGCATTATATGGAAGAAAATACGCATCACCGTCAAAAAAAAATTGCAAAAAATCAACTGCAAACTTGCACTTTATTACAAAATTGCATACCCATGAAAAACTAAAATTGTGAATAAAGTGTGAAATTTTGATGAATATTTGACAATTTTTTGTTACAAAGTTAGAAACTTTAAATTTTTTTTTAATTGTTACAAAGTTAGAAACTTAAAGTTTAATGGATTTTGTTGTAGTATGAACTATACTTTTATTAAAGTCTAGCAGACCCGGCGAACTTCGTCCCGCCCAAAATTATTTTTTTTTTTTTATTGAAACATTTTGGTCCAACATTTTCACCAACAATACGCATACACGATTTCCAGTGGAAAATTTATTTGGTAGTATGCAGTACTAGGTTCAAGCATAAAAAGACATTTACAAAGTAGGAAAAATGTAGTTTAATGTCTAACCAGCGTTGGGCAAAATTTATTCGAATAACGAATAACAAATAAAAAAAATTGTTTCGCGTAAAACAACTACTATATGTATATAGATATCTACATATATGTATTTATGCGTAAAAATATAGCCGTTTTCCGTTTTCAAATTCAAAATGGGTTCTAACTGCATGATGAAAAATGGACCCGCTAGCTGGCGCTGCAGTTGGGTTATTTAGAAAAAAAGTATTTATTGTACAATCAAGTTGCAATTAGAAACCCAATGCGTCTGGACTACTCTGCTCCTATGTTTATATTATACGAATTTGCGATGTCTCATGACGTCATACACCCTAAATGCGACCGTGTATCTACCTTCGCTTTATGGAATTGCTCGAGCGGCCATTGCTGCAGCAGTAAGACTCAAGGAGACCAGCTCTTGGGTATTTTAAATGTGGCGAATTAGCAAGGAAAGTTTCGACTACATCCTTCCAAGAAGGAACACGGATGGTATATTAATGGCCAAATTTTAACGTGCGGGAAAACTTTTCGCCCTGAAAAACATCGCGGATTTTTGGCTCTCCTATAATGGAAAATGCGCATCTGTGCTCTTCAGCTACCTTATAAGGACTTTTGTCGGTTTACATAGAATAAAACTAAGGGTTGACGAATCGGACCAATGTTGTAGTTGCAAGATTACGCACGCTTAGAGAGAGAATAATACCATCTCAGCTCAGGTAAAGCTCATGACATCGAAAGGAATTTTTTTGCACATAGCATCAGTAAAGTAACAGTAAACATAATTCAACTGAGTCACAATCCTTGACAATAATCATTGCTCAGCGTGCTGTAAATAAATTTGTAAAGATTATTTTAAATAACGAATAAAATCACGAGTAATTTATTCATACGCAATTTATTCACGAGTATTTCATTCATGAATGAATTATTTGCGAATAATTATATTACAGACAAAATTTCATTCGAATAATTATCTAAACAACAATTTATTCGAATAATACCCAACTCTGTATGACTCATTATAAATAATTCATTGCAAAGTCAAAAAATAGAGCACTAAAAACTAATGTTATTATACTCTAATGTAGAACTATTTGGTACGCCGCATATGCGAAAGACACGACGAAGCAATTAAATTATAACTTCCGCTAATGAGTTTTAAGATATTCGCACGAATGCTATAAAACTCGTATATACATACATATATGTATGCGTAATTAAATAATTTTAGAAATATATATTTATATACATACATAAGAATGTATATGCAAACGTACATACATATGTGAATGAGTATATGAATCTTCATAACAAAATAAGAAAGACGAATTATAACACCTGCACACTTAAGCACGTATACATACAAACATACATATAAACGAAAAAATAACTAAAAAAAATTTAATATGTAGGTACGCTCATAAAGTTGGCATATTTAAGCTGCTCTATTCAAGAAGATTTCAAAGATCTTTGACCTTAGTGTTCTTTCTATTATAAATATGTATCTACGTACGTACATATGTATGTATGTATGTATGTATGCAATAAAAATGAAAATTCTAGCTTGGCGCTAGTAATATTTCGCTGAATAAAAACCACTCTGCTATTCATACATCAAATGTCTTGAGACAAATGCGAGCAGAGGTTCATTACGACTGTGAATACGGAATTCAAAGACCTTTATTCAATACCCACCGTTACGCAAGATGTAGAGAAGTAACGGCGACGCTGATCGTGGACTATTTACGTCACTCATTTGGCCTCGCCAATTCCACCTAAATCGTACAATCTCCCTCGCCTATCTGCGAAATCCGTGACAATTACTTTTTACCATTAGAACCAAAACTGAAAAGCGAAACCCTCTTCAAAATGTTTTGAATCAATAACCACGTCCACCTCCCGCATAACGGTAATTTGCAAAAATACGAAAACTGCGATACATACCGATTTATCTACTGTAAACAGGGTTGCCACTGACGAAAAAAAATATTTACCATCCACTTGGAAAAAATCTACCAAATCTGGAAAATATCTACCAATAACCTTTTTTTACATGGTGACATGGTATTTGAGATCATATTAATGGCATCTTCGCGGTTTTTCTTAAACCAAAAGCGAAAGTGATGAAACTAAAGGCAACAACGAAACTTTATCATTAAAAAGCGCTTGGTATCTTTTTAATTATTTTAAGTAAACATTTTTTTGTTCTTTTTTTATAAGAAAATTGTTTTCGCTTTAACTAAACGCATACAAATCAGGGACGTTTACAACATTGCGAAAAAATCAAAAATATTTCGTCTAAATTTCGAACTTTTTACTCTGAATTTTTAGAACTATTTTCGGTGTATGGAATTGTGTGTAACCAACAATGTGCAGCTAAAAACTCCATTTGATTCAAAAAATATATTTGCCGCCGGTACTTTGTGTTTTAATTTTCATTTGACATTTATAAAAACTTGCGGTGATTTTATAATTTTTTTTGTACAATCATAGCGTGTAAATACAAGCCTGTCCATTTTTTTCTTTTTTTTAAAGAAACATTTAAAATGCTCAAATGTTCAAAGGCTCCTCAAGATTTCAGTGAAATGAGTTTTTAATGGAGCACGATTTGTTCGCGTTTTATCGATATACATACTCACATATGTATGTATGTATGTATGTACGTATATAAAAAGTGTGCATTAAGCGTTCGAAAATTAATGCAATAAAGAAGACTACACTTTTGGAAATAAAATCATAATACAAAGATAACTACGTAAAATAAAGCGGGAACAAAATTTTAGTCGGTTTTCAAATAAAATACTTTAACAAAAGTGTACCAGAATGAGAAAAAATTTACCTTTTTACCAACGCAAATTTTTTCTACCAATTTTGGTAATAATTTACCAAAGTGGCAACTCTGACTGTAAAGCCAAATCACTTAAAATTTATGTTTACAAATAATCCTCTAGAAAGTAACAAACATCATTACACCGTCCGACAAAATTAAACTTCTTGGCACCATAAAAAAATCAATGATTCTCGGAAAATGGAGACAAAAAAGTACTCTATATTATTATTTTTCTAGGCTAAGTCTTTTGCGGATTCCATGTGGAAAAACAACACTTAACCACCAACCCCTAAGCTGAGCCGGTCATAAGAAAATTGCCTTCTGATTTTTAAACTTTATTTAACTTCGTATACAAGCGTTTTTGGGGTTACTGATTATGAATCTGATAAAGCGCTTGCATGAGGCGATTAGATGAATGGACGTATACACCAGACGATTTTTGCTTTCAACAAAAAGTTGTCTGTAAAATCGCCTCATGTAAACAAGGTATGAAGTCAGTTTTAAAAAGCCGAAATCGCTGAGCAAATACGGCGGATGGATTTTTTAAAAATTGCCATTTTAAATTTTTGAATACTAACTTTAATTTTGTACTCAGCCACTCAAAGAACCTTTGAATACCAAATTTTATGAAAATCTCAACATTTTTTTTTTAAATGTATCCGCCATGTAGAATGAGCCCATATGTAATTTTGAAAACTGATTTTAGTTTTGTTATCAGTGCCTTCTAGAACTTTAGGATATCAAATTTTATGAAGGTCTGCCAATATTTTAAGAACCTTTCCGCCTTATTGGATCCTGCCATTTTGAATTTTTAAAAACTGACTTAAGATTTTTAATCAGCAACCCCAAAAACCTTTAGCTATGTCGTTTAATAAAGTTTAAAAAATCACAATAATAATTTTATATAATAATATAATTTTTTTCTCTACTTTCCAAAAATTCATGATTTTTCATTTGTGCAAAAATTTGTGTAAAATGGGCATACCACCGCCCACTTTTGTCTACAGACGAGTAAGCGTATCAAGGAAACCGCTTTATCGAATTCTACCAAATCAATCCATGCAGATTGCTTGCAGAAAACATATTTAGTTGACGTATGTAACTAAACTCTTTTCGCAGTGCAACTAAAATGTTCTAGAAAAACACTGAATTTAGGCCAAATTCTTTGATGGCAGTTAAATGATTTACCAAATTTTAAAGTTTAAATATTTCGAAATACCCTGTATGCAACTTATTTTCTAAGTATGTATGTATGTACATATATAATGCCACAATAATAATTAAGACTGACTTAACAATCAAAAACCGCCGTTGTATATTTAAGCTTAATATCTGATTTTTATTTTTGTATATTTTATTTTTGTTGTTAACTTCTCTCCACAATTTTGCCAGTTCTTAAGTTTGGCGCAAAAAAACACGACAGAAAAAAGTTACATTCCAATCCACGAAGAAGTACAACAAAAGCTATACAAGCAGGTACATACATGCGAGATTAAATCAAACAGCAGTAGGAAGAAAAAACTACCAATTTTGCAATTTTTTTAAAGGTGAGCTTCGAGTTGTCTCGTCGCTCACCGCGCATTCAGTGTGTGAACTCGATCTGCCACTTTTTACACAATTCGAATTCACAGCGGAATGCGAAGACGAAACAAAGCGCGAGTACAAGTACAAGTGTTGCTTTAGCTTCAACCAAATGAAACTCTAATTTTATTATGTGTGAGAAAAGCAGTCATTGCGACACATCGAACTGATTTTTGCAGCGGCGAGCGACTCCATAGACGATAGTGTCAGCAAAAGGTTCTTAAGTGCAGATACATTCATATGGAGATATTTATTGTGCTCTTTGCTGTTCAGCAGCTCAGTTTCACTCTCCACAATTCATTAGATTGCGAAGGAACACACGCCTATCTAATTGTTAACTTTTGCAATGGAATACAAATTTTTTCAGACACACACTCTCCAATCTCTTACATGCTCTCAATCGCTCTTGTTGTCTCTCGTTCCAGATCAAATAACCGAGTGCCCGAACAAAGCAGCAACCTGGCAGACAGTGGCGATCATCTGCTCCACCACCTCCATCCACCATCGCCGCCACCACCTCATGGATAGCATCCACAGTGCGACCACATAAAAACACTCGCAGCACGATTGCACACCGATCGGCAAACGTCGTCTGCTCCAACGACGTCGTCATCATTGTTGAAGCAGCTTACCAATTTTGTTGTCGTCGTCGTCGTCGTCGTCGTCGTCTACGTTGGTGAGCTGAGACCACAAGTACCACAGCAACTTGACGGAATTGTTGGTGTTGTTTTCGGTTGTTGATTTTCGACTTTTGGCACATTGCGACTTCATACCTTTTGTCAGTTGCTGCCCCATCAGTGGAGTCGACGAAGCAGTGGCTAAATTTTTTCAGCCGACTTTGTCAACGGGAATGGCGCTCCGGTGGCGCTAGTACGAATTTATCTACCGACGCGCGTTGTCCGGTGTTGCGGTGTTTCGTTTCGTATGTTGGGGGCAAGCAATATTTATGTACGCACGTTTTTTGTTTTTGCTTATCAAAGAAGCGAAAATGTCTTAAAGTATGCCGCGCATGCGTTAAGAAAAGTGAAAAATGTGAAAAGCTAATAAATCCAATACGAAGGAGCTACCGAATTATGTATGCTGGCTGTCAGTGTCATTGTTGTTAGTGTGGCGGCGTGAAAAATTGCTGCAATATACTAACGAAGTTGGTGGTGCACTGAAAAGAGCATTTTGTAACAACGGAAATGTGCGCCAATGGATTTTTTTGTGTAGCGCAAAGTGTTTTTTTTTTCTTTTGTTTCAGATTTTGCGAAAATTTTTAGTGCGAGCTGCATTACATAACAAAAAGCATAACTGAAGCTTTGGCAATATTACGAGTAACAAATACACGAGCTCAACTCAAAATAGTGTTCCCCAAGTGCTTCGAAACGAAATCAAAATCTTTTCAATCAAAAGAAAGTGAAATTCCTCTCGCAAAAGTGTCGGAATCTCCAAGTGTATTCTTAGTACATAGTGCGTCAATTCCAAACGAAAATATTTTTATCGTCAATAACAGCACCAGCACCAGCAACACCAACACAATGGGTACAAAATCGCCTGGCGGACCGCAACGTTGCCGTCTGATATTACAACGTTGTCTGGCCATACAGCTGAGTAAGCCTGGCCATACGCCGGAGGACTTTTGGATGTACGATTCGGGTTATATGATTTTTCAGGTGAGTTGATATTTAGCTAATTCATGCACACATACATACATACTTGCGTCGGTACTTAAAAGTGCCATTAAACACGTTTTAGCGACTTGTGTGTAAATATACCTTATATCTACTTACCTAAATATGTAGGTATGTGTATAGCTAAGTATGTATGTACACATATGTACATACAAACACTTTATTTAACTTTCTTTCTTTTTACGATTTAATTGTGATAAAACGCAGTCGTTGCGTGGAAGTCCAGTCGCGAACGAACTGGCTTTCGATTTGTGTCACACGTGAGAGATAGTGGTGCACGCGGCCTTGGCCCTTTTGACGCTTGCCCACTTGTGTTGAGTTGATTTCGGGTATTTCAAATTGAAGTTAATAAAATTGCAATAGAGTGTGAACACAGCAATTTGAATAATTGCTTAAAGATAAAATCAACGCGTTTAATTAAGAGTACAGGCGTAATATCACTACGTTAGTGTTTTAGCTTTTCGTAGCGAATTTGCGGCTATTTTATCTCAGCGCAAAAATAAAAAGTTTACCAAAAATCCAGGTGTGACTCAGAGAGTAATATAACTGTCGATCCTCTCTAATGATATAAAATTTGATATCAAATTCTTTATCGTTAACCAAAACTCCTCCAAAAACTCAAAGGATACCAAAGTTTGTGAGTAACTTAAATCAAAAATTACCTTTCCGTGAATTTTAACACACGCATAAGAATGTGATTTGTTTGGAATTTAATCCAATTAATTCATTTAAAATTTAAAAAACTAGTAATTAGGCGTAGACTAATTCCTTCACAGTTCGGTTATGTTAGGTGGCAGCACCGCGTAACCGGGGCTCACTAAGATAATTTGGAGTCGATTATGTAATTACGAATTCGGCTAATCTGAATGCCCCAGAGCTCCTCGGGGCTATTAAGGATGTGAGTGCCAAAGTACTTCACGTTGGTCACCTAAGAAGGTACTGTTGAGGTGATTCCACCTCGTCATCTTGCTGGCAACTGCGACATATGGGGTCCGAGAGTATGCTCAGCCTTACTGCGTGAATACCGATTGGTTAGTGAACCGTTTAAATTCCCACCAAAAGTAAGAGCTGTGGCGTTGTGAGTGTGAGGAGTGCCTTCGACCGCCCCCGTCCACCCTTAGCCAGAAGAGCCTTTGCGATCGCTGAGCTGGCATGTGGCCCATCTATCCAAGAGTGTGCCACAAGTGTTCGATGGCTCCCCCTGCCCCTCTTTATCCGGCGGTAATGTTTCACGAGTTCCTTTCCCGACCAATTCGTCAGTCACATAGTTCCCCGCAATGTGGCTGTGACCCGGAACACAAATAAGCCTAATACAGAAGTATTACGATGCGACCGAGAGAGATCAGACATTCCTTAACCAAGTTAGAGCACACCTGCAACGTACTCAAGGCCCTCATAGCCGCATGGCTCACCACCCTGACTGTCATAGCACTCCGGAGCAGTAAATCCCCCGATTCTTTGATAACTAGTAGCCACTTTCGTCTGGAATACACTGCAGAAGTCCGGGAAGCTGAACTTAGTGCTGATGGAAAGCTCTTGACAGAAGACTCCCCCACTTCTTCTTCGCACTTGTTTTTACAACATTTCGTTCTATTAAAAACTGCTCTAGCTACAAACTGTACTTAGACTTTCCAAGATTTTCGCATAAGTAAACTCTCAAAAACCTGAAGCGTATTCGGTATGTGGAGTCCAAAGCTTCCGTCTATGGCCAATTATAATTTCATAAATAGTCGTACATCGCGATCTTTTTCTGCAAGAGCTTCAAACTTCCATTGTTATGAGTACGTAATTTACCATGCGTACTTTATTCAAATGACAGTTCTTTTTCAATCGCTTTTGTCTTTACTTTACGTATTTTTACTTGAAATATATGGTCGGCCGCTGTGGTGAAGTGGTAAGCAGTGCGCGCTTCCACTCCGCAACGCCTGGGTTTGAACCCCGGTTAAAGCAACATCGCAAAATGTTTGTTTACTATGTGACAATATCAAATGTAAAGGCAACCCATCTCATTTGACAGACGCTTGACCCGTAACCTTGCGTGTTGTTGCACTTGACACTTGACACTTAAACTTGCGCGTAATTTTTTTTATTTTTCGAACCGTTGAACCGAACCGAAACCCCGGTTCAAAGACCAAAAAAACCGCTTTGACGAACCGATCCAAAAGTGCAAAAACAGTTCGAACCGCTGAACCGAACCGCCAAAATATTTCATCCGGTTCACGTCCCTGGTATATTCACTTTTGGGAAATTTAACAAGAGGCTGCAATACTTTTCAGGCTTGTTGCCTTTGTTTTTTGTAATCACTTCAGCCGTTACTTAAAAATCGTATTTAATTCTTTAATTTCTGTATCAGATCCCCTTTACGTGTATTGACATCGTGTTAGTTAGGAAATGGTAACCTCGTAGGAAATAGGAGCATGTAATAATGCCTTACCAGCAGCTTACACTTCCTCCGCCGATCCTTACCACTCTGTCGAATCTCCATTTCTTTAACGAAGGCGTTTCCGCCTTATTGAAGTAGGAATTTAGGATGTAAATTTGATATAGGACATAATTTTTAACCACTTTACCAAGTGAGGCTCTCGGAAATAGCTACGGCGGCACGGTTATTTGCAAATTTCAACGTGAAACGTCATCGAAGGTGTTCATTTTATACTTTACTAATAGAAGATATTGGGTATAACAATTTTGGTACTAAAAGCTGAAAGAAAACATGGATTACCTCGTAAGATGATTACCAGTGTGTAAGGTCCTTAGATATTTCGAGCTTGTAGTTGATGACTTAATGCACTAAATTTGCAAATGCAAGTTTTTGCATAAAAGAGATTCGCTTTGGCGTAAAACCACTAAATATGTAACAACATCGGCGATCAAGCCCTCTTCTTAGCAAGTATTACTAAAGTTTTAAATTGTGTGTATGTGTGAAACACCACTACGTTTATAGCTTTATTCGTTATTCGAGCAAATGGAATAATTACTTATTAAATTAATTAGGATTTTTCTTAGTCGAGGTGAATGAGTAATTCAAAAATGATTGTTTTAACATTAGTCGTTTTTGTAGAGAAGAATGTTTTCAAAACAACAACTTCAAAAAAAAATCAATTAAACTGCGTATGTTCCATTTGCTCAGGTAAAAAAAAAAACTGGATGCGTCGTGAAAGAAATTTTGCGGCTTATTTCTAAAGAGTGCGGTCTCGTAAGACAATTGTCAATTCCGGAAACTACCCTAAAACTCTTTACTGTCTTCCGAAAGACTAATTGAAAGATTTGCTAACGAGGATGTCTTAGCGTCATACTATTCGCCTTTAAGCAAGCAATTTTCTTTTATTAAATTGAATTCGAAACACATATATATTTCTCTTTTTAAAACAGTCAATAGTAATGAATGAAAGAAAATTAAATGTAGAAAAAATTAATAAAGAAAAAATAAATAAAAAATATTTTATAAAAATTAAATTAAATTAAAATAAAATATTTCTTCTTAAAACAATGAAATAAAAAAAAACTAAATTAGAAAGAAAAAAACAATTAAAAAAATAAAATAAATATTGAAAATGAGATATTAGAAAAGATCTCCACTTTTTAAATCTTTAAAACTAAAGGAAAATTAAACAAAAAAAGACAAAAATTTAAAATCAAAAAAATTAATATATTTTTCTTTTTAGAGCAATAAAATTAAGAAATGAAGACAAAATTAAATTAACGAAAGAAACAGTCTTTCGATCTATCTTGCCATCTGCATTTTATTTATCTTACAAAAGTATATCTTAGCCAGAATTGTCCAATAAATGCAGTAAATGACGGCGATTGTCAGCAGCAAGTGCGCATTAATTGGTCGCAACTAATCTCATAGGGTATAATTCGAAATAAATCAATCCTTCACTCATCTTTCACGGGTATAATTGAATGAAAGCGAACAGTTCATTCTATATTTCCTTGCGGGTATCCCGGAGTTACCCCTCACTAGTCAGATTTTTGTATTTTGCCCTCCCCATCCCTCGAGCATTGCCAATACCATAGGCCATGCCTTACGCCCAATATAGAATTTTGGAGTGATTCGTATTGTAAATGGCATTGATCCCGTGTGGCTTACATACTTAGATAAATATAGACTATCTTTGGTAAATAAAAGTTTCAGTGAAATGTGACTATAAAAGTGTATAATTACACATATCTTTTGCGAACAATTGCACCCGGCATTTATTTTTCACTGATAAATCAACTGCAGTCAAAAAACTTTACAATTCAAATAACCACTGCATCAGCCAAAAAATAGTGTTGATGCCACAAAATGTGTGTGTATGTACCTGTACATCGCCTTCATTCACTACCACCTTTAGCACATTTTCTAATGCCAAACACTTACTTTGAATGCAAAACACCCACTACGCAGAGATAAAAGCAAAGGTTTATGCGCCCAATTTTTGCCAGACTTGGCGTCACAAGACCTAGACATACCGCAACTGTATGTATATCGCTGCAACTGTTGGTAGCTTTTGAATGCATTTGAAAACAGTCTGGTAATTTCGAGTTGCTCCACTGGCGCTTCATCGTGGCAAATGCATTCGATATACATACTGCACTTTGCCATCCGTTTTCAAATGCAAGTCAACCGGAAATATGGCTGTCCGCCCTGAAAGCTACACAATATACATATGTATGTACGTATGTATGTATAAATAACGAAGTAAAGAGGCGGCTAAACCTTTTTGTGTGGCCTTGCACTTGCATACTGGCATTGATTGCTCTGTTGCAAACAAATATAAATACTATTTTTTTTGTAGTTTTTCGTGCGGGTTATTGATGACTTTGAGAAGTTATTGCACTGCAATTTCCGGTCTTTGTTACAGTCGTGTGAGTATATTTCCAACATATGAAAATATGCATATTTCTACATATGTAGTAGGGCGGGTCGAAAATTTAATTTTTATCAAATCCCTTGGTAATAGTAAAAATATATTGTGTCATGAAGTCAACAACAAGCCTGCAAAATATTAGTATTTTATTGTAGTTGTAAGAGCCCGCGCATCGACCGCCACGTGACCCACAGCACCCTAGTCAAACAAGATCAATTCTTGTTAAAAATTCTGGGTTCAGCAAAAAGTTTTGGTGCATATTATTAGATAATGAATTCGTTTACCCAAAATAAAAAGTCAAATTTCATTTCTCGCAGCCCTTTAGCTTATCGTTAATCTCAAAGTTATCTGTTTTCAATAATATATGAATTGTTCCCTTGCTAACTGCACTGGCCTAGAGTCAAAAGATGTAAAGAACAGCATTAATATTGCTGGCGTGCATTTAGATCGCTGGTTCCAAATGTTTTAATCTTTTTTTAATATTAGCTATAATTTGCGATTTTTTGCAAATTTAGGGACAATTTCGGTAACTCTAATAGAAAAGCCATTATTTTCCATCATCGTGGAAAAATTTTCTTTATGCAAATGACTATGGGAACACTGAATAGGCACAACTTCTAGAAACACTAATTAGTTTACTTATGTTTAGGCATACAATATAAAAATTGCAAATATAAGAAAATGACAAAAAAAATTATTCAAAATTTCTTTTATTTTAAAATAGTTTGTTAATAATCAGAACGATTTTAATCAAATTATTATCAAAAATTAGTAACATTAAGTATCGCCTTCAATTTGGTGATTATTACGCACCGATCGAGTAGCATTTACCAAAGATATATCGAAAAACTTAAGTGGATCTCCAGTTTTTTTATAAAAAAAGTCTCTTCAATTGTATAAATAACTTTTAGATGATAGAACCGGATTACAGAAAAGTGTGCCAGGGAGTGACTTTTTTCGTTCAAGCTAAATGCAAAGCAATATCGTTCAATTGGAGAGTCCTCAAAAGGATTCCCCAGGATGTGTTAAAGACTATTGCATTTACCTACAGTCACTTTTTCACATAATGGAATTAACTAAAATATTTATTTATATCTAAAACCTTATTGCACGTCCCCTACTTTCATATAACGGCAGATTTAGAAACCGCGAAAAATTTTCAAGACTGCATAAATGGACTTAAAACTTCTCACCCTAATTGTATTATGTTAATGTATGTAAATACTTATATGGTGGAAAGTACTATTAACTTATCAAACGGTTCCTAATTTTTCAAAATACATGTTTGACCTCATTCACCACGATCTTGAAAACTGACCAAATGTAAATATAAACATTCGAAAACATTACAACATTTGAAATAAATTTCGTCTCACTTTTTTGAATTTTTCACTTGGTTGCTGAAGTAATGAAAATTCATAAGGGAAATTATAGTTTTTGTAAGTTTTATCTTAATATCTTAAAAACTTGTAAACTTATTGAAAAATGATAAATGAACGTGAGATACTAAATTTAATAACCCTTAATCTGATATATCGTCCTGTTTAGAACAATTAACGCATTCCATAGATATTACAAGCCAAAGTTTAATTTTGAAAATTCATACACTTTGATTCAATTGCGCGGGCTAAAGATAAGTTGTAAATTAATCTTTCGTGGCCAATAACAATTGGCTTAGACCTAAGACATCATAATATTACTATTACAATACGGTCAAATGCCTTTTATTTCCCCCCATACAAAATCGACCCAGCCTAATATGTAGCTACCGACTTTAAGTTAAATAAAACGTAATTGTCTATAAAATAGAGCGTTGCAGTTTATTAACTTCAAAGGGTACTCTTCTCCCTAAATTAACGAGCGTCTGATAAATAACAGTTTTTTCCGTTGGTTTTCCGCTAAAATTCGTACCAAAGTAACATGACTTTAGCTGCTGAAAAGTGCTGGTTTTGAAGAATTTTTTTTTTAAGCCAACTGGAAATTTCATTTTCCTCAAGTAATTCATTTGCATTTGATCTAGAGCGAGCCAAATTTGGGTGATTTTACTTCTTTTTTTTGAAGATATATAGTCTGATTTATAGCCCTTCTAATGATATCTAATTTTTGTAATTAGAGCTAAAAATAGTGATCGTATAAGGAATTTCGTTGACCAAACTTGACTATTTATCGATATTTGCCACGCATAAAAATTGGATTTTTTTTTTAATTTTAAGCCCATTTCTGACAGCTTTAAGTAGTATGAACTTAAGCTTCGTGCAAAATTTTGAACCAGACAGAATTTTGTTATGTTTAATTCAACCATAAGTAAGCGAAACCACGCCCATTTCCGAAAAAGTTTATATGTATCAGATCCTCCTAACATATACATAGGCATGACCGAAATCAGTTTTTATATGGAAGAAAATGCGCAACACCCTCGACAAAAAAAAAATCTAAAAATTCAGCAGTAATTTTTAGCTACTTGAAACTTGCACTTTATTGTACTAAAATTGAACGGGCTACAAAACTGCATACTGAAAATTTTTCTAAAAATTCTGAATAAAAGTTTGAAATTTTAATGAAATTTTTTTTAAGTTTGATAAATTTTTTTGAATTTTGTACAAAGTTTGCAGAATGATTTATATGGTTTTTGGTAAAGAATGAGCTCTATTTTAAACGAAAATTAGCGAAAAATATTTATGATGGAAAACATTTTGAACATTGTGATAAAACTAATTTACGAATACTTCTGTGAGTGACGGGATGTATATTAATACGCTTTGGTGATTGTACCAAACCAATTTTACCATAGGAAGGGCATTAGATTAGAAGATTTTTCATGGTTTCAAAATTGGTTGAAAATTATGGCCAAAAAATTGTGTATAATTGTTGTTCAATTTGAGTTGTTTACGCATTTTTGTTTTCTTCGTTTATAATCAAGATAAATGTGATGATGAAGAAATATATGATAATGATTAAGACAAAAAAGTGCAAATAAAATTGAAGATAAAGACGAAAATTAAAACAATAGGGGAATTCATTCTTATGTGTATTCGTTGTATGTTGTGTAATCGTAACTGCATGAGCGTGTCATTTGTTGTTGCTGGCGGTACATCAAATACACATGCAACAACAACCACACGCTCGTCTGGTTACACTTACGCAGGATACAGCGAATACACAGAAGCGCGAATACCACTAATATGAAATGCATAAGAATTACTGTAACTGAAAGTTTAAGAAAATTTATTGAAATTTTTCGGTAGGAATCGAAATAAATTCAATCATGAAGAATTTAGTTATCGAAAGTTATCAAGTTATCGAAGTATATCAAATCATCGAAGTTTATAGTTAACGAAATTTTTCGAGTTATCCATGTTTATTGAGTTATCGCAACGTTTCGAATTCTTCAAATTGATCAATGTTTATTGAGTTGCCGTATTTTATAGACATAGAAACTTAATTGTCAGAATTTAAGGATAGTTATCGAGCTATAAAACTGTATGGGACTATCGAAATTTGTCAAGCTAATTAAATTTATTATGTTATCGATATTTATTCAATAATCATAGAGTTAAATAATTAAATAAATAAAATAAATAAATAATTTATAGAGTTAACGAGATTTATCGTGTTATCGTAATGCATCAAGTTTACTGAACTTATCGGTTATCGATATATATTCATTTACTGAAATTTGTGGATTTATCGAATCAAAGTTTTTGGAATTTTCAAAACATATCGAGTTATCCAAAATTCAAGGTTATATAGGTTTATCGAGTTATCACTGTTTATCGAATTTTATCGTGTTAGCAGAGTGTAACCAGTAATTAAAATTTGTCGATACCTTACGAAAAATATTGAGCTATCAAAATTAACCGAGCTATCGTAATTTATCCAAAGTTTGTCGATTTCTCGATTTATGTTGAGGTACATGTATACATTTTTCAGTTATCGAGATTTATCGAGCCTTCGAAACGCACAGTTATCGAAATTCATGGAAATTAGTCGAGCTATCGAGTTTTCTTGAGTAATCGGATTTTAGTGTTTTTGAAATTCATTGAATTATCGATATGTATCACATTTTGGATATCTATCCACAAACGGAATATATCGAGTCAATTCCAAGTGCTGCCAAAGTTCTTCAAAGACTTTCAAAGATATAAAAAATTGTAGCCATGTTTTATTTCATAGCAGGTTATGTTTGGGTAAGTAATTATGTAACTTAAGTATAAGTTAACCGACGTGCTAAGTTAGAAAGCCTCTTCAAGGGTCTCAAAAAAAACTAGAAAAACGCTCCAATTTCGACAGTGATGGCGCTCATTGCTATAAGGCGATTTCAACTATAAGTTTTGGGCATTGTAGCTATTGTAGTTATTTAAATATCTCAGCTATTGCATTTTAAAAATTACATTTATATGAGTGGTGTGCCTAAAAGGCCAATGTTTTTGTATAAAGCTTCGCGTATCGTATGCCGTATCTTGTGCAAAATTTCATTAATCTATGTATCTTCAATAGTTTTCGAATGGCAGAAATAAAAGCAGCTAGATCGGCCGAATCTTACACTGCGCGGTGTAGGTATCAGTTTTTTTTCGTCGAACCACTACGTAGAGTTAACCAAACCTTCATTATTGTTAAATAACATGGTGCATAAACATTTGATTACATTTTTCATTGAGCAGTTTCACGAAGAAATTCAATTCCAAATTTTTATTTTGTTGTGTTGAAACAATAGCCTTATGTGCACTGATGCATAAAAAACGAATAATTAGCACTTCGCGCTAAAATTGACCATCATGCAATTTTAGCATTGTAAATGTTAGCATTAGAAATGTAATAAAAACAAACAAAAAGCTATATAAAAAAATGTAATTATAAATGTTTCAGTGAGAACCGGTGTCAAGTGCAATGTCAAAATTATCCGATTGGCCTACATGACATGTGTGAGGTCAGCAGAGCGTGAATTTGAAAAGCAATTGCAGTGATGACACACTCGTAATTCACAAAATCAAAAACATTGAAAAAAATTAGCGATCTTGGCAAAGTACGAAGTGACATTGGGTGAGAGTCTGAAATTCACGATTACGAAAATTCTTCGTAAAATAAAAATTGTTTTTGGCTTTAATACTAAAAAAACGTAACTAATATTTCTTCTATGACAAACTAGTATGTATGTTATAAAGTCCTACATGTGTAAGTTACTGGGTTGCAAGAAAAAAGGTGACCACAATGACCTACTAAGTTTTTCGACGACTTTGAAAAATATTCTACGCAAAACTAATAATAATATAATAGATATAATAATATGAACACCACAAATTTGTTGAATTTTTAACACGCACACACAAACAAATCCTCGAAAAGCAAATCTGATATTTGAATATTTTTGGTTTTGTTGATTTAGTTAGCTTCACTATTAAATAAGGCTGTGTGCGAGTTGACCTAAATTTTAGTACCTAAACAAATACATATTCCACTGGAAATTTGCAGCAATGCTACAAAACAACTGCTAAAATTGTTCGAGTTCATTGGACAAACTAAATTGTTTGGGCATATGTAAGTAGGGCCAGTTCAGCCTGAAAACAAAAAGAAAAAGTGGACGTGGTCCATCTTATTCTATTGATTCTAAGGGTATACACAATGATCAACACTGGATGCGATCGATTTGGTGGTTTCAACAGCTCAATAAGCAGCTAAATAGATGAAAATGGGAAGCAAAACGAGACTGCGGCATTATTATGCTGGACACCAGGAATGCGTTTAACACCGCTGATTGGAATCAAATTATCCAAGCTCTTGAAAACATGTCCGTTCCACTTTACATCTTGAACATTATACGGAGCTATCTCTCGGGCCGTATACTTATATATATAACACTAAAATGGGCGAAAAAACAAATTGCAGTGACCGCGATCGTGGCTCAATCGTGGCTATGAAACGTTATGAAAAACGGAGTATTCGCCATCATACATCCAGCAGGAGCTGAACTTATAGGCTTTGCGGATGACTTGGTCCTTATTATTACTGGTAAACATATACAGGACCTAGAAAGGAAATCAAATGTTTCCATGGAAAGTATTGGGCAGTAGATGTCAAAGGTTGGACTTTAGTGAATAGCCGAAAGAAACCAGGGTCTGCAGAATTCATTGTTGGCAACGCAGTAATTCAATCAAGTCGGCATATCAAGTGCCTCAGAGTGGTTATCGATGACAGGTTAAGCTTTCGGCTATATGCGTAATTTACTGCATATAAGGCATCGAAATCGAGCAGTTCATTATCCAGAATTATCTCTAATGTTGGCGGCATCTGTTATCGAAAGAGGTGCGCTCATCTCTTCTATACGCAGCCCCGATATAGGTGCACTCGCTGAAAATAAAGGCGTACGATCGCGTGTATACCTCCGTATTCAGGCTAAGTGCTTAAGGGTCATCAGCGCTTTTAAAACAACCTCCGATGACATGCGTTCTTTGAATGTCCACGCTCTGAAAATGAGAGGGGCAGCCGAAACGGTATGCCATGCAGTATGCGATGTAGTTGTTTACATACATACAACGAAAGCTGCGTAATTTCGAGGCTATGAGACGAGCTGAAGATCGACATCGAGACAAAGTATTAATAGCGGCGACTAAATCGCGCTCCTACCCCGCGATGTAATACTCGATAAGGTGCTGAACAAGTCCCGAAATAATCCCGAAACGGGAAATTACAGATTTGCTAGTGGATTACATGATAAGCAGTTACAAAGTGTCTGCTAGGTCTGGGCAAATTTTACCCATATCGAAGATGTTAACACATCAAAAACTTTGATTTTTTCGCATCACATTTTAAGGTTTGATTTAATATGACTACTAGTACTAACAGCCAAATTTCAGAAAGCAATCACACGTCACAAATAGTGACAGCAGACTGTTGCCCGAATGCCAGTATTGCATAAATAAACTACAAACTATGAGTACACACCTCAAAGTCAAGCCAAATATGTTTCTACTTATAATCAGAATACACATGCCGATCCTTCTATATAAATATACCCACATACATACTTGTATACATACACTTGTATGTAAATATGGTCGCAAGTATGTAAGTAACCTGACCAAATTATGTTGCGGTTAGCTTTCATCTTTTCACACGTACATAAGTACTTTTAAATTCAACAACAAATTTGCATAAATCATCAATACTTGGCATTGGGATGAGATCATTTGTTAAAAAAAAATATGTTTATGAAATCTAAGTAACATTACTACATATTTGCACTTGTAAAATTATGCAAATATTAAACGATGAGTTTGGAATACTTATTATAAGCGGATCAAATATTATTTCATTGTAAATCGGAATTTCGTCCGTCTTTAAAACATATGTATGTATGAGTGCGTATATTCCCAGTGGCAAAAGTTAATGTCTGGGAATGCGAAAAGTAATGTGTCGCATGTCGCTTTACGAAACTGTAATTGGAATCTATAAATATAACTAAAAAAATAAATAAAAAATAAAGTCCGTGCCACAGGTTTTGAACCCGTGACCAACAACACGGCAGTCGAACACGCATCCATTCGGATACACCAGCTGTTGAGATAATTTAAAAAACAACATACTTGAGTTAGTTTTACAAATTTTTTCTTTTATTTGCTGCTTCAACACAACACATCATCCGCCCGCTTACATTGCGATGCATCTTTTCGTTCAACCTTAGTTGCTAATCTTTTTTTTTTTTTGGTGAAAAAAGGCAATGCTTTCCCATTTTCCCACTGGGTTTCGTTGCTGACAGATACTTTTTTAGGTCTGACAAATTAGCATTTACAAATTGTACAGCGTTATTGAGTTGATGGCGGCGGAAGCGGGCCAAACAAGTCGCGGAAGCAATCAAATGCGCAGCTGAAAGGCATTGTTTTCTGAACGCATATCTACATATGTACAATGTACATATAAGAATATGTGTCAACATGCTGAAAAGTAGTTCCAAAGTAGAAAATAGTTACTGGCCATACTATGCAAAATGAGCGACTGATGTGTGCCGGTACTTATATATGTACATATGTATGTATGTATATATCCCGTCTCACACAGTAATGTTACATCTTATCCGCCCCGTCTTAGTCACAAACCAAATTTAGTACTTCAATGAGATGTCACTTTAAAGCATGCTCAGGCAGTTGCTTGACAACCTTAGAGAATGTGCGTTACAATAGACCTTTTTCTATTGTTTATTAACAAGTATATGTATGTATGTATGTACATGCATCCAAAAACACAAATGTAGATATACTTGTGCTTCCAAAAGTGGAGCAAGTGCTTAACATTTCAAACCATGTTCGAAACAGATAAAAACTATTAACATAAATTCGAATGGCCAAACACTTTTTCGACAACTACACTAAGAATTCTTGAATTTTGATACTACTTTTACTTCTTCGCAAACCCTTCACATCATAAAATTATTTGCAATTTCAATGCTTGTATAGAAACTTCCCAACTCCCACTTTAAATGTTTTAGATGATTTCTTTTTTTTCTTTTGGAAGCCACCATTTTGATGCAGCATCGTAAGCGGCTTTGAGTGCAAGAAAAATTTGCGTACACAATGAGTGGAAATTTTAACAAGTCATTGAATCAATTCTTGAGATTTACTATGTTCATACTGATTCGCTTAGTTATGCAGGACATTTTTTTTTTTCGAAATCCAACGCTTCGGAAACCGGACAAATGGGTCTGATTAGAGCCTCATTCTGTAAAAGCTTCCGGAAGAAATGTGTAAACAAGGAAGCGGAAGAATGTGAGAGAAATCCATTAATCGCAGGCCTTGAATCAAAGCTTCTAACCATTCAAGGCTTCCTGTCGAGTTTCAGGAACGTATACGAACAATTAATAGACACGCCACTTTCAATTAAAGATCGAAGAGTGCAGGACTAGTTCAGCCTCCACAAGCTAAGTAAATAACAATGAAGGACAGCAACATTGGTTGAGATGCATAAGACCTCCGAATAATGGCCCGAATAACGATATATTCAAATGTTGCAGAATCTGCATTTTTTTAAAAAAAACAACGGTCAACAAAAAATGTTTTTCTTTGGATTTCTGTTCTCATGCTTTGATTCTCATTCTAAACATTAAAAAACACTTGAGTTTTCATTTTTAGTTCTTAAAGTTTGCTTTTGTTTGATTTACGTCGATAGGTATTCACTTTTAGATATTAATTAATTTCTTGTTATTTTAGATTTATATATTATTGTTTATCATAAATCTTAAATAAAAAAGACTCTGATATCCAGCAAAAACTTTTCTAATCGTAATTTAAAGTAAAATTATTAGAAAATATATATATATAAAAATTAGTGATTTTTCCAGAAAATTTGAAAAATTGCCCTAGTTTTTACAAAATGAAACTTTCATCAAAAAAATAATTTGTTTCCCTTATTTTTAGCGTAGGAGAAACTAAAATTTAACATGTAAAAGTCAGACGCAGAAATCGTTTTGACTGGTGAAATCTATTCTCCTGTTCCAGTTAAAAAATGTTCCATAGTAAAAACCAGTTGAAAACAATTGTAAATGTTATAAAAAAAATTTGCCAAATTTAAAATTTTTATTTCAGTTCTTCGAAAAATTTTGGGTCCGCGCTTTGCACTAAACAATCTAATACATGGAAATAACAATTAAAAAATCGGCCTCAACTGGTCTTTTGCAATTTTTGTAAGCTTACAAAAAAAAATAATAATAGAGGAGGAGCGAAGCCTCCTCTTATATGGAAAGATCAGCTTCAGTAGTGCGATTCTCTACGCGATTTTAACAACTCTTGTTATTGTTAAGTCAGCTAAGCGAAAATTTTAACAATTTAGCTATTCAGTGAACGTTTCCCTAACAACAATCGTTACCGCCAAATCAGCTGTTGAAAATTTGTAAAAAATGTCGCTCACTATTTTTTCGAGTTAGGTCTCCATGTAAAGGTCGTACTTTACATACTGATTTTTTTTTAAGAGGAGAAAGCATCGAAAGCCTATACCCGTCAGTGTGGGATTTTAACCCGAACTAAACATCCTACTCCAAGTACCGATCACACCGGTAACACCGTCAAGTACTTCGTGGGGCGTCGGTTTTAGCACTAAGCTCGCACGTTCGTTCGCGTAGATTGTACTCAGTCCTCGGCTACACTCAGTAGGTTTTGCCACGTCTTGATTAAAAAGAAACATATTTTTAGACTATTTATTTATCTCTTGGATACAAATACAGCTTACAATTTCACTTATAAACAGTAAGAGAATGTAACTTAAAATTTGGCATGCCTAATAGCTGCTTTTTGTCTATGGTATTGCATTGAGCAGGCTTACGCAAGAAACAAGTTTCAAGCCGTATGTATACTGCTTCTGCGGCTGGAACGGCGTACCTTTCAATCGGCGCCAACGCTTCGTGTGCATGAAGTTCGAAACCGCATGTCCTTTGGAACGAGTGCGCGAACTTCGAGTAGGCACTTAGGTAGGAACTTCGTCTAGGCGGCTGGAACGGCCTAGGTGCCAATCCGCGCTGCACCTGCTCTTCGGATGCATGAATTTCAAATCCGCACTGTCTTGGCGGCTGAAACCGCCGAGGTTCCAGAACACGCCTACGCTTTGGTTGGTGAACATCCCGCTTAGTTGCAATCCGTAGATACGCTGCAAGTTGGTCTAATCACAGGTGATACGCCGATGCCTCTTCATAGACTTCCTAGACATTTCGATCGCAGGTCCGGTATATTAGCGTTCCACCATGGTGCACCAGTACGTTGGGGAAGTTCTCCTGACCAAGGATGCATCGCCTGCTGTGCGTGTATCGGCCATCAGGTGTTCGGTCATGAAGTGTGCTGACCCTTGGTAAACGCTGGATGGTAGCATGCTGGTAAATGAGTCGGAGTAAAATGAGGTTGTGAGTCTGCTTAGGCGGTTCTCGCCTGCAGTTGATGCTGTAAATTAAAGCCGAATGATCACTTTTTGTACATATGTATGTATGTACAATCATATGTAAGTATGTAGATATGTAATTTCACAGCCATCAGAAAAACGTAGCCGGTTTTCGTACATTTTTCGTACCCGGAAAGGTTCAGAAAATGATTCCCATTTTTGTAAATTTTTCGTATGCAAAAATTGTTATCTTGTTATTTCAAAAAAATTATAAAATCCTTGTCCAAACAGAATATTTGAAAACATGCATACGTATTGGGCAGTAGCTCAGTGTGCAGAGGAGCGTGCTACTATTTAAGAGGTCCCAGGTTCGAATGCCGTCAGAAGCAACATACTAAAATTAGACATATACAAAGTGTTTATAATAATTTAAATAATTTCTGAATCGTAAGTTTTTTTATATTTCCTGTAACTACGAAAAAGTTTCTGTGAAGTTCAGAACGTAATCGTTCTCGATATTTTTCTGTACATACGTTTTGGATGAAGACTTTAAGTAGTGGGAGAATGGATCTGAAAAACGGCCGAAAACGGAATCGGAAAACGGGTGAAACATCAGGTTTTTATTTTTTTCGATTTTCGGACACGTTTCCGCATATATGTATTTTTCTAGCTGGCTTATTACAAACAAATTAAATTCTAATCTGAATGAAGGAAATTTCCAGTCAAAATATTCAATTACCCAAACTCATCCTCTGCTCTGTTTCTTTAGTTTACAACCCTGAACAAAGCCAATTGCATGCAAAGTCACCCAACCATTGCGGTTCATTGCTCCCATTATTTCGGCAATTAAAAACTTTTATTCGAATGACAAATCGCAGTGGCGGTACCTACTAGCATATGCCCATACATACATACGTACGCGTGTGTGTGGTGTGTGTTGGTGGCGGCAGTGACGCTCAGATTGCCGCCGCTGAATGCAAATCGAGTGACAATCACTTTTCCGAATTGACTGCAACAGCAGCAACCGCAAGTTACCAGTAAAGTGATTATGTGCCACATGCGGCAAAGAGCAACAAAAATAGCATGACAAACGACGCCACACAAATTGTCGCATCAAAACTGTCAAAACGTCAAAAAATTTAGCGCTTCATATCGCAAATGGCATTGCAGTCGAGTTAAGTATTTGCAATTTAGCTGCGCTGGGAATTTCGTAATCACATTTCCAGCAAGCAAAAAATAGTAAAACGAGAAAGAGAATATTGTGGAAATTGCAAATTGAGTAACTGTAACTTTAGTAGGTTATAAACGTTAACTTTATTAAAAACTTAATTATTTTTTAGTGATGAAGCATTCAAATGCCAATGTCAAAGTCCATAACTTAAGCTTATATAAGTGAATGAGTGTATGAATATTTAGCAAGATCATTATTGCCCCTAGGTAGCGACGACCATGCAGATGGGCTCTGTGGCTATGAACATGGTTGTTGCTTCTTTCGTTCGCAAGTTTATCAGTAATCTCGTTTTCTTCAACGTAAATATGTCTCGGAATCCAGAGAACCCAAACTCAATTATCAGAATACATGTTACCTGATGAGACTCGAGGGCCACAATAGCCGGCTTGCTGTCAGTTAGGTTCCGAGTATCTCAACCTTGGTCCATCTACGCCTATCCCGGTACCCTCATCAGTCAATGAGCCATCAGTGTACCAGGTTATCATGTTTTGATTTATCCGATATGTCTCGGAAATACTTTCAAATTGGGACTAGGATAAAAAACGCTGAAATGGACCCCTTTTAACTTGTTAAATGAAAAAGTGCTTTTCCTAAAACGCAATCGTTCACATTGAACATTTGCAGTAAAATTCGTATTTGTTTGATTACAAATTAAAAGATTTAAAAAAATACTCAACAATTTTTATTGAGCTTGGACCGTTTTCAAAGTTTTTTAATACAATTGTTATCTATACTAATTATATAAAATGAAGTCCCTTTTTTTTGTAACAGGTAATCTCGCGAACTGCTGGTCCGATTTTCATGAAATTTTGTATACAAATAGCTCTCGGTAACCACCATGTTTTAGGCTAAACAAATTTTACTTTTTTCGGGTAGGTGGACCAGGGACCGGTCTATTCGAAAAAATCTTATTATAGTCCGATTTTCTTAAAATTTAGTACGTAAGTAGCTATTTAGCATATATTAGCATATATGACCCATTTTTTCCGGGAAGTGGTCCAGGGACCGATCTATTCGAAAAAATCGAATTTACGGCCCGATTTGCTTAAAATTCGGTGCGCAGGTAGCTTTTTAGCATGTATTAGCATATTTGATAAATTTTTTCCGAGAAGTGGACCAGGGACCGATCTATTCCAAAAAATCGTATTTATGGTCCGATTTGCTTAAAATTCGGTACGTAAGTAGTTTTTTAGCATATATTAGGATATATGGTCAATTTTTTCCGAGAAGTAGACCAGGGACTGATCTATTCGAAAAAATCATATTTACGGTCCGATTTGCTTAAAATTCGGTACGTAGGTAGCTTTTTAGCATATATGATCCATTTTGTCCGAGAAGTGGACCAGGGACCGATCTGTTCGAAGAAATTGTATTTATGGTCCGATTTGTTCGGTACGTAGGTAGCTTTTTGCCTGGATACGCTTATAGATTCCTGTTTTCCAATTATCATGCAATATCGAATATAAATAGCTTTAAGTAACGACCATAACAAGGGGCGAATTCGTCACTAGGCAAGATTTTTTTGCGCCAATCAGAAACAACGGATACTGTCAAAATATAATTATAATATATAATATATCTCAACAAATATATATTTAGAAAGCCGTTTGTTAGTTTTCGCAAGGCTCGAGAGCGGCTGAACCGATTTTTTTGAAACTGAAAGTGTGCATGGTAGAGTTTTGGAAATTGGTATGGAGATATACGAAATCAATCGCATACCCTTGGAGAAAAATTTTAGCTATTGTAAAAAGGGGTGTGACATCTCGCATACAAACCGATTTTTTCATACTGCTTATCTCTGGAAATTTTTTGGTAAAGTTCTAGAGTTTTGTATGGAGATGTACGAAATAAATCGCATACTCTTGGAGAATAATTGGAACTATTGGAAAAGGGGGCGTCCACGCATACAAACCGTATTTTTCATACGGTTCATATCTTTGGAAGTGTTCATGGTAGAGTTCTGAAACTTGGTATGGAGATATTCGAAATCAATCGCATACTCATGAAGAAAGAGGGCAGCTGTTGGAAAGGGGGGCGTGGAACCTCCCATATAAATCGAATTTTTATACTGCATATCTCTGAAAGTATTCATGGTACAGTACCGGAACTTCGCATGGAGATATGTATATAGTTGAAATCAAGCCCATACTCATGGAGAAAATTTGGGCTATTTGAAAAGGGGTGTGAGGCCTACAAACGTACCGACCTTTAGCTATCTTTGAATGAATTTTTTTATTCTTCTGTAGGTGTGTTTGTGAGTGAAATCCTCCTAAATGGTTGCACGGATTTTAAAGAAACTTTTTGTGTATTTGAGTTTCACAATTTAATCCGACAGTTGCGCTGTAGTTGAGTTATTACTAAAAATCTTATTTATGATCCGATTTGGCTAATTTTTTAAATATGTATGCAATACTATTGCAAAAACGTGCTGCCAAGTGGTGCTGAAGTCGAGCTATTACTAAAAATAGCCAAGTGAGAAAAGGGGCCGTGAAGGTCAGATTAAATCAACCTGTTGCACCATTGAGTATATCGAACACTCCTGCGTTGCAATTGGCCCAATGGATGTGATTTTCCAACATTATTATGCATTAAAACTTTTAAGGTATTTCGTCTGAATTAAGTATATGTATATTGCATTTCTGTAGAACAATGATTCGCACCCATTTTGAAATTGCCACCTATTATACTGTAAATCTTCTAGGACATTCACTATAGAACCGGGTCATTGTTGCCGCCAGGGAGTGAAGAGGAAAAAATTTATTTCGCTTTGCGAATAACCGTGCTATGAAATGCCGCACAACTGGAGAGTTTCAAGAACGGATATAACACTTTCCTTAGGTTATTCAAAGCGGCGAATGACCACCAAACCTTAATCTTAGCATACAAATGTGCCAATGAAAATCGTAAACGTGAATTGTTGGTGAAAATGTTGGACCAAAAAGTTTCCATAAAATATATAAAAATTTTGGGCGGGACGAAGTTCGCCGGGTCTGCTATTAAGGTCATAAATAGCAAAAAACAAAACATTAAAAAATATTCAAAATCAAATCTGTCTTTGAGTTATTTTTTTTTTGCGAATGCCTGTTTAATTATAGTAAAGCTTACAGTTTACTTAGAGACTCAAAAACGCTTGGTTTGTATGCGTCATTAGTCTCTGCATGTGATAAGCCATGTTCATGGGAAATAAGTCATTATCTCAATATCCTCTTTTATGGCAAGCAGACATGCATACATTTTTAATATTTTTTGATAATTTTTAATTTTAAATATTTTCGAGATAATACCTTTTTTGCATATTGGGGTGTCAAATGAAAGCTTTTAGCTCATTGATTGGTTGAAACAGAAAGCGTTTTAATACAACTAAGCGCTGAGCTGGATTTTAAACAAGATAAGTAATTTAACTGGTTATATTTTTCAACAGTTGTATGAGTTTTAACTTGTTTGTTCATTTAACTGGTGTAAGCCCATTTAATTTGAAATTGCATTTGGCAAGTTGGCAGACTGATAATCGGTTTTGCTTCGTATCCCCGGTTAAAAAAAAGTCGTTTGCCTTTAAGTAAAGTTCGACATAATTCGTATATCATGTCTTCTGGCATTTAAAAATCACTTTTAATTGAAATTCTATTTAAACAAATCAACTATTTCATTTGTCACGTACTGGCAACGACAACACTCGTACCGGTAATAAAATCAACATTCGAAAAACCAATAAAACTGAATTCATACTTTTTTAAATTACTCACGCATGCACAGCCGCACGCAACATCATGTGAGAATGAATTGGCAGTCAAATTGAGATTTTTTTGTGTCAGTGTTGTTTCAACCAAACCACCTTGCCGTTGGCAATATCTACGACAACAACAGTTACAACAGCAACAGTAGCGATATAAGTGGCAGTCGTTCAGTTTGTCAGAATTTTCAATTGAATGCAGGTGTTCTCTGATATGAGAAGGAGAAGCAGAAAACAGTCACACGACAGACTCGTGTTTGCCACCTCCACATGCTTTTAGTGTTGCCAAATGCGGACTTTTCCTACCAAAACTTGTAGGTTTTTTTTCATTTGGTAGGTTGGTAGGCTAGATTGTATTTTGGTAGGTTCCGCGACAATAATAGTTATTTTCGAAAAATATAAAATATAAAATATGTATCTCCAAACATTTTAGCAACCTTGTTTAGACGAATATTTCACCGGCGGAGTCCACAATTGTGCACCTGACAGAGACTTCATTGCAAGACTTTAGGAATATAACCAAAACTAACCTATTGGTCTTTTAATATGGTAGTAAGACCCTTTTGTCTCATTGGCGGCACTGGCCTGCTTCGCATAGCCCTTACAGGAGCTATGGGCACCTGTCCAACGGATGCCCTTGGTGTCATTACAGGCATTCCCCCTTTGTCTATTCTGTTTGAAAAATAGACCTGCTGGAGCGCCCTTCGACTGTCCAATATGATCAGCAAAAAAAATTGAGATCTTCGGGGTTGGAGGTTCTAAAGCCATTCCTGGATAATCCCGAGTTATCCTTCTACAAGCCCTACAAGGTCAGAATTCTTGAAAGGGACTGCTGTGAAGTGATAATTACTATAATTGACGAAAGGTCCGAAGCATGGTATACGGACGGATCGAAGATGGACGACAAGACTCTGAGGGCAGGTGAATTTAGACCAAAATTCCAGAAAGTCTGCCAATTTACACATACCCAACTATATTCCAGGCGAAAGTCTTCGCAATCGAAGTATGTGTAGAAAGATAAATGGGGTCAAATTGAATATTATATCGGACAGTCAGGCAGGAAAGGCCTTAGACTCTTTTATGACGGCAACAGGTTAGTGGAAATCTGTAAAACCTTTTTGAGCCACTTGGAAGCTCACAATAACGTAACGCTGAGGTGGGTTCCGGGATATGAAGGGTTTGAGGGCGCCGAAAGCTCCGAATGCTGACTGGCTCGCAAAGCGAGGAGCCCAAATGTACTTGCATGGTCCTTAGCCTTTTGTGAGCTGGTGGAGGAAACCCCTGAGCATATTCTATGTGACTGCCCACGTATCAACAATAGCAGACTGATACACTTTGGGGAACGATTGTCTTCTTCCTGCAAAAAAACATGGCGCCCTCCAAAGTGCCTAACTTCTTAAAGGGAATAAGTTTGGAGTGATTATAATTAGGGTTAAGCACAATAGATCTTCTTAGGTCGCAGCGTGTGTAAAAAACAAGCATTTGGGTAAGTCTGTACAGTAAAATGAATTGTTTTCGTAGTTACTTTGTTTCTATTGTACTAGCTGGGCTTTAGTTTTTCTAAATGCTATGTTATCTCCATTTTTAATAAACTTGACATTGAAAAAGTATTAAAAACTTAAATAAAATTTTAGTATATTTAGGTTGATTTTGGTAGGAAAAAAATTTGCCTGTGGCAACACTGTGGGCTTTGTATCCACCAGGGTGACCAGATTAACTTTTTAGAAGCTAGATTTAGCATTTAATTTTAGTCATAGCCTCAGTAATTTAGATCTTACTTCGTGGATTTTTTCTGGCCTTTTTTACTTAAAATAGTTTAACCGGAACTATAAAAGTAAGTACCTAAGCTTATTAAAAAGCTTTGATATTTCTAAAACTACTATTACCATTAAAATATTACAACAACAGTGCAAAGTGCCATTTCCTTTTAAAAAATTATACTAAGAAATTTGCTTTAAACCGTATTTTGCAATTTGATTTGTTGGCGTACTACATAAAATTTTTTGAATTTTTCTTATTCCAAACTGAGCTTCTTTTTGCATATGTTGAACTGTGGCCGTTATTGGCCTGATATATGCTACATATTTTGGGTTTTGATGAGAATGATTTAAAAATTTATTTATAGAAAATCGGTTTTGCGGGACTTATCGAGTTTTAAAGCAATGACTATACTGACTTCTTTTTAACTTAAATTTTCATAGCCCATAACTTTTCAAACCTTTTTTTAAAAACGAGTTCGGCTTCACTTTTTGTTTCATCTGGTCACACTGGTATCCACATATACAGGAATCTTGAAGTGTAGTTATACAGTTGCGGGTGTGCCAACAAATAAAATGCATAATACATATAATAAATGAACACATCTACATATAAGTAGATAGTTGCTCAGACAGCACATAAATATTGCATCATAACGCAATGGCGGCATGACATAAAGTATTGATAGCAAATACTCTTACGTACTTAGCAACGGCAACTACATAAATTTACATTTTCATTAACCAGAACTGAGTCACCGCAAACGGTACGAGTTTGTGGTCTCAAAATAACTTAAAAAAAAAAACTTGTTTTGGCTCTTTGCTTTCAGTAATTGCGCTTACAATGCTTAAAAATTAAAAATGTGAATGTTGATTGAATTTGTAGAAGGGTGTTAAGCATTGAAAATTTTCGATTTTTTTGAGGAAAAATACACTGAAAATGCCGAAGAGGTTATATGAATAATTAAAGATAATTAAAAATGTATTCCTATAAACATTCATAAACTATAAATCAATGACAGTTTTCGATACAAACACCCAAATGTGGCACAGTGTTGCGCATGCAACAAGCTACCCATATACCCAAGATTCTACTGAGCGTTGTGAAGGCGTTCAAAAATAACACCGTACTATAGTACATTTAACTTACGGAAAAATCAATATTCGCGAATTTAAGGGCTAAAAAGTAACATTCCGCTTTAAGTTTTTCTTTCTTGCGCAACATTTTTTTCAATGACCAAATTCAACGGTCATTTTTTGATTAATTAAAACAAAAAATTACCAATATGGGTATGAACTAAAATATCAAACTCTGCAGAATTGAGAAGGATAAAATGTTTTGGTGAATAAAGACAAATAATAATTGAAAATGTGCATTCAAAAATTTGTGCTTGAAAATCTTTGAAACTTTGAATATTTATTAACAAAAAATTATATTTTAAGGTTAAGTACCACATCCTCGAATTTCATCATTCTCATTTTATTTCCTATTCGTTCTTGTAAACAAAAATCATTATTTTTTTAATTCTAAAGAATTTTCTCTTTCATTTCGTAGCCATATTGTTCTTCTACATTGCACTGGATTTTTTTAGTAATTTTTAGTTGTAATTTCATAGTCCTTTTAAAAAATCCTGACGTAAGAGATAAGAACTAAAAACACAGTTTTACTATATTTGGCAAACAGGTTCATAGGTATATTTAAAGTTTTTTGTGTTTTGTAATTTTTAAGTTTTTGTCGCACAGTGTAATCTCACTGAGACACAAAAATATTTTAGCCGTTTTTCTATGCTTTTTAAAAACCTCTCTTTATTGAAGAGTGTAATTTTTGTGAATTTTTAAAAATGGGTCATATTTCTGTTGGTAGTATTTTTTAACATCCATTACTAAATTATAGTAAAACTGCGTACCTAGTTTTTCTCTCTGACGTCAGGATTTTTTAAAAAAACTTTGAAATTTAAAAAAATATGTTTATTTTAAAAAATGATTTAAAAAATTCAGTGTAATGTAGTATAACAATGAGGGTATCATATAAAAGAAAAAATTCTGTCGAAGGACAAACGGGTATGGAAAATGTCCTTTACAAATTTTGTCCATAAATATCCTTGAAAATTTGTAATTTTTTATTAATTATTGTTTGAGAACTAAAATACGCTCGACCTCATCATCGAATTTCGTCCTGCAAACTTTATTGTCTTGAAAATAATAACAAAAAAACAAAATTTATTAAAAGCGCATTTTCAATACCTAATCGTCATTGTTAACCAAACAACTTTTTAAAGTCCTTTGAAAACAAATCCTGACGTCAGAGTGAAATACAGAAAGGCAGTTTTACTATACTTCGCCCATAGTTTGGTGAGTATTTCGATTCTTTCGTGTGTTTTGAAATTTTTTGTTTTTGTCACACGGTGTTGTATTAAAAAAATTCTGATATTGTAAAAATGGGGTTTGAAAATATTAAAAAATTAATATAATAGTTTTATTATTTTATACCTTTGAAAATCCGAAAGTAAAGGTCACCTCATCCCATTGGGCTAGATTTTCAATATATTCCAGCAACATTTGTGTTTTAAAAAATATACACTTTATACAGCACAGCTATTTTTTTAAGAGCGTATTCATTATATTACAAATTTAGAATTTTTCGAAGAATGGCTTCAGTTCGATAAAAGTGATAGAAACGTGCGCAACTGAAAGAGATATGAAAACGAAAAATTCGATAACTCGTCGAAATTTTTTTACAAATATATAAGTTACTTAAAAATATACTTAAAGGAATGCCAAAAATTCTTATGCTCGCTTGGGAGACGACTAACAAGCAGTACTGAATTGTATACCCTCATATTTTGCTTTGAAAATCCTCGAAAGGATTCTAGCTTTGGCGAGAGGATATAAGCCACTTGAACACCTTTATGCTTTCTTTAGTTTTTTTTTTTGCAAATTACATACCACTTTGTAAGACAATTTTTCTTGAAAACAACTTAAGATGCATCGAAATCCCTCGCTATATTTTTGACAAATAATTTTCTATAGCTGCGAGGCTTTTAGCAAATAAATGCCGGACTTGTAATTATAGACCAAGCGGTACCTAGTAATTAAATGATGACAACTGTTCGGTTTACAACGAAGTTAGTGTAAGACCAATGAACTAAAATACCTATTTGTTTCCTTACGATAACTCTAATTTTTTGAGAGCTCAAATTTAATACCCGTAAATACATGCATACATATACATATACCTGTGTAAGTGTACAACAATTGCAATATAAAAGCGCGCGAGTAATTGATAGAATTGCTCAACCAACAAGCGAAAAATATTGCCGCATATGAATATTCTCCAATCATCACAATTACTGCAATCATTTATATAAATCTAAATATGAAAGCGTATTTATTTCCAACCCCAACAATTCAATTCAGCAATATTAAACTTTTTCCAATTAGTTTTGTTGCATTATGTTATTTATGCTCTCAATGGCAGTTATCGTTTAACTCGCCAATTAATTGTTGCCGATTGAAAGTGGCGTCAAAAATGCTGTTAATTCTTTAAAGTTAATAGTTTTAATGAACAAACAAAACAAAAGTGAATAAATGGAACAATTCAAAGGAAATCCTGCGAGGTGGGCCGCAAGGTTGAAGGTGCGTACTTCCACTTGGTAGGTTCGACCCCCGACGATCACTTCTCAGTAAGCAAATCTCTGGGTATACACAAAATATTGCTCCATTTGTATCAAGGCACAAGCTTCAAATCTCTCCGCGCTTCTGTACCACATGATATACAGATTTATACAGAGTGATTATTGTGCGGCAAGAAAGGCTCTGCTTTTCGCTTGACTGCTGAGGCTACAGATGCCACTACAAGAAAAATTATTCCTTATTTGATCTTTAGATTGACCCAATTTGTGGTATCAATGTTAAACATTTTTTATTAAAAAAAAACGGTGACCAGCTGTGAAACCCAAGGAAGCTGAGGTTTCAGAAATTTTATTTATTTTTTCCTTGACATGTTGTCCTAGCTGTCATGTTGGTTTGTTGTTTGTCATTTGAAATGGATTTTATAGCACTCGCGTATTTTTTGAACTGACTGTATCCCTAAAAAGTAAGAAAATATAAATAACAAGTTTGACTTAATTATTAGTGCAGGAGGGAGGATTTTTCAAAGGGCATATGCCCCGCCATTTGGAGTCGGCGCAAAACTGCAGTTCCCTTCACATTGTGTGACAATATCAAGATGCACGCTACAAATCGGAGGAGAAGCTCAGCCAAGCACCAACATATTGTGTATGCGTCAATCTATTATTTTTATATGCTCCTCAAAACCTTAAAGGAACCCAAGTAAGTACACATTAGGAAAGCTTGTTCAAGTCACAGATTTTATTTCAAATAAAAAAGGAATTAAATAGTACAACTAACAATTAAGAAGATTGTAGAACATTCTGGAAAAAGATAAATTAACAAACCATAAAGAAAAACGTCACTGTAGGGAAAATCTCTCTGTCATAGAATACAAATCTGTATTCTGTTCTTCTAGATCAGGTCACTGTCCTACGATATTTATACTTTTATAAAAAATAAATAAATTTTAATAGGGAATAAATTAAAAAAATAATAAATTTTTTTTAATTTTTTCTTTTGCGTTCAAGCCTGCTCTTTTACAAAATAAAATCACGCTACTAACAAAGAAAATAGATAAACAAAAAAGTTGTGAATAGACAAATAAGAATGCGTAATAATTTTTTGTATGGAATATGTATGTGCAGGAAATAATGTTACCCATACGCCATATGCGAGTATATCATTTTGGAATTTTCTTTCGTTAAAGCTTAGTATTTTCATACCCGAGCGCACTTGTGCACACGAATCGAGATAGATATAGACAAATGTATACATAAATGATCAATGAAATAATAAATGATGAATGAAAAGAGGAATCGATTAAGCGGTGACTGTCTGTCCGTCCGTCCCTATGTACACACGATAACTCGAATAAAAATCGAGACATCTCAACGGAATTTGGTATGTGCACTTCTTTCGGGCGTAGGACGGATGATATTGCAAATGGGCGAAATCGGACTGTAACCACGCCCACTTTCCATATAACGCTTGTTTTCAGAAATAAGATAACTCCGATATTTTACTAACTACTGAAGATTATTCACCCATGTAACGGTAATTTAGAGAAATACAAAATCTTCGATAAATCAGTAAATATTAAAGCTAATTTATTCTAAATTGATGCTTGCAACAATTCTTTACCAAAAAATACGCTTATGATAAAATTTTGGAAAATGGGCGTGGCACCGCCCATTTATGATCACATATATGTATCTCGGTAACCGTTCTACCAATTTGTACAAAACTCGGTATGTTTATTAGTTGTTAAATTTGTTTTCGTTAAGTATACACGAAGTAGAATACAGCTCTCAAGAAAAATGTGAAGAGATTTTTTCGGGAAGAAAAAAATATACAAGAAAGTTTATTTTCCATTTCTTCAACGTCCTTTTATATGAACTTTTCGTTTATTTTAAGAACTTTATGCTATTCTTAAAGTTTGTATTTTTTCATTCACAATCTTTTTCTTCTTCTTATTTGGCGCTGTAACGACCTAAGCGACTTTGGTCAAGTACATTGGAGCACGCCAGTGGATTCTCTTCTGTGCCAACTGACGCCAATTGGAAATGCCAAATCTTTATTCACTTCATCTTTGCATGAGAGGGAGTCACCTTGTCTGAAACCCCCTTTGGTAGCAAACGACTCGGAAAGGTTTCTCCCAATTATGATAGAGCTGGTAGTATTGCTCAACGTCATTTTACACAGCCGTATTAGTTTCGCGGGGATACCAAATTCGGGCATCGCGGCATAAAGACAACTTTTTTTCGTGATGTCGAAAGCGTCTTTCAAGTCGACAAATAGACATGGCATGTATCGAGTATATTCTCGCGGCTCTTTTCCAAGGTTTGGCGTATTGTGAATACCTGGTCTATTGTGGATTTTTTAGGCCTTAGGCCACACTGATAAGACTAAATAAGTTCGGTGAGGGCGGGCTTCAGTCTTTCATACAATACGCTCGATAATATCTTGTAACCCTGTATGCCTGGAAGGTTGATCCCACGGTAGTTGGCACGAATGGCGTGGTCGCCTTTCTTGTGGATCATCATTAGTTGTAGTTGTAGAAATATGTTTTTTCGCATTCTGCAAAAGGCCGTTTCTCCGAGTACCTAAAACATACCCATTTTTTAATGTAAGTCTACATATTCATACAGCTGCAGGCTCAAGCAAATAGGTATGTATGTATTTGTATGTTTTTCGCTATGTCTATAAGAAACTTTCTCTAAAATGATTTAACATGCGTTTATAATTAATTTCATCAAGTCGGCCTAAAATACTGCATGAATAGTTACGGTACTTAACATTTCAGAAAGTTAACAGAGTCTTCGTCATTGGTGCTCAAATATTTTTCGCAGATAATTCTCACCCTCCGATCGTTACTAGCTAACTGTAGCTTATTTAATTAGACAGATATTTATAAGTCATTAATTTTTTAAACAATACGCTGCATTGTTTGTTGAACCAGAAAACCATAACTAAACCGCTAACATCATTAGACTGGTTAAGCACAGCCACTTCAGCTGTGAATAATGGTTTGGCAGCGCTTAAACCATTTATAACCAAATATTTACGGTAATATGTACGAGTTAATGGTGTTTACATTATCAATTACATTAAAATGCCATTAACGGATTTTACGCTGTTTTTAATTCGCTTTTTTTCTACCCAACTATAAATCAAAACACTGCAAATAAAGCAATGAAGCGTGACAAAAAGTGTAATAAAAACGAAAAATTAAAGAGACGAAAAAAAAACGAAATTAAAAATTTTTAAATTTGGCGGTCATACACACATACATACGTATTAATTATGAACTAGATAAAGATAATTATGGCGCTCAGCAACATAAATAAATTTTAATACAATTTGCAATTTTATACACAAGAAAAAACCGTTAATACTTTTACCAGCGCCGAAAAAATAAAAGTTTAAGACTGAAACAACCGTTTGTCTCCCCTAGAGCCGAACACGTGCAAATAGTGGTTAAGGCTTTGGTACGTAAAATACCGATTTCCAATTCAACAAATGTAGCATATTTAAAATCATATTGAAAAGCTAAACCGATGAGAACACTGCATGTACATATGTGTGTATATACATACAGTGGGGAGCAAAAATGGTTATTTTTGTTACATATTTGTAAAGCTTTTAAAGCTACATTTTTTCAATTTTTTTTTTTTTAACCCAAAACCATAAAACTCCAACTTTCAAACTGCTCTGCAGGAAATGGGACTAGTTTGTTGCTAACTACTTATTAAATAACTAGCAGTCGACTAGTGGTCACTATTTATTAACTATTTCCGTTGGGCATAACTAACTACTTTTGAATGGCGATGGCCTTGTAGCTAACTACTTCTGGATATAAACCATCAATAAAAAAACAAGATTTTCTTTAATTTTTATTAGTTTACTTATTTTATTTAACATAACATATTTTCTTATTTGTTTACATGTTCTTTTGTAAGTGGTTCCATATTTGAATTCGAGCAGATATAACATCAAATTGAAAATATATAATTTCGTGCTTTATTTTATTTGTCCTGAATACGAAAAAGAATCTGCAAAGTGCAGAAAAAAAGCGTATTGAAAGTAATTTTTGTATGAGGATATTTAAATAGAAACTAGTAAAGAAAACAAACTTCCGTCTGCACGACTCCTGCACGACTTTACAACTAACTTAAAGTTGATTTTGTCTTAGCTAATTAAAAGTTAGTTATTTATCGAAATCCCACAAAAAGCTAACTAGAAGTTGGTTATTTTATTCAAATTGATAATTTTTTCTGCAGGGTGTAAACATAGCTTAGAAAATTCCATAATTTTTCAACAAAACTTTGAACTTTTCAAACTTAATTTTTAGAAAATTTTTGGGTATGCAGTTTTATAGCCCGTTAAATTTGAGTAGAGTAAAGTGAAAGTTTAAGCGACTAAAAAATCACGTTGATTTTTAATCTCTTTTTCTTTCTGCTGACGGCTTTTTGCGCTTTTTTCCACATAAGTATGAATTTCTTAGGGAATAAAATGCACAAGATCGTTTCAAAGTAAATTAAAAAATATCAACATCAGTTTTTATTAATTGCACTTCTTATATGAAAAAACCCGCAAGCCGTCACCAAATAAAAAAAATCTCTACAAAGTTTGGAAGTTTGATTAATATGGTGTTAGTTAAGGCATGAACCATGTGGTTATAAAAAAATAACAAAAAAAAAATTAGCTTTAAAAGCCTTGCATATATTTAGCAAAAATCACCATGTACTCATTTTTGCTCCCCACTTTATATATACCTTAATGCATATACTAAAATATATTCAGATAATATTGTGTTCATTTTGAACGTTATTTATAGAGCACCGTTTATTAATTGACGATTAATTCTTTTATACTACTTACATGCGTATAAATATATCTAATTACGAACATACTGGTATATGTATATATACATATATATGTATATCTTATTCAAGTTCTCTATAGCAAACCGCAAATGGCGTCATCTGAACCGTTTTAGTAAGACAACAGTAAAAAGAATCTGTTACAATAAAGATTAATGCAAATTTCTGAAATCACGACATAACCGGTTTACCTTTATTTCAATTCAAGATTGTACAATAAGTAACTGACTTTTGGCAAATTAAAAATTACGTCTAAATGCACATATACATATGCATACATACATATTTTCGATTGCGCACATACATACATATGTACAAACGTGCATATTTATGTATTTATAAATTCTACGGCGGCTGGATCTGACATCGCCCTGCCTAAAATACTATAAATGCAGAGTTTATTTTTAATAATGTAACACAATGCAACAAACATTAATTACAAGAATTTTTACTTATTTATTACAATGTATAATAATAATATGAGTACCAAAATAAGTAGAAAATTCTTTAGAATTTAGAAAAAAAATTGTTTGGTTCACAAAGACGAATAGGTATTAAAAATGCCCTTTTAAATACTTTTTTTATCCTAAAATAATAAAGTTAAAACTACGAAATTCGACGATGTGATCGTGTATACTACATATTGGTCCTTACCGTATAACTTTTGTAAAATTTCATGGATGCTCAAGGATAAAATTTTGAAATGCCATTCTCAATACCTTTTCGTACTTGTGCACCAAAACTTAAAACCTTTTCCAATTCTACAGAACCTCCTCTTTAATTTTTTGCCCGTATTTTTATTTTTTATTGCACTTAATCTTTTCAATAATTTCTTGAAATAATCACACCTTTTAAATTTTAAGATCCTTTAAACAAATCCTATATTTGGCCTCTGGTTTTGCACGGTATAATCTGTCAGGGTTTACTCATATTTTCTCGACTGTATTGGTTAGTGCCCGACACCTTTTTTAATAACTCGGGGTTTTCTCCCTGAGTATGGGAATGATATACATATCTCCATATCAAGTTCCTGTACTCTACCATAAATATTTTCAGAGATATGAAAAAATTAAGGGCCACACTGTATGTTATTCTGTTTTCCTTTATCTTCATTTTTATCTTTATACTCTATCGATAACAAAATCGATAGTAATATCCAACAAAATATTGATAACAAAACCCATAAAAATATCGATAACAAATTCGATAAAACCTTCTATAGCAAAACCGATAATAATATTGGTAGCGAAATCGATTGGAAAATCTATAAAAACATCGATAACAAAATCGATAAAATATCGATAACAAACTCCTTAAAAATATCGATAACAAAATCGACTACGAAATCGATAAAAATATCGATAACAACTTCGATAAAAACATCGATAGTAAAATCTACAACAATATCGATAACAAATACAATAAAAATATCTATAAAAAGTATCCACAACAAAATCGTTGAAAATATCGACTAAAAATCGATAACAAAATCGACAAAAATATCTATTATTATATCGATCGGTTCCGAAGATATCGATAGCACAATCTATAATAATATTGATAAAAATTTCGATAACGAAATCGATAATAAAAGCGATAAAAAATATCGATTATTATATCGATAAGTCCCGAGAACCCGGAAAATCTGTAAAATCCCAAAATAGTTCACAGATTGAGCCTCTGTGTCTCCATCTATATCTCTTTCTCTATAATTACCTTTATTTTAATCTTTCTTCCTCTATCTTGATCTTTACTTTTGTCGGTATCCACATCCTCATCTTTTTCTTTATATTTATCTTTGTTTTTACTTTTGTGTTTGTACGCTTCTTCATCTACATATTCCCCTTTACATAAGTAAAGTGTTTAAATTTATATTGATCTTCATTTTTGTCTTTATTTTTACGCATCTTTGTTTTTGTTTTTATTTTTGCCTTTGCCTTTATCTTTTTCTTTATCTATGTGCATACTCCCCTTAACTTTCATTCCCGTATTCCCGTATTTTCTAAGTGTTATTCTTTAACCTTTTATTAGCAACCATTTCCGTGTGCAATTTTCGATGAATTTGCCAATTTACTACCAACCAACAAAGCGGCGCTAAAGAAGTTTCGCGTCAATATGAAAGCTTTAGTTTGTGTGGTTTGTCCTCTGCCCCCTTTTTCAAACTGATACTGATTTGCCTTAAAATAAGAATAAGAATGTATTCATACTACATTTCAATCTAATGGGACCAATGGCTCCTAAATAACATTTTTCTGTACGGGTGCTGCCACGCGCCTTAAGGTTTATTGAACTTTCCTTATTTTTCTAGAATAAAAAGTAGCCTATCTTCGATTCCAATCCAAATTCATAACTTTTTCGTTATTGACATTATTTTAAGTATTTTAAGTATGCTAAAGTACTGCTTAAGTACTTATTCAATTAAAGTAATTAACAGCTTATACGGCTATTCCAAATTAAACGAAAGAAGTTTTTGATCGATGGTCTTCAATTTGGCTGAAATTTTGCACACATCTTTATTTCATACGAAAACTGACAGAATTAAAAACTTTGTTCTTAAAAATTATGAGCTCCAAAAATATCGATGGGTCAACAAAATTCCTTATAAATTCAATATTTCTTGCTTTAGTTACAAAAGTTAGGTATCATTGGAAACGTAATGAATTAATTGCAATCGAAGTCGACCGAGACAAATTTTTAATCTTTTGTTTTTTGGACTCCGCCTCGGAAAAAATGTTATTGCAAAGAAAATTTTTTAGTACTTGCATTGAATATTGGTTGGTCGAATCTAATTTGGGAATAGGGATCGTAATTAAAAAAAATAATCGCAAATTACAATTTGCTGGCGACAAGTCGAAATCTATTTTCAATTATATTGAAACCCTCTGCTCCAAGGTTCGTCGAATAAGAATATGAAATCAGAACGCCGACCTTCTAAGTCCGAATCTGAGGTCCGTTTGACAGGTACATAAATAAATGAATAAATTTGCTCGAAGTTTTGAGAGTGTACGAGTCAAATGGACCTCAGATTCGGATTCTGCAATTCATGTCGGTAGGTGGGCCTGCTTAAAAGCACACGTCACTTTTTTTGGTGTGCCGGTGTTATAAATAGACTCTTGCAACTGCTCAACACGAATTTTAATTAATTGTAAAACAAAAAGGAAAAAGGATTAAATAATTTTTTGTGCAAATTTTTATTTATTCATGCATTATAATATAATAATGATTATTTATAAAATTCAAAAGGTTATACAGACCCAACCAACTAAAATTTTGACCTAAACATTTTGGGACTTATTCTTTTTATTAAGTTACCTCTGGGATAGCTTTTAAGTTTTTCGAATAATCAGCTTTGGTATGAAATTAGGCTGCGTGCAAAATTTTAGCCAAATCGAAAGCCATCAAACAAAAATCAATACCTTTTGTTGTATTAATAAGGAATACATTGAATAATGCAATGCAGCGATGGAGACGTTATTGCAAGCTCTAGATATGCTGACAAAACTACAGTTGTGTGCAAAACTAACACTATTTATATGCGATTTTTAATTCTGTAGATAAAATATTGTGTTTGGCCCACCAGCACGAGGACTATTTTGTCCACTAGGCGTATGAGCAACTGTAGCGCAACATCAAAGTATCACCAGGTTATTAACCCACAGAAAGAGCCAGTATACAGCTTTGACTTCCAATTAATCATTAATTTAATTAATATGTCTCGTTTCGACCATCGTTTGGACACTCGACGTTTGTCATACCCATTTCGATATGCAATTCGAATCTCATCACACTTCATTGCGTAAATAGCATTCAGCACTTAATGCCACTGGGTATGCTTTAAAGTAAATGCGGCAACATCAAAAGCCCTAGATTACCTCACTTCTGCACTTCCAAACAATTTATCATTGCACCATGGCATGGAAATTACCGGCGTTGTCATACAACAACGTTGGTCCTCTGCTCCAGCTGTCGGAAAACAGTGTGCTGAGAGTTGTTGGAAGTGTTTCTGGTGATGGCGCTTCACTTTGTCAATTTTTGCTTGTTGTTGTTGCAATTGGTATTGTTCTGATTTTTGCATTTATTGCTTTAGTTGTTGTTTTTTTTTCATTGTCTGCTGCCATTGTTCATCCTTTGTCACTGTATTATTGCCATTGTTGAAGCTGCATAAATACGCTGCCTTCCTGCCAATGCTCCTTGCAACGTGCTGTTGCAAGCAATACAGCTGCGCGTCTGTTGTCTGACATCGACACTAACTTCCGCAGCCATTGTGACAGCATTTTGTGCCATTATTGTTGTTTTAGTCCTTTGTTTTTATTGTTATTTTTGTTGACTTTTGACACATTCAAGTTCGCTTCCCAGTCGAGAGGAGCAAGAGTTCAACAACAACACGAAATTAAATCACCTCAAAATTTATGCTTTCGTTAGCTGTTTCTGTTAGTTATGAGGAGTGCGGAGATATCGTTAGGAGCAGACTTTCAGCAGGGCTTTATAGGGATATGGGGATGGCAGCGTACAAAGATTACTTGTTATAATTAATTGCGTTCGCGTACGCAAAAAACTTGTAAAGTAGAGGAAATTCAGAGAGCAAGGTGACATTTCATTTTTTGTGGAAGCTGCTAATTTCTGCTGGAAAAATTTTTGCTAACAACAACTTGCCAACAGGAAAACAGCTGATCGAAAGCAGCTGGTTGGCATTTACACAAATCACAGAATTGAATTTGATGGTTTGGAAATTAAAAATGATGAAATGCGACTAACAAAACTTGTAAGCAGGAAGTAGTTATCGTTTAATCGATGAACTGGGAAAGGATAACGCTTTGTGATGAGTTTTCGTACGTTTTAAATTTTACACTTGAATGTAAACAAAAATTCTATCAGCTGTTCGTCTAACTTGCACGTTTCTGCAAATTTTTTTCGCGTACTATTTTGGATATTTTTCTCTTGTGAGAGAACAGTCGACATTTCGCCGTATTTTGCTGTTGGATGTTTTTTACTGGAGATTTTTAATGAACGCAGCTATTACTGCAACAACGCTGAGAGTCTTTGTATACATGCACACACATCTGGTTGGTTTATGGTCGGCGTTGAGTTTCCAGTTCTGCCGAAAACTTTAAAATGGCAAAGAAATTGCTGAAGATTGGAGTGGAGAGTTATTAGCAGGGCCGAAGAAAATAAGCAAGAAAAAATATATTTTAAGCGCTTAGATAAGCACTAAAACGTTGGTAAAAATGCTTGCAAATATGTTCGCAAAGCAACAAAATTTAGTGTACAGTTTAATGTTTTTGTATTCAGTTTTTTTCGAGAATTTAAAAATCACAATGGAAAATCAAGTGTTGCTTAATATTCTCAAGTAATAGAGATCTGCTTTGGTCGTTTTAATTTGTTTAAATATTCGTTGTTCTAAATTTGAGATAAATTGTTTTTAATACTTTCAATAACACCAAATCCTTCCCGTAGAGTCAAATCATTGGTTTAAAATGTTTATACCCAAGCAGAAATGCAATTGAAGTTAATAAAAACCAAATCTGTTTTTATGTTATTATTTGTAAAAATTTCGACGAATAAAAAAACGCTAAAGAAATGGTGAAGAAAAATTTATTGAGCCAAATTTTCTTAAGCAGTGCGAAGTTCTTAAGAAATTCGCTACGCTTTCTACTATGGGTTGCTAAAGTTTGTTTATAAAGAGTACAAGATACCCTTGTTTTCAACAGAAATTCGTACCCGTTCCATTATTTCGGAAGGAAAAAGTGAGACAGCAGGCTGTAAAATATCAGATGTCAAAACTCCTTAGGCACTACTATTCACACACACGAAACAATAGCGATTCATTTATTGACCGTTGTCTTAAAAGGTCCGTACTTAGCTTTGTGCATTGAAATAAGCAAAATAAGCATGATCGTTAAAATTAAGCTTGGCAACCCTGAATAAGCAAAATGAGCAATTCCAAGCAAAAGCTTAAACTTGTCGGCCCTGGTTATTAGCGTACGTACATAATTTTGCACTGGTTTCTATAAGCTTTGTAGATTTAAATATATATTTATATATGACAGTGTACATATTTATTTTAGATATTTACTATAGACAACATTTTCTAATCAAACAATAGTTTTATACTAAATATTACATACAAAAACAAATGACTAATGTGTATGTATGTATTCTCATCTCTTTTTCAGGTAAGTCATATCCTTTAACGAAACACTTGAATATAGTTCGAATGAAAATAGGCAGCTACAAAACTGCAAAAGTAAGTTATCTTTTGAACCAATTTTAAAATAATTCATCAATTCGGTTAATCAATGCACCAATGAAAGCAATCGCCACTCGGGATGAAAAAGCAAATATCAGAGTGCATTGTTGCTCTCTCTAAAAAGTGACCGTTAAAACTCGCTGCGATTTAAAATTCACATTTGAAAATGGATGATTTCTGCAAACTGTCATTTTCATGTCCTGCCCATCATCTATTATCGCTCAATGGTTATAAAATGTAGATATATTTCAAAACATCAATAAATATGGTAGTACTTTACATATTTCATTTATACAAAATTAGTAATGCAGAGTTAATTTGATTCCAGATTTAAAAAAAAAAACTAGTCAAAATCTCAGCACCAAGGCATGTCCTTTCGTAAATTTTTGCATTTCCCGCCGTCATTCTCATTCCATTGTGAAGTAAATTTTTTATTTCTCTGTACACAAATTATAGAGAATTACGTCCTCTATAAAAATTTAATGGCACTTTTCAACTTCTGATTGTAGGATAGCCTTCAAAGTGTTCTCCTCTCGTTGTACCGGCGCCATTTTTCGTTTTCCCAGATGGCGCACACTATTGCATATTGCAGGGGAGTGATGAGGCTTGATGTACTATAATAGACATCGATGAATTTTGAATAAACAGCTGTTCGATAGTGTAAGTCATAAGTTGAAGCAAGTAATAAAAAAAAAGAATTTTTAAGACCAGCTTTTATTAGCGGTTAGTAAAAAAGGTCGACTACCACACCACCTAGCGGCAACATTTTTTTTTTTTGTTATATCTTTCCATTTAGGTAATATGATCGGTCCATAAGCACGAATTTTCGAAATATCTCGACCTACTTATTTTCAAGAAAATAGTAGTCATACCAAATAGAAATCATATCGGACCATTTTTTCATATATCTGCGCCACCTAGCGGATTAATTCCTATTTCTTATTGTACTGTCATCGGGTTCTGAGCTAAGTTTCAAGTTTTATGTTTAAAATTTATTACAAGATTCAAGTACACACATGTAAAAGTAAATAAAAACTTATGTGGCCGCTGTGGTATAGTGGTCAATAGTGCGCGCTACCATTCCACCGGGTCTGGTTTCGAGCCCTGGTTCCGACCAACATAAATAAAGGTGTTTCTAAAAGCGGTCGGCCCTCGGCGGGCAATGGCAAACCTCCGAAGTGTATTTCAGCTTCTCATAAAAATACAATCGCCGCACAATGGGGCCGCTTCATATTTACAAGTTGATGCTCAAACGTCTGTAACCATTTGTTCTCCTAAAAATAATATAGACATATGCAAAAGAGAAATATTATACATATTATTTTTATAAAACTACTAGCAGACCCCGCGAACTTCGTCCCGTCCAAAATTAATTTAATTTTGGTCCAACATTTTCACCAACAGTTCACGCTCATGATATTCAGTGACGCATTTATCTTCTAATATTACGGTTTGGTGGTTGTCAGAAGGCACGCCACGCCCCCCTATCAAATAGCCGAAATTTTCTCTGAGAGTATGGGATTGATTTCATATATCTCCATACCATGTTTGAGTACTCTACCATGAACACTTCCAGAGGCATACAGTATGAAAAATCCGGTTTGTATGGGAGATACCAAGCCTCCTTCACTTAGCGGTATTAAACATACTTTACAACCTATTATCATATCTACCGAATATACACAAAAAATTTCATTCAAATCGGTCAAGCCGTTTTGGAGGAGTTCGACCACAAACAGCGTGACACGAGATTTTTATATATTAGATTTTTCATACAAAAATTCTAAAAGAAAAAAATAGAAAATAATTTGTTTAGGATAGGAACCCCCTAATCGCCAAATTCCAGGACTCTATGGTGAACACTGCCAGACCCTTTTTCCAATAGCCCCAATTTTGATTGATTTCATATATCTCCATACCAAGTCCCAGTACTCTACCACGAACTTTTCCAGAGATATGCAGTACGAAAAATTCGGTTTATTTCATAAAGACGGGTCAAGCCGTTTAGGAGGAGTTCGACCACTAATACCGTGACACGAGATTTTTATATATTAGATTTCATTATTTTCTGGACTAGCACAATTTAACAAAATATTTTTTTTTTTGGTAAAATGAAAAAAATTTATTCAGTGTAAAATAATAAAAGCAGATCATATGTGTGCACCACTATCCCAATTTAGACAGTTACTTCGTGTTATTAACTCTGAAAAATAATTCTGAGATCAATGTACATAGATAGTAATAATGCGGGTAAGGTCCCATTAATATTACTTAAAATATAAACAATGAGAAAACGATACAATTCAAGATGAAAATTTAATTCGTCTTCAGAAGCATCAGATGCAGTTTGTGTAACAATTTTGTAAGCGCCTTAAACTTGTAATGAGAGGTTCGGAAGAAACAAGCAGACGGTGAAATACATATTCAAGTTTACCTTGCTTTGCAGTTCCTCTTCCATTTCACTTAATTGTTCAAATGGTAGAAGAAAATTCATTACAATTTCGACACCATGCCTTAAAATTTTGTGTACATACTGTTGTTGTCATTGAATGCCAGGGATAAAGGCCGGTACATAAATTCCGCAGTGTCAAGATATAATATCATAGTATCTATTTTAAATCCAATGGAAATTGTTTGCAAGTTTTTTGTAACCAGAGTTTTCCGCATTCATAAAATCTGTTGGTTTCATCTTCTTACTTTTCGAGGCTGGACAGCAGGTTTTGAAATATCTTATTTCGCATCGCTGAACTTACTTTGCAGTAATTTAGAAGGTCGTTTCAATAATATTTTACACAAATCCCGTCTGGAATGAAAATTATCGGTGTTGAAATAAAGAATAATTACAGAAGGTATTTACTATTCTCTTCCATTTAGTTGGATTTTTTCTTAAAACACTTCCAAGTGGTACATATTTTTGATAAAATTGTGGGATAATGTACATATTTACCTGACAAAAATTTATAAGTTCACATTAAAACAAATCTTTAAAGTTTACTAATAAAGCTTTTAAAATTACTAATATTTAAAACCTTGCAGTTACAATAAAAAAAGATTCAGAAAAAGAACTTTGCCATTACGTAATCATGAAAAGCTGCAAAACAATCAACACACATAGCTTCTGCAACAGCATAGTTTCTTCTAAACTATTAGTAACCTTAAACATTATAAAACATGCGTTAATAACATACATGAACGCTCTAACGATATGGGAATTCCTTTTTTGCTGACTGAAAATTAAACTTTGAGCTGTTGTATGCGGCAGCTGGTAGCAGTTAGGAATTCAATGTTTATACATAAGATGTGGTACTTAGTTATGACTCTGCTGGTATATATTTTTTGTCTTAAAGACCAACTATAGAAAAATTAGTTTTGAGCATCGCTCTCTATGAGGCGGCCCTTTGTGCGCCGCACAGTGGTTCTATATAGCAAAAAGGCTAGCCAAAAATCAAAATCAAATCAGCCCAAGTTGAAACTGCTTACTTTTAGGGATTTTTGGGTCGCTTACTACAAATTTGATGCTATATTCTAAAAATTCAAAATATCTTAGTTTAGATTATAGGTGGGGTCGAGAACAATATGAAAATAGGTTTATTATAGTTCCTGACGCCGAAATTTTTTTATTAAAAATACCGTTATTTTCGTACATAATCCACTCATCTATTAGCACCTTGATTAATTTTCATCCGATTTAAAAAAAAAAAACACGTGTTTTGGAAAGGAGATTTAAAGACCTTGAAAATGATGTATAATAGTATATTGCCAGACATTTTGGGAGTTTTCATCGGCTAAAATTTTAGAACCCCCCACTTTTCTTAATTTTTTAATTTTGACCATCGCTAATTTAAAAAATGTCTATGAAAGTAGTATTTGTCGAAGTTAAGCAATTTCAGTAGAAATACGGCCTTGAATTTATATGTGTATGTGTACCGGACGTTCAAATTTTTTTGAGCAGTTGTGATAAGCAACTCATCAATATTTACTCATAGTTGATATATAAAATGGCTCTTAAAGAAAATTTGGTTTTTCATAGAATTTTGGGAAAATGGACGTGGGCGTATATGTATCTCAAAATCTACTTCATCGATCTCTACCAAAGTTGGTACACTTGGTTCCTTAAGCACCATTTTAAAATTTTTGGAATCGGGCGAAAACCACGGGCCCCCCCTCCCCCCGTAACTGTGATTTCAAAAACTCAAAGCTAGCTATATCTAAATTTTTAAATTTATGTTAAAGGCTCGACAACATTTAGTTAAATGGGAAGCCCAAAGTGGTACCGGGTGGAACTTTTTCTGTAGCTCAATAACTTAAAAATTTTCTACCTCATTTATGGAGTACGCTTTGGAAAAAATTGTACTTTGAAGTCCGATTCAAAAAATGTTTCAATCATACACATGAAGCTATAGCTTCTTATATAGATCATATACATCTTTAAAGAGCACCCTGCGCTTTACAAACTGGATGTAAGAAAATTTGGTTTTAGTTGTAAAACGTCTTTTAAAATTTATAGGCATTTTAATTAAGAGCGCCGCTTTAATCTTGTCTGTAGCTACGGGAAATAGTATCTATTTTTTATGTAATGTATTTAATTGAAATACTTTACGATAATTTACCTTAAATGTTATTCGTGCTATAGTAATATTTGTTTTACTTAAATTGAATGTCCTTAAAATCCTTTTTGCTAACATTAAAAACTCATATCGTCGTAATTTACTGCCGCGACATATGCTGCAACCAGACCGCTGCAGTTGTATGCGGCCTTGGTATGTACACGAGGATACCGCAGCATATTTGGCAACATGCCACAAAAACGGAAGCGGATACAGGCAATAAAACCGTAGAGACATATGTGGAAGCAGGAAAAAATATGAACATAAAAAATAATTGGATAAAAGGCGCGCTAAAAGGGCGCCAGTTACATGTGTTTTGATATTCTGTGGACAGGTTTACAGTTGCTTATAAGTATAATGCCTTCGAATACATATATATACGTATAAATATTTGTGACCCATTGCATAAGCAACATTTGTACATATGTGGAAAAAAATCAATGCCTGCATGTTAAATATGCATTCGAATATTCATCCTACCATTTTTGGCTGCCAAATTCAGTAGCCAAAATCGGCGACACTGATTAAGCAATTTTTCTAATGAGCAAGAACACCAAAATCACGGTAAAGCCAGCCGACTGAAACCCTTTCTTACCGCCTTGTTGACGAGCATTTCAGCCGGCAAATGAACTAACCAGCAAATTAAAGTTAAAAAAAAAAATACGAAAAGGGTCAAAACAAATGTGTTGCAACACCCTTTTGGGGCCAATGGCCAATATGGGAAGCAACTCGTGTATGAATTCCAACACAAACACAAAACAGAAACATAAAATATTGCACTTATGCATTTAAAAACTTATGTACATATTTACAAACAATTAGACGCGCTTGCCCATATCCAATGCGGCCAATATGGCATAGCATGTGACAAAAAAAAACATATGCCAAGAAATATTGCGCAACATATGTATGTATATAAATGAAAATGCATAAAAAAGGCCAAGGCCCCAAAGAATGGTCAACGACTGGTGAAATTAAAAAAAATGTGATGTAAGGGTTCAAGCAACTTCAATGTCTTTATTGTGTTGCAGTGTACTTAATTTAGACGTTTTTGTATATAGATTCGCTTTAGAATTTTGCAACCTATTGCTAGGATAGCACATGCACGACCACAAGCCGTGCGCTCTCAATTCATAAAGGCATATTTGTCATGTTCTACTTACCAATTCGTTGCATTGCAATAAACATATTCGACTTCATTGTCCGCTATATATGCATACATATGTACATATGTATAAGTGTGCATTTGTACAGTCATCAAAGGTGTTTATTCAGTTGCTTTTCCGGCACAACTGTACCTCTATCGGAAACGGAAGTGAGCTGCATTATGGCGCCTCCGTTTCGCATTATGTGTTTAGTTGTTTTGCATTTATTGTATCGTGCTGCGACATATTATTTAGTACAACAACTTTTCTGGTCGCAACAATTGGAACATGCATTTGTTGCATAGTTTTTCAGTTGCATAGTTTCGTTTAGGTTTTTTTTTTAGTACTTTCGCAAGGCAAATACGAGGCACTTTTTGATGAGGTCAGTACTTTGCTTGCTAGAGTAAAGATCATTTTTGCGGTCATTGCCAGCATTGTGGCATTGACATTCTTATAATGAGGCGTGCAAAAAAGTATGACGTGCCTAACATAGATAAAATACAAATGGAAAATGTGTTTTCAGCAAAATAATTCTATTACATTGAAAAAAAGTAAACAACGCGCAGATACTTAAAGGCGTCTAGAGCGTTTTTGGACTAAAATGTATGTATGTTTAGAATAACATTTAAAGGAGGAAGCAGGGCACCTATAACCCGCGACAAAGGACTATCTATTGTAAGAAACCTCTATTTACAGATATTCCTTGACCAATGTTTAAGAAATTTCGCAAAGCAACTTGGCTGCTTCTAGGTAGGAGTACCATACCAGGCCAAGTCTGTTCGAGTAAGAGCTTCCCTGTGGGAAATGCAAATAATGAGTTCAGCTGTTTTCTGTTCTATTTGGCACAACCAGATTTTTCAAGATTCATACAATAATTTTATCCAATTAAGCTCTGCGGTAAATCGATGAAGGGTACTGTGCTCATGGATCCCTGCGTAGCCCTTTTCTTCTACTTAGTTAATCATGATTTGACTGTATTCCGGTTACCAAGTGAGGTGGACCCGGTTCATGGAGATGATGAGTATAAAAAGCTGAGGACAACCCTAAGCCAGCTTTGAAGAGGCCACGCAGGTTTTCATAGCAAGCAGCATTGCATTGCTGTCAGAGTGTATGTTGTATTCAAGTATGTGTAGAGTTAAATCTCGGCAGGTCCAGATTCACAAAACTAATATGCACTGCCTTTGTCCTATAACTCTATGAGTGTATGTATGTAATAGCTTATCATACTCCGCAGTATCCACTGAGATTAATCTTGATGTAAGCCTCTTTCTTGGTTACAATTTGCAGCGGCGGCAAATATTTTATTTCATCAGAGAAGTATATATATTTAGGGGATTCACAAGACGTGTTAACCGTCGTAAAATCTTAAGCTTAACACTTGTTTATGTAAAATAGCGGTTAAAATGGTTGGGGGGTTGGCTAATTATATATTCTTTATCAGTTTAAAAGAATTTCGGTTTAGTTAGAAATCCCCTAAAACCATTTTAATTAAAAAAGATATTAACCTTAAGATTTTACGACGGTTAACACGTCTTGTGAATCCCCTAATTGTATACATGAAAAAATGTTACTAGCGATTGGTGCCTTCTCCGTTTTTTTTTTTTTGAAGAAAAATACTAGTCTTCTATGTGGTGCACACTCTATAGGAGGATAGTGTCTTCAAACTTCCATATGAATAAGATGACAATGTTGTCCGCGTAGTTCTAGACATCGCAGCTCTTTTCACTAACATTAAGAAGGCAGAGTAATTCGTCTCTTTTTGGATTGAGCTAAGAGGATGTCCTAGGTGCTTTAAAAATCGATGGAAGCTTACATAGCCCACCTTATGCTATCCTCCTCGAACAGCCTATGACGATTTTCCAATCCACTGCACACAGTTGTTCTATCCCCATCTGCGTGTGATTGCTTCGGGCTGTGTGCAGTGGTAAGCAATCTGGAAGTTGTACCACGACTAGTAAGTTACGGGGCTATTTTCAAGTGTTCTTGAATGATCCATAAGGTGTTTTCGAGAATCCTAATTAATTAGTGTGCTGTATTGGAAAGACTTCGTGGATTACGTGTTTTTAGATAATTTGAAATTTTATTTTGGGATTCCGGTAGAATACGCGTCCTATATAAATGCTTGTTCGGGAAAATTTTTGCTAAAGGCACACACTCGTAGTTTTAGGAATAAAGTTAACAAAATTAAGATTTGACTGTCGATTTAGGTAGAATAGCCCTTCGTTGACAACATTTGTTATGAAATTTTGATTTTTTTTTTTTTGTTAGAGAATAAAGTCTTATTTTGAAGTTGTTGCGAATGCGTATGAAAACGGGGGATAACTCAACCACGCATTTCAAATGGTAACTTGCGCATTTCATTGGACATTATATTGTCTTAGCTGAAGTAATGTCGAAGCTATAAGCTTTACAGTAAAGGAATATTTACATTTTTGAGCAGTGCTGGAAACTCTCCTAAGTAAGTTTTCTAAGTCATGCGGGCTTTTAAGTTTATACCCTGGTTTATTTGGCCTATAAGGGATTTTATATTAAAAGCATTTTTATGCGTCTGTAAGGTGTTCCGAAAGTGCTCTTTTTTGTTATGCTCCATATAACCCACAGCGTTTTTTACCGTTACTTGGGCCATGCACCTTTTAAAACCTGGTTTTAATATGTTATCAAAACGAACTCCTAATCTAAAATCGTCTGAGTGTTTCAGAGATCGCCAAATGGTTTGGAAAATCGCGGTTTTTATTTTTTTACGGTTTTTGGCCTACACATCCCCTAAATCTGCACGATATGGCTAAATTACATGATCTACGTTGTTATGATTAAAAAATATTTTCTAAAAGTATTTATTTATAGAAAATATCTGAATTTGAGACATTTTTTCGAAGTAATTCCATATATGTAAATACTTGTATCTCGTAATAGAGCGTTATGTAAAATAAATAAATAAAAAATACCCCTATTATAGCAGAAGGATCACTTTTTAAAAACATCTAAAAATTCCACTTTGCCAGCTATTATATCATTTATATATTTTGATCATTGCCTCGTTGCATCATTAGACCTGATGAAGTATACAACTTGCTAAAAAAGCTTAGTCAGCGATTATCCCAGTACATACTCCACTGCGAACATTGTGTAAATTCAATATAAGGTGTTAAATTATGGAATTATTATCAGGAATGTGCATTGCATTAAAATCACATATGCATGTACGGACAAAAAATAAAACTAGCTTCATGTTTCCTCGTTTATTTTTCTCTCCAATCTAGTTTCCACTATTGCAAAGAATATGGAACCGCCAATCTGACTATGCACTAACATAGTCTGTTTTATTGAATTTATTTACATATATTCATATTTCGCTTCCGTGTGCCTGTACGTACATATCTGTCAGACCGAAAATTGACAATTGCTGACAAGCAGCCAGACGAATGAGTACAATGCAAAATGACAATGTGCAATATGCGCTGCTTCCTTCATTGCTTATGGATACTGGTGCACTAAAATAAAAGTTTCACACGAACGCCCAGGCAAAGTTTGCGCATTCATACGTATGAATGTATGTAGATGCATTAGGGTGCATCTCCAAAAAAGAGTAACTGCTATCCAACGAAATTTTAAAATTCATTTTATTTTAAGACTTCCGCCAAAATAGTTCGGAAAAATTTACTAAGATTTATGTATGTGTGCCAGACCGATTTGAAAACACGTACATGTGTATGTATGTACCTATAAAAATCGCATTATTTTAATTCCGTTGATACAAATTTTAAACATTTTTATGCATACCTTTTAATTTTAAACTCTGCCATCAACTGAGATGGTTTTTTAGAAAAAATACTTTTAAACACGAATGTGTATTGTGCAAAAAAACTATATTTTTTGAGATATTTTCAAAAAGGTCCGCCTTTCGTAAATTTTAATATCGCACACCGTTTCAAAAGAGTCACAACTCAAAATTTGGCATTTTTGTAAATTATGCGCTAAAAATGTACACAGAGTTTTTATTTACCTTTTAGCAAAAGCTGGAGCAAATTTTTGTTATAATTTGTTAAAAAACTATGATTAGCATGTGCTACGAAATAGTTTTTCGCATTTTCTGACGAAGGTATTACTTTGAGTAGCGACTCTTTTGAAGACAGTGTGCGATATGTTTCCGAAATATTTTGACGGAAGTCTTAAAAATTTAATTTTTTTTTTTAATTTCGATCGAAAAAACAGTACCGAATTTGTTTGTATGGAGAGCACTTCACCCTTATGTGCATACATAAGTATGTGTGATTTATTTATCCATATGTACTAGGGTGATTGCCTCGGTTCTTCCAAACCGGTTTCCAACGATTTTTTTGGATATCTATAGGCTTTTTTTAATCATGGTTTTTCGAATAATGAAAAAACCGAAATTTTCTATCGAACAAACTATTTTTTTTTTCATTTCATACAAATCGTGACTTCTCAATAAAAGTCTTGAGTTTTTTAGAGTTGTCAAGGGTTTTTCAGTTTAAGGTAAACCCCTAAACAGTTTCAAAATTATATCCTAAGTTATTAGGGTCGTTTGAAAGTTTTCTACGTGTTTGGCCGAGCTTCGCCTACAATTCGTGTTCTACGTCTTGATCCCAGTCGAAAAAGCAGTAATGCTTTAAAAGCGTGATAAATAATATTATGTATTTCTTATGAGTTCTCGATTATATTACTGCTAACTATGTTATCAGTATTCTAATTTATTCAAAAATTTCCAAAAATTTCATATTAAAACGCATTAATTTCTCGATACTAGGTAATGCAAAATTGAATATCTCACTTTTCTTACTACATCGCCCTGGGGGGAAAAAATGCATTTTCGAATGTGAAAAGGGTTGTTTCACTGAATATTTTTTCGATTACTACCGAATACATTTTCCCACTGGGATGTTGTCACACAAATAGATCGATTTACACTTTTACTCCACCTCCGGGGAACCTTTTTATGGCAGAAATACACTCGGAGGTTTGCCATTGTCTGCCAAGGACGACCGCTATTTGAAATAGTTTTGGTTTGATTTTGCACGGGACAGAAATTGAACCATGGACCTCCCGAAAGGCAGTAGGCACATCTAAGCACTCGACAAAAAAAATGCAATAATTTAATGTTAAAACAAGACCAAACTTTAATTTTTCACTGATTTTCATTTTTATTTTCTACATTTGATCTAAAAAAACTGAACTTATTTTGCTTTGCTCCTTTCTAAATAAAAGCGAAGTATGTTTACTGTTAATAGTTTTATTGTAATTTTTTGGTTATGACTTCATACAAACATAAGCACTTTCACTGTATGAAAACTATGTGTAAAAAAACCCGGTCGATCCGGTTTTTTCTTAATTTCAAAATCGGGAACCGTGTTTTTTCAAATTGCAATCTTTCGAACAGCCCGAAAACCGGTTTTGGAAAAAAGGCGAATAATCGAACACCCTAATATGTGCACTTGTAGGTTTGTAAACCTAAGTAACTGTCTGTCATACGAAGGGAATTCTCAAATAAGGCTGACAACTAGCTGACAACCTCACTAGCTGAGAAATGGTATGGAGGACAACTAAAACAGACAGCTGCAGAGGCAGACATGCAAGCAGATAGATAACAGAGATAGACAGGAAGACAGTCAGTAGTAAGGACACCAAAGTGTTGAAATGCTAGAATAGAATGCTTTCAATGCAATTGAAAATCACTGGTAAGGAATAAAATACTTACTGTGGGATTAGTAAGTATGTGATAGTAAATGTAGTTAATACCAACTAGGATATAAACTTCATTTAGTGAAAATCTGATAGGAAAAACTCTTAGTGAGGCATTAATAGGGTTGAAACGAAATGTATGAAATACTTCGATGGTTGAACAAAATCAATTTGAAATGCATACCCACACACCCGCATGTATGTACATAAGCATATATATTTATTTACAGCTGCAAATATCATGACACTTGGAATTATTGACTTGAATAGCACATCGAATTGGAATTGAAACTACTAACCGACAAACAGTGTAGATGTGTGTGGGCGTATTTAATAGCCACGAGGGATAGCGAAAGTGCCCTTTCAAATGCATTTATGACCCCACGTGGCTTCTACTAAGTGTACCATTTTACCCCACGATAACAAAGTAAAGAGGGCAGTCATTCCAAGTCTTCAAAATTACCAATCTCCTCGATTGCTCTAATTATTAAGTGACAAAGGGGGAGGTAAATAAACTATGTACTTTTTCCGTAGAAAGATTAAAGAGGGGAAAGTGCATGCTGCTTGCCACGCTTGAGTGTGATGCTTATGAAACTCGGCCTGCATATGTATATACTAGATGTATGTATGTATTATTTCATGGCTTCATTTCCTTGATATGGTATTTGTTTTGTGTCCGGAGACTGTTACAAGTAAGTTTCGGCAGTGATCTGGGGTATGAGAATCTGAATCAACATTTTGGCGGCATACGAGTACACCAAGCAAAAGAATGATTCGTTTAGTCTAAAAGTTTGTTTGGCCTCGAAATGTTCTTCCAGTTCAAACGAAGCTCAAAGTATTGCAGAACATGGAACCCGAAATCAGGTATGGCAGATTTCCATCGTATTTTCGTTCATTTGAACAGATTTGACGTGAAAAGTGTAACAAAATGGAACATCAATTTTTTTTAGGTACATTCGTCAGCTGTTAGGTACACTTTTTCCCTCAAATTAAGTACATTTGAAAATTTGATTTTCCACCCCTGAGGCAAAGCACAAAACGCAAGTCTCTCTTGATAGTCATTCTGAGACAACCTAGGCACTCGGTACCCTAGACATTCTTATTTGGCACTACAACCGTTTGACGGTTTGAGCCGAGACCAGACCATTTCGCCAATTGCCTCTCTTCTTTTCGAGTTTGAGCCAGTTGTTTATCCCGAGTACACACAGGTTCTTCGACTAGCTTCACGTTTATACGCCATATATGTATGTATTTAAAGGGACGGGTGGCACTGAAAAATTGGTAGAGCGCGATTTTTATTCGTCGATATAGGGCTCTGCTTAACATTTGCCTACGGAGCGAAAACTAACACCCGGTTGGCAAGTACTATTTTCTATTTTTCACTTGATCTCTAGACTGACATTAGTTTTGATATTAATGCTGGATCCGCAGGTAGACAAAGTCCTGCATATTGAAAAGATGTAAACATGAAAACACTACTAATCAGCTGACGATTAACCGCAACTGGAACATGTGAAACGACTTTAAAGTTATGTATAAAAAAAATTCAAATTCTAGCGCCTATTATTAAGTTTATCTAGCTTACACAGTAGAAAAAATATTAATTTTGTTAAGTCACTATTTTCACTGCGACCAACAAAATTGCATCTGGCAATATGCCAGTTGACAATCAGTTATTATGTAGCTGCCTCTTTCTATACATACATACATGGATAACACTGCAATCAAATGGCCGATTGCTATCAATAAACGCCCCTTGAATTGAAAGCCCTTGATATCCTTGACAAACATTTATTTTTTTTTCGAAAAATTCCCATTGACTAGTTAAGTACCTAAATTGGGTAAACTCCTGAAAACAAACGTTGGGTATATTCAAAAGCACTCCCTTTTGTATGCAATAAATTCGTGAACGCTTTGATAGTATAACCCTCAACTGCAGCATGCATGTCTAATTGTTGCATGTGTGGCAAGAGCTGAATGCTTCGCACAATTTGTTTATGTATTTGTTTATTTTAAGCACCATGTCCAATTTGTTTGCTCATCACATTTTATTTGCGAAAACTTCAATATTTACAAAGACCAAGTTACACACGCAAGTGTTTGCTAATATGAGTACATATGTACATATATACCATGCGAAAAATGCGACTATTTCGGGATGAATCGGGGATCATCGTTTTTGATGTCCTTATATGGAATGAACTGTACCCTTTTGTTTCAACATTTCCTACACTTAAGCAAAAAAATTGTTTCCTCATTAATTATCTTATTTGTTACATTGAAATTTTGTTCGTTGCTATATTAAAACCGAAAATAACCAAAAAGACTATACGGGTCTCAATTTGATATTGTTTAGGGTAAAACTTGTGTTTTTCCGTATCAAATTAATAACCAAAATTGAAGTCGTATATTTTTCATTACACTTTTTATAATATTAATGGTTATATTGATACCGAAAAATGATAAGTTTTAAAGTTTCATTTCAACATAATGTGTATTAAACCAGCAGAGAGGTTTTTTTTTTGAGTGTATAAACATTCTAATACCCGAACAGGTATGAAAAGCAACTAATTGCATTTTATACCATGTTCTGACCGACATCGGAAACATGTTTTCGTTGCTAAAACTGGTTTTCGACCTAAAACTTGTGTTTTCTTCTGGGCGATAAATTCGTTCAAACCCTTCTAGTCGCCGGGAACCGATTGCATCATAACTGCGCAGCTGCAAACGGCTCTGGGGGTAGCTCCTATTTATGCTAACTGCGTGAGGTCCGGGTACATCCCGGCCTTCCAGTGGAACTCAAAAAAGTTGACTGTCGGGTCATCGCCTACGTAGATGATGTGGAACTTTTGGTTAAGGGAGGATTTCTAGACAACATTTTTGATCTGGCTCAAGGTTAACAAAGTGGTAACTAAGTGGGCAATCAACGGCGGCCTCGCAGTGAATCTCAGCAAGTTGGAACTGGTCTTGTTTACCAGGAAGTAAAAGATACACGTTGCGGCCATTCGCTTGAGGGGGGACTTTCCTCTATTCTACATTCCATTGAATTTTTTAAATAATTTTTGGAATTAATCATATCTTTGAAATCACAAAGTCCTTTAAAATAAATCCTGACGTCAGAGAGAAAAAATAAAAAGCAACTTTAAATAAGAAAGTAGGTTTCAAACCCATTCATTTATTATTTAGTTTATGGTAGGAGAGCTTCTAAAACAATATAAATAGAAGCAATTTTTTCGATTTAAGTTGTTGAAAAGTAAAACCGCGGGATCGGAAAAAGCTGAAAAATTAACATGCCTAATGTATGTTCATTGGTAAATGGTGTAATATTCTAACATTTCAATTAAGTTAAAACTGATCCGAAACAGACACCTGTCAAACACCAGCCACTTGAACTACCTCAATTGACAACTGGATGTACATACATATGTACATATATTTGCGAAAATACACAACTACATACCTAATAAAGATTAATTTTCAAATCTGTATGTATGTACATATGTACGAGTATGCACATGGCATGTATTTCTGCCAAACACGCAAAAAACATTTAAATTGTATTTGCGCACGAACTGATTTATTGATTGGTGTGAACCGGAAACAAGTAAAGTGTATTCGAAGAGAAAAAAAATATATATTTTTTCGAATTTTAAGCAAATGTCTGAATTGGAAATCATAGTTCCCGCTATGACAGCAAATATAACAATGACGCCACTTATCCATTTCATTCTTGCAAACGATGACAGTTAACACTTCACCTCAATCGCCTACACATAAGCGTCAAACAAGTACCCACAAGAAAAAACTGAGCTTTAATCTATATGTACTATATATCGATGGTACTCACACAATAACGACACAATTGAAAATTCAAAAAAATAAAAACTCTTAGTATTGTTAAATGGCTCATGTCTCTAATGCTTCTCTTATCCATATCTAATTCTTGCTACTTACTGTAGTAATCCTTAGTAATCTTTTTAGTAAGGATTAGACATGAATTAGACAAGGACTAGAGACATGAGTCACTTAACAGTAGTAAGGCATTTTATGTTTTAAATTTTGAATTGTGTCGTTATTGTAGAGGACCATCGATATGTATTTACAAACATATACATATATGTAGATGCAGTACATACCTTCAAGTACATAAATACATACATATGTACTAAATCAGTTGATAAATAAAGCATCACATTAAATTTCCGCCCATGGAAAAGTTCCGGAATCAAAAACGAAGACAAATAAAATCGTTGTGCAAACTTTATTGAAAAGTTCATTTAAAAATATCACGTGCAGACAATATTACTAAATTACTTTTTTCATTTGCTTGTCTGCCGTTGATATAATTTTATACTTTTTATTTGGGAACTGATTGCGCTGCAATGCGACACGCGCATACATACATATGTATGTATGTAGTTAAAACAATTTTCGTACTTTATTTACCTATAAGGCCGCCCAAATTGAATTCTGCTTTATGTAGAGGTGACGATACCACAAAAACTCACCTAGTCATTATCGCACAAGTAGTATGTAGATACTTTTATCGGTACGTATTTATTTAAGGTTAAAGGTCAGCTGTTGGCCGTAAAAAATTCGCGGGCAATTTACTTCATATCACCCAAAAGTTTCATTTAATTATCTTACCTGAAGCATGGACAATGACAAGATCCGATGAGGCGACTATTGGAGTGGTCGAGAGCAAGATTTTGCGGAAGATTTACGATGGAACTATGAGCTGTACAACTGTATTGACCAGGGTAGCCAACTTATTTTTGAGAATTCCCCAACAATGAAATTCCACCCATAGATTTCGTATTATATCTTATATATTATTTGCAAACGAAATTGTATCTATTTTGATATATTGCTGGTCTCTCTGTTTATTTTATTATTATGTATTCATAAACCAAACCAAACTTTTATAAAGTTAGTGAACAAATAAAGAATAAAACATGTTTATATAATATTTACATACATACAGTCGTCTTAGCCGCACCAAATTTTGCCATGTTTTCTCAATTATTATTTTTTTTTTTTGTTATTTAATTTTAATAATTTTTTTATAAATATATAGTTCATTCTTTAACGAAAACCGTATAAATCCAAGTTTCAAACTTTGTGCAATATTAAAAAAAAAAAAAAAACTTTCGTAAAAATTTCGAACATTTCTTTAGATTTTCTAGAAAGATTTTGAGTGTGCAGCTTCGTAACTCACTCAATTCTAGTTCAAGTTTCATCAAGTGGCTAAAAATTTTCGCTTTCGGGGAATTCCCCACGAGTTGGTTTCCCTCACAAGTCAATGAAAATAGTGCATTTGTTTGCTTTGGGTGGCATATTTATTTTCTTTATAAAGTTAATAACACGAAGTATTATGTGTCGAAAAATTGTATAATTTGTAATCATGTTTTTAGCGCTTAGAGTGTTTAACAGGGTACAATCCGCTTAAAAGGCAGCCGAATTTACTTACAAAGAGGTGTCTTTTTGCTTTATTAAAATTTGATCGACTTAAGTATAATTTTTTTCTGTTACCAAATTCAAAACAAATACATTTAAAATAATTAATTTTATGATTGTTTATTCAGTTTTGCTGTCTCATGTAAATTACATTCAATTTCTCGATGAAAATCAAAAACAAAAATTTATTAAAATGTTCAGCTCTTTGGAAGCAGAATAGGACGCAGCCTAAATTGAGATACCATTAAGTACGTGGTTGATATCAAAATAACTGCTTAACACTTACTGACCGTGTAAATAAATGCAGATTCTGCACCAGGAATACGGTTAAACCTATAAAACCAATTATTCCGTCAAAAGCCCAGATTTTAAGCGTCATTTTTCACATTTTTAATAACCAAAAGACTTTCGCTCGCTATTTCGCACAAAACAATTTGCTCAAATATTTTCGAGCCATATCTCTCAATTTTTTGTATTTGTATTTAGTAGCGCCTTTATAGCAGCCTGACTACCGATTCACCCGTTTATTTGTGCGGTTGCCGCTCAGTAGCTACGCCGCCCTCTTTATAGCCAATAAATACTCTTCTATCCCAGACCCTGTCTAACGGAACATTTTATTACCGAAAAAAATATACCACTTCTTGTAACCGCGCAATGAAAATATTCAGCAATTCAGCTATAAAGAATTGTGAAAATTCTGGTGTTGCATATTCACGGAGTAATGTACAAAGTACCAGCCCACGTTTTTTATGTTAAATTTTAGTAAATTTCTCCGCTTTTAATATGTATATACACACCTACTTACCTGTCATTTACTATTTATAGATTAAAAGCACTCCCACCATTTTCGTAAAAATGTACATTAATATATTGACCATTTTACTTGGTTTAGCGAATTGTATGAAGTTTAAAATATGCCCCTACGTATGCATAAGTATATACATCCGTATATGTTAGAGTAGCCAGATATTTTATTGACATAATCAGTGCAGTTGGGATCAAAAATCAGTACAAAGCCACAAAAATCAGCTAATTTTTAAGCGTCTTTATTAACAACAAATCAACCAAATAACTGCGCATTAATTTAACAAGAAATAAATAATAGACGTTTAAACACATATAAAGTTATTAGTAGTATGTGTTCACAAAAATATTAGTAAAATGTATTGGCAAGTTTTAAAAAAAATTTCTTTCCTTTGAATGCTCAGACTTTTTATAACATTTATAAAAATTTAAAAAAAAAATTCTTAACATCTAACTTTTTTAACCCGATTTTTTAAAAAATGTTGGAATACGCAGTTTTGACGCAGGCGAGCTGGGGTCAGAATTTGTTTACATATTTTCAGCAAAAAATCTAAAACATATTTAGTTGGTGTGCTTATTAAGTACACCATTTACAATAAAATGTTGACTGATAACGAATTTTCGCTGAACGAATTTGCAGGCTTTTACAGGAAGTGGTTCCCGATCGCCACCTTCCATGAGGTTTATTAATGGCGAAAACAGCTTTTCCTGTAAATCCTGTGAAACCTGCTAATACTATGTTGTGTTGAATTCAAGCAGTTATTTTGCGAAATGCTAGGAAACTAAACAATTTCTAGGGGACAGACTTAGAAATATAGTTTAAATTTAATTAACGCTGCGTTTACACGTTCTATAAATTGCTTTCAATCTGCTCACACGTATGAGTTGTCAAAAACCATTTTTTTGAACATGTTAACCTGAAGTAAAAGTCAATTATACCAATTCACAAAAATATTTATTAAATCTAAAAACCAGTACAAAATCAGTACAAACACAGAAAATCGGTAGAAATCAGCGCATCTGGCCACCCTAGTATATGTATGTTCATAAGTTGCACTCTTCTATCAACAATACCTTGAGGCTGTCAATCTGACACCTTAAGCAAATATGAAAACAAATATTGTGCAAAAATTCAATAAGTAGTCTCGAAAAGGGCTGAAGCCACAAAACAAACGAATATAGCAAAAATATAGTGCAAAATTCCGATCCAATGCACTTATTTGAAATTCTAAACAAGTATACTAGATACAAAATATGTACTAACAAACGTACATACATATGTACTTATGCGACTTGTACGAGCCAGCATTCTTTATCACAGAATCTTATTGCATTTTGTGATACTTTCTATTGGATTTTATAGCCATTATATGGCCTTTGGCACCACAGAACACTGAAAAACACTAAGCGAATCTCATATACAATTATGTATGTAGGTTGCATTAGATATGTAGATATCAGTAACTTATATATAAATGCAATAAGTTTTAAAATATATTGCATATTGCAAAAGTGTGGCAGCCAAATATTTTCAAAAGTAAGATAAGCAAAATCACATTTTGTTTGCAGCCACGCACTTGTCCTTTGGGTTTTGGCCTAGCAACAAAAGGCACAATGATATCTTACTCGAATATCTGGTAGACTTTTCGGCATCATATGAATACATAAATATGATGTCAGATGGAGTTAAATATGTAATTTTATTATATTTCAGACTTCCTTTCGAGCAAAGAATAAAAGACAAAAGACCACCAATAAAATCTGCATCATGCTTAAACATACTCAGTACCTATGTACATATGTCACCTTTGTAGTAGCTGGAATCCTTGTGTATGGTCGGGTTTGCCATGAAATTCTCAAATGCAATTATTATTGGTATCATGGGCTTAAAAAAGTTACAGCGGTCTTCCCACTGAGCTTGATAGTCGAAAGTATGCTTAATTTAACTGGAAGTTTGTATTAATATGATGAAATAAACTGCCTAAGCTCAATACGGACAATAAATGTAGAACTTCAGATTTTCTAAAACCAAAGTGGGAGGATTTCGCAGCCGTACTTATTTCGAAATTGGCTAACAATAAGTACATGTCTAAACCGAAATCTATTGAATAGTAGCCTGCAGTTCTACCCTTCCGGTTCGATAAATTTTTTTTAACAAAACTAAAAACCTTAAAAGAGATTTTTCGAGTCCGATTTTAGCATTTGTATTTATTTATATTATATTTTTTAGTGCAAAGTCAGTTTTTTATGTAGCATGTTTGAACTGAGCACCCAACCGAGTTTCTCTCGATTCTTTCCTTGTGGGAAAGTTTAAGACATACAGCAGTCTCCAAAGATAAATTTATCATTAGGCATCAAAAATAGAGTGTATCTATTATTAAGAAGACCTTCTAAACGAATCTCAATGCCCATTACTCCTAGCCAGCTAAATACGCAATAAATTCGAATAGTGATTTCCTTAAAAGCAGTGAAGAGCACAACACTAGTTTTGATTGGCTTAAGAGACAGCCCATTCTGCCTGCACCAAGTATAAATCACAATCACTGTTATTTGCGCTTTCCTGAAGACAACTGGCTGAGAAGGGCATATCATATGCAAACACCAGAGCACGAGAGAAAACACAACGCCCTGACGACCCCCTTCTGCCTGATTCCTAACGACCTTCTTCGCGACCATTGAATGGATCCAATTTACCAGCACATAGTCTACTCCATGCCTTAGTGATGGCATTGCAGATTCTGGCGGCTAGATTTTGCAGAGCAACTGAACTTTTCTCTCCGGTAAAATTTTACTAAATGGAGTTAGCAGCTTTTACCGCGGCGGCGACAGTATCTAAAACATCTGGTACTTGACGTGCCCTCTTATTAAATCTTACGACATTTATTTAAACAACTACTATTGCAGCTGTCAACACCGGTATCACCTTTGATAGCGGCGATGACACAATTGCTTGTCAACAAGGCAATTCTATTGCCTAATTGTATTAATGTACATATGTACATACCTATGTATAAATTTGTGCACATTTATGTTTGCAGTTACCTCAAACGAGCATACAAGCTTAAATGGGCGCTTGCAGACACCGGTGAAGATCTGTTATTATAAGTAAATACATGTGTACATACTTATGTATGTATGTGTGCAAAATCGCTTCATCACTTTCTATGCGCATACATATATACATACATACATATGTATGTCGTTAGTACCCACGGAAACAGCACCCACAACAATCGCACCTTAGTAGCAATACCAAATGTCATTTGCTTCTGTTTTGTCGCAAGGCGACAACACCCCCACCAGCATAAGCAGGTCGTTTGAAAAATGAACAGCACCGATGCAAAAGTACTTTTAGACACCCTAAAATAGCATACAAAGATAAAACAAATCAACAGCAACAACTATGCCAACTTGAAACTAAGCTTGCACTGTGGTAAATGGTTTACAAACACTCGTTCGACTTCAAGTACTTCAGGGCATTTTTTTTTGTATTTCTGTTTCGTTTCGGTGCTGCAGGCGGTAAATTTTATAATCTCGTGTGCTCCCCGCATTGGTTCTGCTCGGTGCAACATACAAATACAAATGCAAAATTCTTGGAGCAGTAATCATTCTAATACAAACGTAGAATATATACATACATACTTGTATGGATGTATGTGAATCGTAAGTACCCTGTGGGTAAAATCTCTAGTTTTGAACTGGTGCGCCTGTAGTACGTTTAGACCCAGCACTGGTTCGCGATAAATCTCTTTTGCATACAAACAACTGGCGAATTTAACATGGCGATGTCCTAGGAAGTGTCAATTGCCCCCTGCTGCATCCCTTTTTCGATAGTTCCGAACTAGTTCTAAATTCTATAGTTCCGAACCAGTTTTAAAATCGCCAGACGAAAGAAAAAAGTATCATTGTTTTTCAATCTTTTCGGTTCTTCCGGGTGCGATTTTACATTATTTTCAAAGAAACGTTTTTTTCAATTTGAAATTAAATTTGTTTGAATGATTGTAAGAAATGTACGTTTACATACCTTTGGCTGTAGCTGACTTTGCAGAGGTGCTCGCTGTTATTGGTTAGATTCCAGACGGCCCCAAGATGTTAATATGTTAACATAAAGTTTTGTTTTGTATTACCAAACTATGAAATAGCATCTGCGAAGTGCAGAATGAAAATGCATTTGAACGAAAAAGCTGCCAAACACATATCTATGTAAAGTAAAGAAGCCCCCCGCTGCATCCCTTTTTCGATAGTTTCGAACTAGTTCTAAATTCGACAGATAAGATCTAGTTCGTTCTGCGTCCCTTTTTCTATAATTCCGAACCAGTTCTAAATTCGTTACTTTAGATATAGATTTCTAATGAAAAAAGAGAAATAAAATATTTTTTTTATGAGTCCCACATTTCGCTGATTTTGAACTGGAGGGGATCTTCCTACTATCGGACTGGTTCGTTTTTGACGATAAAGATCTTGTACGGAACTAGAAATTTGATGCACCAGTCCGCGGTTTCCCTGCAGGGTATATATGAACAAATATATACATGTATGTAAACCATTGTACATAATCACACACATCTGCACATACTAACTTGAGTATATATGTATGTATGTATGTATGTAGTCACCCATCGTCTAACTATTAACAAAGACTTGTCTTTGAGCTGCGGTAATGCTTATGAAGATAGCATCTTTAATGTCCAAAACTGCCAGCAATTTACAAATGCTGTTGAGTGGCAACGAGTGGCAGCCGCATTTGAAGTGATTATTGCGTCTGCTCTGTGACCCAGCAGCTGCATTCGACTGCATATGCATGAATGTATGTACATTTGGATGTGTTTTGCGAACGTTTCTTAAAATAGTGGTAACACCAGCTTCGCTTGGGTGATCAACAAACTCAGCCATCGTTGTATTTAGATTTCCAGTTACTCATGACGCAACAGCAGTGAATATTCTTGAAATAAAGATTAAGAGATGTACTAAATGCATTAAATTACTTGTAGGTTTAATTAAGTCAACGCGTTTGCAACATACACGGGTGATGCCACCGTTTAAAAGTATGTATATTTACACATACATGCATACAGAGGTGCTTACGAACCCTGCAGCAAATCAAATTGGTTCAGAACTTGCTCTGAGCTAGCCTGAAAAGGGACGGTACTGGTTCTTCATCTATCCCAACTCAGTGCTTTCAACTGTCTTTTTTAACATGGCGATGTCCTACGAAGTGACAATTGTCGCCCTCTGCAGAACTTTTGAACTTGTTCTGAGCTGACTCTGGCTTAGATGGTTCTGAGACAGTTCATATAACAACAGTTCCTAGATAGCTTAAAACCAGGGTCACCTCCGGGCTAGAACAAGTGTGGTTAGTTTTGAATTGGTTGCAAGAAGTATAGTATAGAGCCTTTTCTTTAAATACTGTAATTAAATAAGCACGCATACAATTTTGTAAATAAACAAGTAAGAGCAGCGCTGTCTTCGGCTATGCCGAAGGCTTCATACCTTTCATGAACATCTGCAAATTTTACTTTGACAGATTACTGCTTTTGAGTACATCTGCATACATCGATAGAGGAGTTACATACCTATATAAAAAATCGCATCTGAACAAACAGAGGTATGGAAGATATACCTTATATTAGCACCAATCTAAGTGATTTCCACTGCTATGTGATCGGTATGTAAACCGACACAATTTATTGGGTTTAGTTTCCTACATAAAGGAGATATATCGCAAAAACTGGTATCTGAACAATCAGTGCTATAGGAGATAAAGCTTATACAGCATAGATTTTGACGATTTTCTCAGTAGACTTTGTATTATTATTTATAAAATATCTTACGAAATTTATCGGTTTTAGCTGTTCAAATAAAGGAGTTTTACAGTAAAATCCCATATCTGAACAATCAGATGTATGGAAGATATATGTTGTAGTCACCCGATCCTTGTTATTTTCACTGTAAGTATTCTGTTAATAATGAGTGAAAATGGTGCGAAATTTCATGTTCCTAGCTGCATAAATGCATGAATTATAACGAAAAATCTCATATCTGAACAATCAGTTGTATGGGAGCTATAGGTTATAGTTATCCGATCTTTTTAATTTTCACTGTAAGTTTTCTGTTGATAATTATTGAAAACAGTGCGGAATTTCCTGTTCCCAGCTATATAAATGGAGGAGTTATAACGAAAAATTTTATATCTGAACAATCAGTTGTATGGGAGCTATAGGTTATAGTGAACCGATCTTTGTAATTTTCACTGTAAGCATTCTGTTAATAATGGGTGC
>NW_023458564.1:253354-263253 GCF_013731165.1 Rhagoletis pomonella
CAGTTGTATGGGAGCTATAGGTTATAGTGACCCGATCTTTGTAATTTCCACTGTAAGTATTCTGTTGATAATAGGTGCAAGTACTGCAAAATTTCATGTTCCTAGCTGCATAAATAGAGAAGTTATAACGAAAAATCTCATATCTGAACAATCAGTTGTATGGGAGCTATATGTTATAGTGGTCCGATTCTTCCGGTTCCGACAAATGATTAATACATTATAAAAATACACCCACTTACCAAATTTGATCCGGATATCTCGAAAACTGAGAGACTAGATTGCATACAAACAGACAGACAGACGGACAGACGGACAGACGGACAGACGGACAGACGGACAGACGGACATGGATAAATCAACTCAGCTCGACGTTCTGATCAAATAAGTATACATTTTAATGGGTCTATCTCTTTTTGTTCTGGTACTTACAAACATCGGACCAAAGTTATAATACCATTTCATGCTCATGAAAGGTATAAAAATACTTAATTTTATGTTTAGTGAGCTATTTGTTTTGCACTAATTTACTTTTTGAGGCAAACTGTGCTTTAAAATTAAGAACATAAAGTGTCAGTTATTCCTTCATTTTCTAAAACCGTTATTCTTAAAAATAATACTTATAATTAAAAATCGAAACTAAGTCTGTGAAAAAATTAGAAAAACTTAGATATATTAATGCTTAGCGTTAAATTGTATGAAATGTATTGAAATGTAATACATAAACTCTCCCGCAACGAATTAAGAATATATGGAATTTTGAATATTCTCAATGGTTTTCATGCTAAATATTTTCGTACATTTTTTATTTAAGGATGGCTCATAAGAATTATAACATAAACATATAAATTCACGTTTCTAACAGTGTTGGAAATTTAGCAGAATTCTAGAAACTGTTATAAAAACTTCAAAATTTTAAATCAGAGTAATAAGTATGCAGTTCTATAGCCCATTAAATTTATAAGTATAATTTATCCCGCTGATTTTTCATAACACTTTTTACGCGCGCTCTTGAAGATATTCTATTTAAATATTTCGCTACGATTCTGAATACTTGAAATATTTATAAAAAAAAACTCTGATTAAAAAGTTTGAAATTTTAAGGCAGTTTTAGAGTTCTATCAAGTTTGCAGCACAGTTAGGAATTCGAATTTAAATGGGTTATGGAATATGAGACATAGTAAAATGAAAATTGTAAAAAACATCACTGCATAACTACACATTTCGGGTGCTCAATGATATATTTACGTATGCACAGTATCGGTCATATCAATAGCACCCCCATTTCAAAGTGAGATTGTTTTTCACTTTTGTTATTTTTTTTTATCTGCTAAAAGGTCGAAAGTTTTGATGAAAAATCATTAAATTTTCCTTTGTTTTGTATAAAGTTTGAAAACATGGTTTATATGATTTTGTTTTTAGCATGACCAATTTTTCTTTTTTTTTTATTAAATAATAACAAAGAAATTTTAACTCGCAATATATTGTGAATATTTAAAAAAGAAATGGTGTACGCAGACTTTTGCTGTTAAGTGTAGCTTAACTAAATTGTATGGTTATATTTTGCATACTTAAATATGTATGTATAAAACTGGCATTAATGTTACCAACGACGAATGTTAATAACGACTTTTTTGGAAATATTTTAGCAGTTGCCCCATAAACTAGAGAATTACATATTAAGTAAACGAAAACAGTTTGCCATTAGTTTAAGGGTCTAAGAAAATCGAAAAAATATAGTATGGTACATTTGTGCATATTTTGTCAGCTTTCCCATGACCTAGATGAGTGACAACTGCCCAGCTCTGCATCCCTTTTGTAATAGTCCGGAGACAGTTCTGAAATTTGTAGGGCGGAACTGGTGCTTTGCCAGACTGTCTCTGAATTTTGCTGCAGGGAATGTATGAAGGCACTTACTCACATACATACATATGTCAGTGAAGTGTTGTAACTTTCTGAGGTGATGGGTATTTTGCTATTTTATCTCTGTTGTTACATATTTCGTAATTTTTGCCTAAGAGCTATTTAGCATTAGATACTACGTTGCTATCCACACTGAGAACACACTCGTAAAAAATCTATTTTAACTGGTTTTCAAGTAACCCATTGGTTAATCTAATGGAAAGCACTTGAAAAAGAAAACACATAAAATAATTGGGAAGTGAAGCGGTCCGAGTACACTGACATATGGGGAGTGGTTAGTGTTGCAAGAATATTTTTGTACCTTATCCCCATATCGAGCCGCAGTTATCCCCAACCCTTTTTTTCTAAATCCCCATTAAAATCCCCTTAAGTAAGAAATAAAAAAATATATATTCTCATTTGTATTATTAGTTCATTTTAATTACAGTTTTGAATAGTACTTGGCTGTTAAAAATATTCACAGATTTATTTACAAATACATATATATGAGGTCGTTGAGTTACTAAAGTATTGCGGTTGTTTTTTATAGTTCTTGGAGGCTATGTATTATTACCTTCGTCCCAAATTAGTCCAATTAATACGCTTATTTTTGTGCGCTTGCCGTTTTGTAAATTTCTTTTTAAACTAAATGAAGAACTGACACACACAGGGGTATTTGAATGACCTAGGCCATAAATCAATTTGAAAAATTTTTAAAGAAATGAAGTATTTCATGTCACTGTGGCGCGACCTCTAAGGATTTGGATAAAAGTTTAAGAGATTCCACATTTTTCTTTGTGATATTTTTTGAATATAGCATTTTTTAATTAATTGGCAACGAAGGCGTATGGACTCTAGATCGTCCAACGCTCGAGCAAGATGATAAATTTTCATTGATATTTTATGAAATTGTATATTTTTCAGGAATCGAAAATAATAGTTATTTTCAAAATTTTAATTAAAAAGTCCGTCAGAAATAATTGGTCTTTTTAACATTTGTATATAGCATTGTGATGCTTGTTAACCAAGGAATGCTGATCCCATATGATTTAATTATTTTTTTACTTTTTTCAAAAAAGTCAGAAATTAACCGTTATTTTTGACTGATATTTTTTCTGTCAAAAGTAAAAGTTAAAACTTGACTTTTATTTTTTCGGTCAAATATAAAAGTTAAGATTTTACTTTTATTTTTTCGGTCAATTATAAAAGTTAAATCTGACTTATTTTTTCGGTCTAAATAGCAGTTTACATATACCCAATACAATATATTTTAATAAAAAATGCTCATCCTTTCAATTGATATACATAGCTGCCAAGTTCTGCTCCGACAAATTGTATCGCAAATCGCTAAGAACAAGCTTAGTGCTGAGAACGTGCGTTCTACACTAACTTGTGTCACTGGCACTTGATGTATGTTACATGCCAGATCTCTTAGTCGGGGATATATACATTTTTTACTCTCCCAGTAATCCATAAAGTCCGTATCACCATCAATGCGCTTCTCCTTATAGGTACCTATTTTCATAAATGCTTATCGAACGTAATCTTCGGAAAAAATAAAAGTCAAGTTTTGACTTTTATATTTGACTGAAAAAATAAAAGTCAAATTTACACTTTTACGTTTGACCGCAATTTGTAACATTTATTTTTGACTGAAAACATCTTGGTGAAAAAATAACGATTATTTTTTGACTTTTTTGAAAAAAAGCATGACCGTTACGGTCCCTGATATTCGTAAACCAGTCTTTGAAAAAAGTGCAAAAACAGCATCAAAAATCTCATTATTATGATTCCGTAGAATTTTTTTTATATTTTTATGAAAACCTTTTCAGCTTAAACTACTCAGTCATCTGAGGAAATTTTTTCAAAAAATATTTTAAAAAACTGTTTATTTGGTGGAGGTCTTAAAATATAATACATAGATTTTATAATTCCAGTGGAAACACAGTACCGCTTTTTTGTATGGGCAGTGATGCTGTCTAATGTACATAAGTTGGCTATGATTACTCGGCCGTGCTATCATAGTAGCACAATGCCGCTAATTACATTTTAAAATTTTCAGGCAATAGCCTCATGCGATTATCGATTATATTTTTTGTTGTTTGAGTGAAATATTTTATATTTATCAGTATTTTTGTTTTAATTTAATCAAAATATGTAGAAATAAAAGTAAAAAAAAAATTGCCAGAACCTCCCCCCCCCCCCACAAAAAAAAATCCTGGCTACGGCCCTGCTCGGCATGATCACATATAGCCGAAAATGCTAGATTCTCTGGAGCTTGTGGGCTAAAACTGATCCCTGCACTGAGAAAAAGAATTAGTTTCGACAACTAAAGATATTTAGTTTCCGAATTTGAACAATATTTGGGAACTGTTACCAAGGATTGGGAACTATTACCATGGGTTGGTAATTATAACTAAATATATTAAAGCTTCTAATATTCATCTAGGTTGTAACAAATCGTTAATTTAGTTGAAGGGTTTGGTTAATACTAATAAATATTTCTTTGAAGCATATTTCTACAAATTCCATTGAACTTGAACGTATGGTTCATAAAAGGATGTTATTAAGCTCTGCTAATGCAGATAAGCTTTCTTTCAACACATGGTTTAGTCATAGTTACCAAATCTTGGTTGAGGCAACCACGATTTGGTTTGAGAGTGGAACATATTCATGCTTGTGAGCCACCCCTAAAGAATGCTGAGCGCTCTCTGAGCACATATGTGTTTCACATACGAAGAGCTGAGCAACGCACACAGTCCCACTTATTGAATCGTTTGAATGTCTAGTATGCCGACCATTGCATTGTGCGTGGAAATCATTGTTCCGCTACCGCTGTTCGTATATGGGTGAAACACGCATGTGGTCCCAGAGCTATGGTATGTCGATCGCTGCGCTAGGTAGAGAAAGAAGTGTGTGCTATGACATGCACAGAATTGTTTGTCTCAGTTTTTCTATCACTGCGAGTTGTTTCGGTGCGCGCGTAGTTATTTAAAAATATAAAGTTTGATGCCAACCGAGGTTTTTCAGTGGATATATAATTCATGTGAATTATAATTTGAAAGTGTCTATTTAGCCAAGGAAAAAGCAAAGCAGTATACTTCCAGCAGACATTGACCTGGGTTTTCGCACGACTGTTCCTGTATCATCGTTGTTTTTTAGGAAATTCTTACCACCATATACATATGTATTATTTACTTTAGTAACTAACTTATGTAAATATGTACGTATTTTTTATACTTAATATATGCAAATAAAAGAAGAAAGTAGACACAACAAACATCGAGTAAATTTTTATTTGTGTCAAACTGAAACTTTTTTCCCAATAATAAACGGTTAGCTGATTCAAGTCTACAGCAAGTTCACAAAATTAATTGAAAACTTTTATCAACCAAAGCATTGTTTATATTTGCTCAACAATGACTTTATTCAACTAACAATATTGTCCAATCAAGGTAGTCGTTTTGTAATTATTAACAAATATACATTTGTCCCAACTAGAAGTCTTAAGTAAATTGCAGACTTTCGTGAACTATATATTTATTTCGCCATATCCAACTATGCCACTTGATCACTATAACCAAATCTTGGTTATTATAACTAAACCTTTTTCTGGGCGTGGGGGATGTTGTGTGTTTTTGTTGATTTATTATGTATCTCCTATACATGCTTATTTATCTCCCTAAATATTTATTTATGGATTTCACTGCCTATATATATGTGTGTATGTACCTATAACTATATAGTATACTATAAGTAACATAAATAGACACTTGAGACAAAAAAAATCGCTTACATTCACACTTTGATATTTGCATTTAGATACAAACAAAAGTAAACGTAAATTAGTCCAACGTGCCTTCCGCCAGTCCAATTTTACCTTTGTCGAGACATTTCGTCTTTTCTTTTTGCTTCGTGCAACGCCCACAAAATGTTAAGCCACGATTCAGAATGGCCTCAAAAGACACTTCATTTGACTAACCAACCGCGAAAATAACAATAATTTGCCATTTGTTGCAAATAAATATCTTGCCACTTAACTGCCACCAGACACGCCAACTAATGGTAATATGTACAATGCAAATACAATACATTACAAAGTACGTGTTGCACGTTCATCGAGCACATACGTACCATGCTAAGTCACTTGAAGTTTTCCAAAAATGGTGCAAACGAAGGCTTCAGAGTGGAAATAATGTCCAAAAAAGTTCGCAATTAGTACGCGTGTCATGTTCACTGTCGTACGATCTCACTCCACTTTATTGTCTTACCATCCAGTTGTCCATTGCCCATTTAGATACTGAAATGTCTAAACATATGTGCATGTATTTATCTGACCAAATGAATAGTCAATTGGAATATGTTTTTAGATATTTTCGAGCGAGTATTTGCTGATCAGTTTTGTGTATTTTCATCATCGCTATCGATCGTATATTTTATTTGATTCTTTGAAATCTGTTCTTTGGACCGTGGCTAAAAAAAAAACGTCGATGCTTTTCTTACTCCCTTGGAGACGGGTTCTTCTGCACTTGGTCCTTCCATTTAGCTCACGAGTACCCTTGCTTTTCTTTTTCCGTCCATACGCGCCGATTTGAAGGGTTTTTTAACCGGAACATAATCCTCCATATGTGCGTCCTTTCTAAGGCAGTGCAATCGTTGGATTTTTACGCGTTCGACAAAGTTCATATCATTAGAAAGCGTTTAGTTCATAATTTCATGTTGCGTGATTTTTTTTCTCTTGCCGTAGAGGGCCGTGAATTTCAATTACCTACTGAGCACAAGTAGCAGCTGCTGGCAAAAGGTACCCTTCCTTTCCGATTTGGCTTCACTATAGGTAATGTCATGAAAGCTTATAGCGCTTCGTCTTGTGAATTGCACAGAGTACAATGAGCCTATAATCTCCAGGCGTGCATTCAATAGATTGAATTGCGCTTAGCAGCTTAGCTCTTCACGCAAGTTTTGAAAAACTCATCCGGTATTCAGTTGGCTTCACAGTGTTTTGTTGCTCTTATATTTACCTCATCATTGGTATTTTGGTCGATTATATATGCGTAAGCATCAACCCCATACATTGGACTGGGTGTATGTTACCAGGTGTTCTTCCTCGGAGTTGCTGCAATAGCGCACATAGAAGAGTGTTTGAAAATTGCTTCTGAACGCAATGTAAAAGTGGGCAGTGATCTTGGATTTTCTTAAACTTATGTTGGCGTAAAAAAATACAAAAATTAAATAAAATGTCTTAAAAATCCCTCATACTAATATGATAAGTGGCTTTCTCTGAACATTTCTGGATGTGCCATGAACAAAATATTTATTCACTTTTAGAGCTTTGACTGAAAGTAAAGGGATTATTGTCATCTCCGCCTTATTTATACCGATATATGGCACACCGTCTTGAAAAGAGTCACAACTCAAAATTTGGCATTTTTGAAATTATGCGCTAAGCATGTACACAGAGCTTTTATTTACCTTTCAGCAAATTTGTTGTTATAATTTGTTAAAGAAAACCTAAGGTAAAGAGGCCCTTCCCCATATGTATGTGATTAGCATGTGCTATGAAATAGCTTTTCGCATTTTCTGACGAACGTATTATTTTGAGTTGTGACTCTTTTGAAGACGGTGTGCGATATGTAGATTATGTTCGGTTGGGATTGTACACGCCTTACATAGACGAGCTATTTCGTCTATTGTAGGTGGATTCTTTGGCAACCGAGCTACAAGAGAGCACTTCGTAGAATAACGAAATACATGCTAAGCAACAACACAAATCTGATAGTTGATTTATACTCGTAATTTAAAAAATAGATCTACACTAGGGTGGGTCAAATCGTTCGGACGATAGTTATTCAACAACTCGCATGGTATTTTCGGTTTCTTTAGATAATTCTAAGCGAAAATGTTGAAGAAAGTATAAGTTGGAAATGAGTTTCTAGCCTGCGCATTAAAAAAAAAGAATTATATTTCACAAAATTTTATTTTTCCGGTCTATGCCAGTTTTAAAAAGTGTTTACTTTTTTTGCAACTAATGGATACAAAATCCCTCTATTTTATTACAAGCGAAAATACACTCCGCACCATATATTGAAAAGTTTTAACAATTTATTTATTTTTTATTAAAATTTTTATTTTTCTTTTTTTGTAAAGATATAACTAGTATACCCTTTATTGAAAATCGTATAAGTAAAAGTTTCAAACTTTGTGAATTTGTGAATTTCTTAGAAAGATTTTGAGTATATATTTTTATAGTCCATTCAATTTTAGTAAAATGAGGTACAAAAAAAATAAATAAAAGTAAGGTGAAAAAATTCAATATCGCTAAAGATACTTTTTTCATTAAAAAATGCGCAGGCTCGAAACTCAAAAGTCACTTTCCCGGAAACCAAGTACAAAGGTTGACCCAAAGACATTTAATGCATTTATATATACCAGAACATTTTTTGATGTCGTCGCATTGAACTCTATCAGTATTATAGCTGCTTAACTATATGTGTGGAAGTTAGTTGATTTACTGTGAGTATTAGTATCGTTTATAAGCTTCACCGCTTTCCTTACCGCTGTAACTTTAGCTTGGAAGATTTGGCAGCACAATGACTGTTTAATTCCTAATTCCTAGTTTCTCCTAAGCCATTTGCGAACACTCCAGCGCTACTCTCTATAAGCTGCACACCCTTATGCGATCCATCCTCCTTCATTACTTACTGCCAAACATTCCCGAAATTCAGATGTTATATATATGCCGTTTAAATTGAAAGTGTCATAAGTCACTTCCACCTCTCGTGCTCAAATGATCGGTTACTTGTATCTGAACGCGCCGGTTAATCGGTCAACTGCCCCAACCAAAGGGAAAAGGTTTTATTATTAGTCTATGACTCTCATATGTATGTATTCGAGCGTGGTTTCTTAATGCTGCTCTGGAAAGCTTGGCAGAAAGTCAGTATCATATCTCGGCGAACGAAATGACTCGCTTTACGCTTAAACTGCGTCGGGAAATAAATCAAACTCAGGGTTACCGTTTTGGGCTTGTCCTACAAAAATTGGTTAGTTTTTTCTCGTTGGTAGGATGGTAGGACGCTTAAAATTTTGGTAGACTTCTTTGGTCATAAAGCAATGTGTCACTTTGTCAGAACTGTGACTAGGCTTGCGAAATTGGGACAATATCAGTTTTACTCTCATTATGTTTCTTGGAAGGGTCCAACTATTTGGCAAATACCTTAAAAAACTCGTTGCTTGCTGGTATAGGCAAACTTTTACCAACTACATGGAAGTCAAACTTACCACGGATTCGGATTCAGCGGGTCGAAATACATGTCGGTAGGTGGGTCTGGTTAAAAGCATATACCAATTTTTTTTTGGTTTGCTACATGTTTCTAAATAATAGCAATTATTCTGATCTTTTTGTTTACTTGGGAATTCTCGTTTAAGTATAAAAACCAGAGAACATAAATGTATTTAATGCGTTTTCTTGATTAAAAGAAATGGTAGCTATTAGTCTATTAACGATTCAGGCCCTTAAGGCGAATATCAGGTGAATGGCTTGGCTGAGATAGAGCCAGTAACCGTAACCAAAGTCTGGGAAAACTGGCTTAGCAAGATTGTGCGCTACTGTAAAGCCAGATGAGGCGGTCGCTTAAATGAGATCATATTCCATAAATAATGGGAATGTTCGCTCTTTCGAATAAATTGAGTTTTGTTCATTTAGTGCATTGAAATTAGCAAATCTCTGGTCCATAAATCATATTGACTATTTTTGAGTAGGCTAAAGAGATGTTAGAAATAGGTTTTCGGATATCAGGGGGGTTCTTGAATCACCGCCATTTTGCAAAGAAGGGTGTAAACGTCTTTCGCCATTTACATCGATACCATCAATTTATTTTAAACAACTCAAGAGTACTCTATTAATGGCCTTAAAAATACCGGGTAAAAAATATGGCGTGCAAAAAGATCGCCTAAAAAGAAGAGCAGGTGTAAATTATTTAAACTGCGGATAGGGGTATCGATTC
>NW_023458564.1:263263-306938 GCF_013731165.1 Rhagoletis pomonella
GAAGAGCAGGTGTAAATTATTTAAACTGCGGATAGGGGTATCGATTCCAGATAGTATACATACTTTGAAAGCAGAAAAAAAGAAAAAGTTTGTAGGGGTGAATATGTAAATATGGTGAGGTGTAACCCTGGCTTCATTCGTCATTTAGTCAAGACACACATGTATGTTGCAGATCCAATTTCCCTGCAGGGAAACTGTTGACAGTTACAATTTCGAGAAAGTAGAGAATTTCGTTTACTTGGGAACCAGCATTAACACCGATAATAATGTCAGCATTGAAATCCAACGTAGAATCACTCTTGCCAACAAGTGCTACTTTGGACTGAGTAGGCAATTCAGGAGTAAAGTCCTCTCTCGACGTACGAAAACCACGCTCTATAAGTCACTCATCATGCCCGTGCTGGTATATGGCGCAGAAGCATGGACAATGACAACATCCGATGAGGCGGCTCTTGGGGTGTTTGAGAGAAAGATTTTGCGGAAGATTTACGGTCCTTTACGCGTTGGCGACGGCGAGTACCGCAGACGATGGAACGATGAGCTGGATGAGCTTTTCTTTTTTGGCGCTGTAACCGCCTAAGCGATTTTGGCCGAGTTCAGCAAAGCACGCCAGTCGTTTCTCCTCTGTGCCAACTGACGCCAATTGGAAACGCCAAGTGAAGCCAAGTCCTTCTCCACCTGATCTTTCCATCGCAGTGGGGGCCTCCCTCTTCCTCTGCTACCACCAGCGGGTTCCGAGTTGAATACTTTCAGAGCTGGAGCGTCGGTGTCCATTCGAACGACATGACCAAGCCAGCGGAGCCTCTGTATTTTAATTCGCTGCACTATGTCCATATCGTTGTAGAAGAAGAAGAAATTGCTAGTTCGTACCGTGTGCGCACCAGTCCGCCATCATAAGGTACGTTTACATTATAGGGCGCGCCACCATCACCACTAACACCATGGTGGACCTTGTCGTCACTTGGCGCCTAAACATGAGCGCAAATGTCAAAGTGTCAGTGTTGTAAGTAGGTACTGTTTAGCCTCGCTCGCTCACATCAACAACTGCGACCAGCTAACCCGCTACCCTCAGTAGTGGATTAAAGCATTTCGTGTTTTGAACTTTTCACTGCCTAACGATTTTTATTAGAAACCACTAAACTTGGCTGCTGCATTGCCTTTAGCTGTCCGTTCAAAAATATTTAATATCAATATTTAAAAGATACTCGCTCGCTCCTTAAGCCCAGCTTCTTGCTACGACTGCATACTTGTCTCGTTCGCTTGGGACACTTCATGCTATGTATGTAGATACATATGTAGTAAGTACATGTGGCATGACCACTTTGCGGCTTTGCTGTCTGCGACTTTTATGTACATATTTATGACACTTTTTGATGGCGTGTTGCATGGAGTTTCTATATTTGAGTCGGTGTTAGTGGTTAGTATTTGTGTGACGTGACGTGACATTTCTCCCAGTTAGGTTCATTAGTGCGCAACGCCAATACAAATGCTTTATAAAAAAAAATAATAATAAAGTGATGTAAATATAGGTTCGCTTTCCATTTCGATGTTATATTCGTGTTGAAAAGTGAAAATGTCCATAAAATACAGCTCCCACTGTGGCTCTCAACTACCTTTTTCTTTCGTTACTACGATGCGTATTTAGTAAGTGCGTTGTGTGTGTCATAGCATCTTATTCATTTGCGTTTTCATTGCTTTTTTTCTTCGTTTAATATGGACCTCTGTAGGTGAATATACACACTCCTAAATTTAGCTTATTTGGTTGCATTCGCAGTTGTAACGCACAATTATTGCCACCAGCTGCCTTATTTTGAATTGCCATTATTGGCAACCCGCATTCATCATTGACTTTTATTGGCAATTGTTGTTGTGGCCCATATATAGGGGCTATTAGTTGTCACTCATGTTGGCGCGTGAGAAATGCAAAGTACAAGTTTGAAAAATTTCGTAATTAGTAGGAGTGATCGGACATGTCTACATATAAAATTAGCAAACGTTTTGCACACAAACTAATTAAATACATATAAACATATATTTTACACAATCCAAAGTAGTTTCTTGTTTTTTTTTTTGGCACCATGTACGGAACAATGGATACAGGGACATCAGCGGGGCTTCGATAGGATTTGATCGTTCTTCTGGGTGTGCAATTACAATAAGAAACAGTACTTAATTCCGGCCTTTATATCCTCTTCTGGGCAATAAAATATACGCAGCTTTGCGTCACTGGCAAAATGGAAACAGCTTGTATGCAGCCCCTCAGGCTTATTCGGTTTAAAAGCTCACTCATGTCAGCGGGCGTTTGTCTTCGATCAAGAGGCACACTGAAACCCACCACCCCATTAAATAAATATAAAAAAATCAAATATCTAGACCCCTTTATGGAAGGTGTCTCTTTCTAACTGCTCGATATCCTTCAAAAATATACGGCTGGCATCTTCGCAGTACAAAGGATACAATATTTGAAGCATGGCTGTAAGGAAGAAGCAGCAATAATTTGCAGCTGCCACGAGACGACGCACACATTTCGTGCAAGATTTGGGACTATGCAGAGACTGCAACACTTTGTCTCCAGCTTCACTTCTGCCTATTACTATTACGATCTAATAGGTATCAAAGAGCAAGATTTAGTGAACAAAATTGGCCTGCGTATATGCCCAAAATATAGTACATTTAAGAAGGGAGAGGAATGTTCGTTCCACGTCCTTTGTGGGAGGATATATACCAGGGATTGGAGATAGATCGGCGTGTAATTTGTGTCGAAGACCGGCAAAAGTTCTCACATCCCTCCCAAGCAATTCAGGACAAGCAGTATCTCGTTGTTTTTACCTAAAACCTTGGAAACGCTTACTGTTGATCCCCATATCAGAAATAGGTTTCATCGATTTCCTCTGACGGAAGCTCAATATCTGCACATCAAGTATAGGTCGGTCTTTCGTAAAGTTAATCATTTTTATATCTCTAAGTAAGCAATTACAGACTTACCTGTAACCGGGGAGTGGGAAAGTAGGGTAGTGCCACCATCTAGCGTAGGATAAACAGTGGCAAGCACGGAGTGGCTGACCACACCCACCCTGGCTCTTCAAATCACATTTAACATAGCGCACGTCGACATTGTGGCTAAGCCTGTTGCGGTAAGGGCTGTGACCACACTGAGAGCACTTAACTTACTCAAGATTTAGAAACTTATTATAGTATTCTTTATGGTTTTAGCATTATCCCTGATAACACTGAAACGCAGTTTAGTTTTATTGAAAAAATTTTACGTTATTTAATTTACATACTTTTTTCAAGTTTTTAATAAAAAGGTATCCCTTAACACTTATGCTAACACGTTGTGAAATAGGTCGCTAGTAACACACACATACAAGCAACCTTGACTTTTCTCACGCTTCAACTGCTATAGACTTGTTATTTAACATTCGCTTTGAAATAAATTGCACACGCCAAATACATGCTTACATACATATGTACATTAGGGTGGTCCAAAACGGTAAAGTCGTAATTGTAATGCTCTCACCCCCTAGGATTTTTCTATATCGAAAAAAGTATACCGCCATTTTTTTTTTTTTTGAAATCAAAAAATATTTAGAGGTCGCTCAAAGCGCTCAAAGTTTTCCATGTATTTTTATATGAAAAAAAATAAAAATTTTCGTAGAAATGGTATAGAATTCTTGAAAATCAATATTTTTGGATCGGAGAACTCTGGTTCTCTTCAGGATACTTTCAATAATAATACCCAATTGTTTATTTAACCATTTTTTAATACTAAAGATATTTTATTGCATTTTTCGCGATTTTTGTAGGTTTTTGGCGGAGCTATAAATTATAGTTGCCACGAAAAAATTGTTAAATGAACATTTGGATATTATTACCGGGAGTCTCCTGCAGGTAAACAGAGTTTTCAGGGAGAAAAATATTCACATTTTACTAATCTACACCATTTCTACGAAAAGTTGATTTTTTCCCATATAAAATACATGGAAAACTTTGGGCGCTTTGAGCGACCTCTAAATATTTTATGATTGCAAAATAAAAAAATAAAGGTATATTTTTTTCGGTATAGAAAAATCCTAGGGTGTGGGAGCATAAAAATTCTGACTTTACTCTTTCATATGCATTTTTGGACCACCCTATAATGTACATACTATGTAAGTGCCACACGCAATATGTCAAAAGTTCGTTTGCCGCAGTAGATATACTGAAAACACTACATCACATCATCAAACATTCAATAAAAATTACAACTCTGTCGATGTTCCTTAACTTTGGGCGGCTCTTCGGGTGCTGACAGATGAGTAGGTACGTGGCAAATTGACCCACAAACGCTTCAAAGTTTCGTGCAACACGAAATACCGAAGTATATAACATATTTTCAATCCATGCAACATATGATTCGCTTCTGCTCAGCCATCTGCAGGCTAATGCCGTCGAATATATGTATGTATGTCGAAGGTACTGAGCTTAACTGTACGGTTCTCGTCCAGTCGATGTGCTTGTTCGTGTTGCATGCAACGTTCAGTTATTGATTGCCCAGTTGGCAGATTTACTTAGATGGCTTTGATGCAACACGAGCGTTAGATTATACGTTGCAAAGCCCTTGAGCTGTGTTATTAGCTCGATGTGAATATGAGTGTTTACTTGCCTTGCTTAGCCAATACATATTACCGAGGTTAAGACCATGAAACGTGAGTGTCGTGATATATGTATTTTTATATGTGATTTTTGATTTAAATGGGCATGAAAGTTTGTCGAATATCTATTTTGGCTAACAGTTAAAATTTGTTTAACTGAAAGCGATTAGCATAGCCCTGGACAGCTTGCGTAGAGTACACTTGCAATAATTTCATACATACTATGCATATGTATAAAGCACATAAACATATACATTCCCCATTTTATGCCAATATACAAAATTCATATCGGCGGTCACATAAAAATACATATAAAACGCTTTCACCCTCGACATAAAAAACGCTTTCAACACTGTAAATTGGTAGAAAATTCTGGTGGCATTAGAACCATTTTCAGTTCCTCCAGTATAGCACCATAAAAGGTAATACTAGTGGGGTTCCACGAGCCTCGGTGCTGGGACCGTTTCTAGTTGTATACTTCACTGCGCACAGGTATGGAAATACGCAGCATAAATATATATATTCGCGGCCTCAAACCAAGCTGCTATTTGCGCTAAAAGTTGGCTTCATATTTACATAGTTTTTGAAATAACTTTCAATGTTCAATGTTCTCTCATTTAGTGCCAAATATTTAAAAGTGTATTGCCCCTTAAGTATATCATATGTACATATGTAAAGTTAAAAAAGTGTTTACTTCTCCTGGATAATTTAAAATTTCTCAAATAGGGTTTTGCATTGATTGCATCCATTGCTTTTATTTATATTATTATGAAACATTCGCCCAACCAGCCCTTCGTATCCGGCTTTGAACCGCCGAGTAGGAATTCTGTTCTGCTTGTTGTTCTTAAGTCACTTTTACTAATGTTCTCAACTCGTATTGGCTCAGTGGACAGACGTGAACCTTGTCCATGTACACTATTTTGGCTCCTTCATCAAACCACCTACGTCGCAATTGATCTTACCACATTCTCAAGTGTAAGAGGCCCTGAGAGGCTTCAATAATAGCGTTTACCTCTGCCTGAAAAACGCTACAGTGGTTCACTAAACTAAGCCTGAGGTTTGTTGCGAGTTTGCGCTGGCTACTCCTTCGTTTAGCTTGCAACCATTTGTATGTACGACGGCGCTGGACCCAGCTCTGTGGCACATTCCCATTTGTGCTGATCTGGGATTCTTTTAGAAAACTTCTTGTTTCCACCAGTGTAATTAATTCCAGAGATTCCGTGACAAGCATGGTTGCCGTCCGCTGTACCCACCCCATCTTTGGGGGCAGAGTCTTGTTAAGCGCCGGCATCTAGACGGTAATCCCGTAGAAAAGATGGGTCTTATTTCAACTGCGTACATCCAGTGTACTATATGCGGTTTTATTCCCCATTTTTCGCATACATATATACGTCTTTCAGGCGTACATGGCGGTAGTCGCTTTCCTAAAACGGTCTTCTATGTTTAGCTTGCGGTCGAATTTACTGTCTAGAAAAAATACAAGGTACTTGACTTCGCTTGAGATGGTGAGTTCTACCCCGCTTATGAGGGTGGTATGAATGAAGAAATTTTACTTACATATTTTCTTTTGAAGACTACTATCTCGGTCATGGCATATTCTGTAGACCTATGTTAACAAGGCTGGCGAATTTTTTTTAATAACTCGCATATTTTAACCTGCTGATACGAATGCTATGTTGTCAGCATACTTTACATTCTCTAAATGGTAGAGGAGGCATACACCTCCTTGGGTAGTGCTTCTGGTCACATGTTTGGTTAGGCACCCGTCCCTTAACTCTGAAAGAATAGCTCTCTTTTCAAGAAAGAGGTCAACAGCACCCTCTTCAGATCCACCTTAAGCAGGGACTTAACAACAGACTCAATAAGAATATTATTGAAGGCTCCGTCGATATCCAGGAAAGCTTCTAGAGTGCACTCCTTAATAGCCAATCCTTTTTCAATCTCTGTTACGATTTCTTAGAGTTTTTTGTGTCTACGAAACAATCTTTGACAAAATATGGCCAGCAGTTTACACTGCGAACTTAGCTCAGTGGGTACACTACTCACTTTGCGCGCCGGAGTTGCTGGTGTAAGTCCCAGTGAACTCCGATGAGGAGTTGTGGTGATCTCCGAAATATCATTAAGAACTTCAACCAATTGTGAATTGTCGTTGTTTTCCACAAATATATTTTATTAAAAACGACCTCATACTCAATAAAATTGTAGAATGTAATAGTTTTGTAAACCCAGAATAACAAAAACGAATAGATTACCTTAATACATAATTTACAAAGCATTTTATTTTTTCTGATCAAGGTTGATCTTCCCATGGTCACTTGTTTTTGTATGTAGGTAAATATGTACTGACATAATAGTATGTTTGCAATAAATTTAATGATTGATTACATTTTCCGTTCTAAAGTAATTGATTCCATGTAATAAATCGTTATTCATACATTGGCGATTACACCCGAAGGTAAGGAAAATAATGCATTTATGCATTTGCCTAAGTGTCATTCACTACGTATTTTTTATTTCCAATCTTTCAAGGTGCATATGTATGTATGTATTGCAATTGGAAAATGCATGAATGGCCGCATTCTTTCTGTTAAGACCAACAACCCATGTTCCATGACCTTCTCAACATTTACTACCACAGAGTGGCGTTCAATTGCATTCCAACCTTCACAGACAGTAATAAATCAATCAGTTTTTGTTTTTGTATTTTATTTCTATTTTTAATTAATGCTTCCGCATTCATAACTGCGAAGCGAATGCAGCAGCACCCGCTGTTCTTACAAGCGTCAATGGCTTGCTGTTGAACAGCAAATGGTCCCAGCAGTGGAATTCTGCAGCCTATTGCAACAGAAGCAACATGCAATGGCATTTCTGATTATCACGCATCCAAAGTAATACTACGAGTATGTATCAACTCATCTGTAGGAAAATACAGATGTATATCTATTTACATGTGTACTTAAACGGGCTTCAAATACCATGTCGGTTTTCATGTAGTCGACTACTAAAAAATCTAACTTTTGGGTCACTTATTAGGGCTAGCTTTTAACTGTGGCGTGTGGCGTGTGCATAGCCATAGTAGTAATAGGGAAGTACCTAAACACTATCGGTAAAGTAATGAGTAGCGCCTTGAAAGTCATTGACCAAAGGGCATTCCGAGCTAGGCTAGGGGTTAACGCAGACAAAACAGACCTTATACTCTTCAGAAGAAAATATAAGGTGCCAGTGTAGAGACCCCACCGCCTAAGTAGCTTCGAGCTGTTGAGGAAGGGGTGAAGAAGGCCAGTAACGCCCTTTATGCATGTAAAAGAATGCTGTCAGTCACTTGGGGCTAATCACCTGCTCTGATGCATTGGTGTTACATAAAAAGAGTCAGACCAATACTGCCCTATGGCGATTTGGTGTGGTGGAATGCCGCAAAAAAGTCATCATATCTTGGGCCAATGGAGAAGGTTCAACGCTTTTTGTTTTGAAATAAGATCGTATGGCTTTATTTCTGATATGTAAAGTTTTTGCTTATGGCTTTATATCACTTTCGCCATTGAAATAAAGCCATATGGCCTTATTTCTTCATGCGAAGTGAAATAAAGCCATATGGCGTGATTTCCTATGGCTTTATTGCACGGTATCGCCAAAGAGATACCATCGCTTTTAATTGTTGAGTGCGAGGCCATCTCAAAAGGTTTTAAGACCTAATATAGCCGAAGTTTGAGTGTAATCTTCCGTCCCGGTAAAGCTCTTCAGAATTTTCTAGGACTTTGGACTTAGAGGAATTATTGCCAAGGCTGGAGATTCCAATTGGTATTTTAGGTATCAGTATATACGCACTTCAATACATATCCACCTATAAAGTCAGCCCTACTTATTTGAGGCCTATAAATTTGCCAACGCCTTTCCATTTTGCTTTGTAAACTTATATTCTTAGCTGAGGGTCTCTCGAATGGCAATGAACTGCGACGATCCACAAACGACGAAAACATGACCACCATCGCACAGTGATTCAAAACTGGCATTTAGTGTTCACAATTCAGTGGAGCCTTCATTTTTCACTCTATTTGGTTAACTTTTTTTTCATGAAAGCTAATACAATTTGCAAGAGACCAGTTGAGCCCGATTTTTGAATGTTTGTTTGTTTGTATTAAATTTTTTAGTGCCAAGTGCAGAAAAAGTGGCAATTTTGAAGAAAATCGATTCCCTGTTCCTGTTAACCACTGTGCATCGGTCGGTACAGAAAAGTGACGCCAGCTACGCGCCTCACATGTCGCATTCGGACTGCCTCTTACAAGCGCAATGCGTTTGTCATCCAAACTATCAATCTCACTGCCACCAGCGTTGCAAGGAGGCATGCAGCGCCCACAAAGTGATGGTTTCGCCATGTTCACACGATTTGTTTTCATTGTTTGTTGGTGCTGCAGTAGCTGGTCTGGTTACGTCTGATGATTAAGTAGCGACACATGTCTTCAATACGAGCAATGATGAGCAACACGGTCGATGACATACAGCTGCACGTAAAATGCCGCGTTTCGGTTCATAAATTCCATGACGAAGAGCCCTTTTTAATAAAGCGAATTACATACATATATATAAATAGTGATGTGTAGAAATACAAATGTAAATACTTAGACATGTACATAAGTATGTATGTCGACGTCAAACTAGTTCTGAATCTCAAACTTGCTTCTGGTAAAGAACAGTGGTTTTTGAATCGCGGATTATTTGTACTACATATGAATAAGATACTACTTACCCACTAGAACTTGAAGGGAGATCTCCCTATGTGAGGAATAAAAGAGTACTCCCCTTAACCTGATTTCTGAGCAATAAGAGAGATTTGTCGATTTTGTACTCCTTTATTACTCGTTTAGGAGTCAAATAAGAGATCTCCTAAGCGAGCGACGAAATAATGCTCCCTGAGGCATGACTTGGGAGCAGTAAACGAGATTTCTCGGTTTTTTACTCCTGTATTGCTCGCTTAGGAGCTTAGTGAGAGATCTCCTAAGCGAGCAATTAAAGAATGCTCCCTGAGGCATGGTTTGGGAGCAATAAGCGAGATTTGTCGGTTTTGTACTCCGTTATTACTCGCTTAGGAGCAAAAAGTGATGTCTCCTAAGCGATAAATCCAAGAGTATTCTTTTTGATTGATAGGAGAGCAATACGCACCTCGCCCAAAAGAAATTTGTGTTTTCGAAAAAATTTATCATACAAAAAAAAACAACAGAAAATATTTCTTATAGAAGCATAAGGAGCACACAATAATTTAATTTGGATAGCACACAGATTTTAATAAAAGTCCGTTGGTATGCACTTCAATTTTTGTTTAAATATATTAAGTATGTATTGTATTACTTGTAAATGCACCCTTAAATACTTTTCAGATTGCGCAAATTAGTGTCAGCATTTAAGTGTGACCCCCGGCTTTAAACATCGCATGGGTGACAAAGATGTCAGATAAGCAAAGTCACCTTCACAATTTCCCCGCTTGGTGGATTCCTGAACTGGCAAGCATCCTTGACACCCAGGAAATCATATAGGAGTACATACTTATATGTGCATATAGGTGCATATAATTCTAATCTTATCTTACCGTTTTGTTATTATTATGTTTTAATTTCATATGATTTCTCTGCAATATATTTCTAAAATTAAGCAATTATGTAAGACGTATCATTTATGCTTTATTTTTAAGATCTTGTAATATTGCACAAATGCATGTGATTAAAAAGTTAAATAAAAAAATTTAATAAATAGCAAAATCCATTTGGCTAATGTAAAATATTCGTTATCATTTACTCCTACAGGAGGTTTTCGGGATGTCTCTAATGGGAGCGCTCCTTTATTGCTCGTTCGGGAGGAATATGGGATGTTTTCTATGTGCACTCCCTTGTTGTCTTTTTGGGAGGTTTCTGGGAGGTAACTATGGGAGTACTCCCGTATTGCTTTATTAGGAGGTTTGTGGGATGATAATTCTGTGTGTGCTCCCCGATTGCTCGTTTAGGAGGTAAAAGGGATTACTCCCCCTCCTAGGACATCCAATGTTAAAGGGAGTATACAAAATTACATGCTTATACACAGAAGCATAGGGAGCAATGGGGAGTATTCGTATACTACCAAGGGAGTACTCACCGAGCAATCGTACGATGCTCCCAAGTTCTACTGGGTAGTTTCGTTGTCAAACATCTTTTTTACATATGTTGTACCTGAACCGTTCTGATTCATTTACACACACATATATGTATACTCCTTAAAATTACTTTTTATGATTACGATTATAGGAATCGTAATCCTTAACATTTCAAGATTACATCGTAATCGCATATAATTTAAGGATTACAAGTACGCAATCGTAATTGAAATGTAATCGTAATCAAACATTACCCAGCTCTGATAGGTACAGTGACGAGCAAAACTGTAACATGGAGTAACACCTTTTCTTTCAGCTGTCGCTATCTTTCCAAGTTCTAACGACATTCATACTGTTGTTCTGTATTTTTATTGGTACATCTTTACTTCCTCTGTCATAACGATTTGAAGTCAATTCAACAACATTAAAGAAACCAGCAGACAAAAATGTAAATTAAGGCATATGTTACAGTTTTGCACTCATGTATTTTTAATAACTTTTTGACAATTTTCACAAAAAAAAAGAATTATTAACACAATGTTCAGTATGGTTTTGCTTTATTTAGTTTCTGGTTGCAATTTGGCATACCTAATGTGCATGTCTGTAAAAATTCTGGAGGTATAGCCTCCCATATATCCTTGGTTTGCTTTCACAGCTCACGTACTCCATTGGACGGAGTTGGATACTTAGTAAGATGCGCTTTTAGTTGATTTCGCAAATTCTCGATGAGATTCATGTCCTCGGATTGTGGAGGTCATTTCAAATTAGCAAATTTCTGCTTTTGTTCCAGTCTTTGCGAACATGTGCAGTGTGTTTTGGTTGCTTTTTCAGCAGAAACTCTAATTTTTTCGACTACATCTTGCAAATTTTGTTGAAATATGAACAGATACTGTTCCTTACGCATAATACGTACAAACGGATCAACAACATTTTTGAAATACAACCCCAAACTAATATTGACCGACCACTGTGATTCACAGTTTGCCTTACATGATGCGCTTAGGCTTAATTTGAGCCTTTGTTCCAATACCATGCCCGGCCATCTGCTTAAAAGCTATTAATTTAGTCTTGTCAGACCACATAAGCCTCAATTAAATCTTAAAAATGTGTTTTTTATTGCGTTATGTAAGGCCTAACATATCCCAATAGGCAACGGTCCGGTTTTCGCGCGATGCAGCAAAACGCTGCCCCACTCGCACATGTATTTTAATCAAATTTGCTCTTTTCTTCTTTTATGATCCATTTTGCTCAATTTGGCAACTTTTCGCCTCACTATCTACTGATTTGCATTCAATTTTAATACCTTAAGCGCTTCTGTAGTAGTGCCTGCAGCGTTACTTGCTACTAAGTTCACAAGATATACTGTAATATATTTTGACAGACTTCCTTTGTCCTTAGTAACACTTTAGGCTATATTTTTTCTCAGTCTTAACATTTTCATGTGGCAAACTCCGCATTTTTTTGCCACTTTCCCTACGGTCCCGCCTTTTCGCAGTAAATCTATTATTTACATTTATGTTTCCTGATTAACCATATTATTTATTGGTGATCACTTCTTGAATAAATTACAATACAGAAAAAAGTCATCTGACTTCCAACTAAGCCAAAGATAACTGTAAAATGCAAAACTGAGAATGAGTGCAAAACTGTAACATTTGCCTTAACTTTCAATTTTGTCTCCAGGTTTTTTTATTGTTGTTGGATTGACCTCAAATCGTTATGAGAGCGGGAGTAGGGATGTACCAATAAGAATATAGAACAAAAGTGTGAAAGTCGTTAGAACTATGAAAGATAGCGGTGGCTGAAATAAAAAGTGTTACATCATGTTACAGTTTTGCTCGTCACTGTATGTATATTTAAATGATTGCTTACAACTACATATTGGCGTTTCCAGCAGAAGTTCTACCGCGAAAAAAATAAAAATCATTTTTCTTATTATTAACTTATGTATGGGTCAATTGAGCAGCTTTTTAAAAATATATGTACACTGGTTATGTAAGCAGAAACATATTTGCGAAAAATGGCTTCGCTAGGTAGCGCGCCATGGCGTCAGGCGATATATTTCCAAAATCTATATTTATTAACCGATTTTTTTTTTTAAATTTTTGTATTTAGTTGAAAAAAGTAAGGCATAGATTTGCAAGAAATTGAACAGGTAGGTGGCGTTGAAGTCAAATTAAAAAAATAAATTCGACATAAAATGTATGTTGTATTTGCGTTACGAATTCGTGTAAAAACAATATTAATAAAATATTGAATAGAAATTTGAGTAATGTATGCTATATAACATCCCGTCAGATATTTCGGCTGATAAAAAGCAAGTAATTTTTAAGCAAAAAACAAAACCGACTTCAATTCCCATATAAAAATTTAAGATTGTCGTTAATTTCTTCAAGATCCAATGTTGGGATCTAAGCCAAATTAGTATGGGACCCCCCTTGAGGTACCACCTTTCCTTTGAAAAAAGAATTATAGAAATCGGTTTACGTGGTCTAAAGTTATGCGGTAACATATATAAAAAAAAGTAAGTACGGCCAGTAATTTTTCTTTGTTACAAAATCTTGTAAGTAAAACTGATTTTGAATTATTTTCTTAATCAATCTTAACAAGCTTTGTTGCAGCAGCTTCTTCAAAAGATATTTATCCTTTGGACACTTTAAGTCATTTGCAATGCAAACCAAGCGAACGCGCATTTTTTTTGGATTCTTGGACTAAGGATCCCGCGTTCAAAGGCTGGTTTTGTAAACACTTGAGATTACGAGGCTTATTGAAATGTTTGCAATTGCACATTGAAAGCCAAATCAGGAAAAGCTGATCTATTGCAACACGCACGCTCGCAAACGCACCAAAAATGCTGTAGCAACAGCAAGTCAGAAAAAAAGTAGGCGACTTTTTTAAGACTTCATTGAAAATGTTATGAACGTAAAAATAGGCTGAAATATTGCTATGTTCCTTCTTAGCAGAACGTAATTTAGCATTTTCGACAACCGACCATCTAACCAAATGTCTACAAGAGAAAAAAAATATTAAAAATTAACGCGATCCTTTAGTAACTTAAAACTCGCACACTATTACTGTCTGCATGCCACACACAGTTCAGTTACGTTACTTTATTATGTGAAAATCGTATTCTTGTAACAGCCACCTCGTAGGAGAGCAAAGCACAATTTCATAGGATTAACCTTTCGTTGCAATAATTGCCGTAATGCTTCACGAATTTCGTTGAGATAGTGGCTTTACTTGGCTAGACGAAATGCGGCTTAGGCGAATGTCAATCTCAGTTAAAGCTTGGGCAACACAGATACATAATCGTATACATATTTAACTTGCCCATTATGCCACACTACATCGCCACAGGAACAGCCACTCGACTCTATTGCAGCTCATTGTGTTGTGCATTCGCAGTAATTAGCGCAACCTTTAATGGCAGCAGATAATAAAATGTTATTTATGTGCTGGTATCATAAATTAAGCGCAACAACAACGGCGCTCGAACAGACGGCACTCGATGTTTTTGTCGCTGAGTGTTTGTGGCCACAACCAAAGCGACTGCGGCAGCAGCGACAGTTGTTGCGGCAAACACAAAAGCAGAAGTGTAATTTTGCATACAGCGCGCTTAAATGAATGCAACTGCAACTGCAACAGCAGCATTAAAAAAAAGCAACAATATTAATCGCTAAATGCATGAATGTACGAAGCTGACCGCTGTTGTTGTGTTGCCGGTTGTTTGGTGGCGTGGCACATTAAGCGCCAACATTCAAACTCAAAGCTAATGCAAAAAAAAAGCGTTAAAATTACAAATGAGAAAAACAGTGGCAACAACAAAGCATGCATGTAAATAAATTTGCAATACAACAGCCACATATCATAGCGGCAATGTGCTGCACATTCAACGCGCGCCACAAACGCTACCAGCAAATGGCCTCCGATTACTTGCACTTAATGCGCTGCTAAGTGTTGCTATTAAATAATGCGACTGCTGGCAACTGGTGTTTCGTAAAAATAACGAAAAAATTTACAGCTATACCGGCAACGGCGTCAAGTACCGCAGAACAGCGAAAATTTGCATTTGCGTTTACCCCCGCAGCAGCAGCAGCACAATCATGAAGCATCGATGATTTATCAGTTTCACCAGCGATTTATCGGACGTGGATTGCGACAAGCGAGCAGGCAGCAGGCAGCAGGCGGACGGCCCAAAAGGCAGTCGGAAAAAGTATTCGAAGCCTAGTGGCATGTTGCTGCCACCACTTTTTCCATCCTGCCACTGCCATTTCGATTGACTGGCGATATGAATAAAGAAATTTCGCATTAATTCATTGTAAGGTGGCAGCGAAAAATGCCACAAACTAACTAACTGATTCCGGATTGCAAGTACGCGTACCTCTGGCTACACGTGCATCAGTCGAGGTGTTAATAAGCAGCCGGGTGCATAGATTGCAAGTGGAAGAAATTGGTAGCTGCTGAAGCGAGAAGTGTAATTGTCAAAGTGAGGTTGTCAGTGGGCAGTCGGCAGCCGCCAGCCGCCTAGGACCTTGCTATACAGACATACTTACATGCATAAAAACATATTCTTGTGCCATTAAGTAGGCGTAGTCTGTCGTTTTGTTTACGGCTTCAGGTGCCACTTTCCATTCATCAACCCTTCACAGACACATTCGTGCGGAGACTGACTAACAAAAAGTGTGAATCGGATAATTTAGGGCTATCAAAGTTGATTTGAAGTGTTGCAGGGTCATTTAATTTATGCCTTTTGGTTAAAAGTGCCTAAAGTGCCCATTATTACCAGTTGTGGCATTAGAAAGATACTTACGTATGGATAAGTACGTGCAAATAGGTACAACACCTTTAATATTCAACTTTTGGAAGCCCGAAGGTGTTACTTATGTACATATGTACATATATACGATACATAGGTACATAAGTAAAATAGACCATTATTGGCTGAAATTCCACTTTTTCAATGCATGCAGCGCAACAGAAAAAAATAGGATATTACTATTTTTTAATAAATGAAACCAGGCACTTGAATCGAAGGCCCAATCAAAAATATTTTAAGGTTATTTAAGTTGTAGGGGCTACCCTCATCCAAATCACTGATGGAGACTGTCCTAAAATCGCAGACACCGCTATTTCAGCCCAACCACGACCGGCAATAACAGAGAATGTAATCGATTTCTCGAATTCTTCATAGTCTCGATAACTGCAACAAAGTAATTCTACTGATACTACGTTTCGACAAAAACAGACAAATTTCGAAACACAGTAAAATTGCGGTTTTAGTTTCTATCTCTGACGTCAGGATTTTTTTTTTTCAAGGACTTTGAAGTTGGAGAAATATGATTATTTCAAACAGTTATTTAAAAATTCAGTGCATTTGTAGAAAAAAAGTATGCGTATCAAATTAAGGAGAAAATTCTGTTAAATAAAAAGCGATTACATTTTGGTGCGCATAACGGCGTACCTACTCCTTCTTTTACAATGTTTTCCTTGAATAACCTTAAAATTTTTAAATACATAGTTACATACAAGTTTCATTCTTTTTGCAACATTTAAAAAGAAATCAACAAACTTTCGTTAAAATAAAGCGAAATTTTAAAGTAGTTGGTACTTGCCATTGATTTTGGAATTTTTTTGTTGTTGTTTTTTTTATTATTGACGATGTCAGTCATTTTCTTCCATACAAAGTACATAAATATGTTCGACGATGTTTTTATGAAGAAAATTAACAACACCTTCAACTAAAAACATTGCCAAAAATCAACGGTAAGTACCAGCTACTTTGAACTTGCACTTTCTAAAATTTAACGGGCTACAAAACTGGATACTAAAAATATTTCTAATATGCATGAGCGTCCTAAGTTATAATACCCTTGTGCACAAGTGCGCTCAGGTATAAAAACACAATTTTTTTATACCTTTCATGAGCATGAAATGGTATTATAACTTTGGTCGGATGTTTGTAAGTACCAGAATAAGAAGAGATAGACCCATTAAAATGTATACTTAAATGATCAGAATGTCGAGCTGAGTCGATTTAGCCATGTCCGTCTGTCCGTCTGTCCGTCTGTCTGTCTGTCTGTCTGTCTGTCTGTCCGTCTGTTTGTATGCAATCTAGTCTCTCAGTTTTCGAGATATCCGGATCAAATTTGGTAGGTGGGTGTATTTATATAATGTATTAATCATTTGTTGGAACCGGAAGAATCGGACCACTATAACATATAGCTCCCATACAACTGATTGTTCAGATATGAGATTTTTCGTTATAACTTCTCCATTTATGCAGCTAAGAAAATTAAATTTTGCAATACTTCCACCCATTATTAACAGAGAACTCAGAATGAAAATTACAAAGATCGGGTCGCTATAACCTATAGCTATCGTACTACTGATTGTTCAGATATAAGATTTTTCGTTATAACTCCTCCATTTAAGTAGCTAGTAACATGAAATTTTGAACTGTTGTCACTCATTATCAAAAGAGTACTTTCAGATAAAATGACGAAGATCGGGTCGCTATAACCTATAGCCTCCATACAACTGATTGTTCAGATATGAGATTTTTTTCCATAACTTCTCCATTTATGCAGCTAGGAACATGAAAATTCTCACCGTTTTCACTCATTATTAACAGAATATTTACAGTTAAAATAACAAAGATCGGGTCACTATAACATATATCTCCCATTCAACTGATTGTTCTGTTATGAGAATTTTCATTATGACTCCTCGATTTATGTAGCTAGGAACATGAAATTTTGCAATACTTCCAACGATTATCAACAGAATTCTTACAGTGGAAATAACAAAGATCGGGTCACTTTTACATATAGCTCCCATACAACTGATTGTTCAGATATGAGATTCTTTGTTATATCTTCTAAATATATGCAGCTAGAAACATGATATTTCGCACTATTTTCACTCATTATCAACAGATAGTTAACAGTAAAATTAACAAAGATCGGGTCACTGTAACTTATATATTGCCTCCATATAACTGATTGTTCATATATGGGGTTTTAATGTAAACTAATTTGTTTTGACAGCTAAAACCGATAAATTTCGTAAGCTATTGTATAAATAATAATACAAAGTCTACTGAGAAAATCGTCAAAATCTATGCTGTATAAGCTTTATCCCTTATACCACTGATTGTTCCTATACCAGTTTTTGCGATATATCTCCTTTATGTAAGAAGCTAAACGCATTAAATTGTGTTACCGGTTTACATACCGATCATACAGCAGTGAAAATCACTTTGATTGGTGCTATATAGGATATATCCTGCATACCTCTGATTGTTTAGATACGATTTTTTATATATGTAACTCCTCTATCTATGTGTGCTGAGAATATATAAATTTTTTCAAACGCAGTAATCTGTTAAAGTAAAGTTTTCAGATGTTCATGAAAGGTATGAAGCCTTCGACATAGCCGAAGACAGCGCTGCTCTTACTTGTTTTTAATTAAATACGTTTATTTATTCATTTCATTAACTAACTTTCGCCTATTCTATTTTATATTTTTCAGAACTTCCTCGCCGCTAATGCTCAATGCTGGTGGAATGCCCCGCTCACCGCTGCGACGCGTGCCCTCAAATATGCCGGTCATATAGCTCCAGGGATGCTATTGGTAACCGCCGAACCATGCGCGCTCGAAGTGCTACGTGGCGCTTATGCGCGGAGCGTGCTGAAACCACCTGCGACCTATGTCATCAGCTCTGTCGGTAAGTGAAATACAAGTGAATATACTTTGAAATCTAATGATATACGTGGTTTATATTAACGGTTACTAAAAACTAAAATATCAGGATCGAAAAAAGTAACGCAGTATTACTGAACATCAATTTCTATGAGGTATTCGCCAAAATTCCAACAAATCATTTGCCAATCGTCAAATATCGTAGATGCCTATGGTGTACAGTTAAAACAAAAAGATCTAAAAATAGTCTAGACCCTAGACGAATACCTTAGTGTTTCACTTCAACTGAAGTCGTGTTTTTATCAGGTCAGGTGTCTTTAGGAAATGTAAATTTAATGTCCTGCAGTTATAGTCAACGTAAAGCCGACTCTAAAGTTAATTGCAGCTTTTTGGGATAAATTTCAATGGAATATCTGTCAAAAAAGCTGCACCTAGCTTTAGAGTCTACTTTGTTTTGACTGTAACTACGGGCCTTGAAACAGAGGGATGGTCAAGATTTTTCGTAACTCAAGGGCCATCCATTTAGAGCCTCACGCAAACTATGTTGGAACCCTAGTATCAATCAAATTCCAAAAACTATTTTTCTCCAGTTATTTTTACAGTGGGTAAAAGATTTCAAATTTTTTGTAAAAAATCCAATTTCAAAACATGGAATGGAATGTATTTAACGACTTAAAATATAGTTCTTGTCAAATTTAGCTAAAATTTTTTCGTAAAGCAACTGGATTATTTTACCGGATTTTGAAAAGATGGCACCGAAAACTAGTATCTTCTGTGATTTAAGGGGAGTATTAGAAGTAGAATGTTTCATGATAAAAAATTATAATTCTTTCCCCAAAATGGTTAAATGGCTCTACTAAGGTTCGTCTACCATGTACAAAAACACCCTTGAAACCCTTGTACCTTGAAACATAATTCGGTTAAGGTGCTAAAATGACTGTTCCCCTTATGACGAAAACACACTGGCCACTCTTGTCTCAAGTTGCCTGAGATACCACAATCTCCGGCGTCGCATAAATCAACTATTACATTTCCTCCGACTGGCCTTACATTATTCTAAAAGAATTGTAAAAAGTCGTCAATGTAGTAATTTTAGATCCTAATTTTATTGTAAAAGGAGGCGATTCTAGATCCGAGTCAGTGCTTACATTTGTAGTAAGATCTACCAAGGCTTACATTAAGAGATCAGTATAGTAAATACACTTGGAAGTTGGCCATTTCCTGCCGAGGGGCGACTGCTGTTAAGAAAAAATATTTTTTCTACATATATAATATGACTAAGTCCAGAAAATGGCTAAACAAAATTAAGTTGAGTTGGAGAAACGCAGCCTTAGTGTCCAGCAGTAAGTCTGGATAAGTGCGTCCTGTCTTCACTTCTGCAGATCCTTCAATTTTTCACCCTTTCTTGTCCTATGCTAGGAAATCTTGCATTAAGTACTGCTCAGATGAACACACAAGACACCCATTTTCTCAGGACGATCAACGCAATGCTCTGTCTAGTAGTCTAAAATGAACTAAGATCCGTTATGCCCGCCTGGCTGCCCGATAAAATGACGATGTTTTTCTTCGGTCAATTTGTGATCATGGTAAATTTATGCACCTGCATCGCCAAGAAGGAAAACCTATTGCTGAATCTGGAAGCCGCATAGACATTTCCAATTGAAGGTCACTCGAAAGGTCTCGCGATACCACACTGCAAGTTATTCTAGAGCCGCCCATAAAAATACAAATTTCGAAGCATTCACCAAGAATAATGTCTCTCCAAACCTTCTTCCAAGGAAACTTGATATTGAAATTTTTACCCAAGAGTGTTGACGTTAAATTTTCTGCGAATTAGTACTAAAGAAGTACGGCGTGCGCCCATGCCCATAAATATGCTCTTGCTATAATCCCAGTTCCCTCAGCCTTAGAATACATTGTGAAGCTTGTTCTTTCTATCTGTAACAATCGACATATCACGTTTAATACCTTAATGCGAGACTAGGGCGCAATCCCCATTTTCTTAGCTAGCATTTTCTCTCACAAGTAGAAGGCTCCGTACGCGTTTTGAACTCGATCCTCCTATTTAATCTGTTGGATAGCAATAGAGTAAGTAAAGATTATAGTGTGCGCGATACAATAACAGTAGCATTTTACAAAAAGGCGGTTAATATTAAAACCTGCAACACCAAAGTATGTGTACTGAATGAGACATGAGAAGAATAGGACATATCTTCGCTCTCAAGAGAGACGATGTGTCACAGGATATACCTTTTTAGGCAGGCTGCAGAACGTTACGGAATACACAAGAATGACTTAAGTAAGAGCTACTAAGGCCACGTTTGCAATTTCGGCCAAAATTAACCATTTTTGGTGCATTTTTTCCAGTTTGGTACATAGGAACACAATTTTTAGATTTGGTACATTTTTTTAATCTGGCAAAATAAGAAAATTATTGCTTACATCATATACCTTTTTACAAGTCAAACCTTTGTGTGAAGGCCAACGTACATATCAATCAAGAAAATCTGCTATTACGGCAACACATTGTCTAACTCAAGTAATTGAAATTGGGATGAGTCGAGACTAATTGACCTCCATTAGTACCCGTATGAGACTAATTGGGACTAATTAATTCCCAATTGTACCCGATTTAGAGTAATCTCGGAATACTCTCTTTAGAGATTAGTCGCACAATTTTTTGCAGGGTGGCTTTTCGTATACTTCTGAAGCAAACCCCACATTTATCCTCGAAAATACCAAGTCAAAAATGGTACACAAATCACCAAAAGCAAACAATGAAATCATAATGTAAATAAAGCTTTATACTACCACATTCGCAGCCGTCATTCAGATTGTTCCATATTTAAGGTATTTCAACAATTACTTTTCTTTTGAAGTCATCCTGTCTTGTAAATTATAAATGGATAATTGAAGCAACAACAAAAACTGTGGTTTACAATTCATAAAGACAGCAATCGGCAGCCGCTAACAGTTAGCAACTCCATCTAAATGTTATCGACGGCAAGCGATGATTTTAATATTGGCTACACAACAGCCAAGGCAATCACTACAACAGCAATTATGTACAGCAACACTTGAATGAACACAACACAACACAAAAGCACTGTGTCTTCCATTCAGCATTTTGTGGCCATGAACTTGTCCATGACTCTTCCATTTTCTGCCAGCCGACTGCAATCATAATTAAAGACAGGCAAAACACAAATGTTGCCGCCACTGGCTGAGCTGTTGTTGTTATAAAGCGAACCAATGGATACAGCCATGCTTTCTGCTTGAGCTGTCAATTGTGGCAACAAGTTAATTAAATGTTCTTTACCTATTCGACATTGCTTTCGACATGGTCGCGTCTGGGATTATTCGAATGCTTAATCCACTTTGTCGTTGATTTTCTTTTATTACATTTCAGTTAAGTTTTTCTAACACCCTTAAAGATTTTTTAAGCATTTCCCACTGGGAAAATAGGTAAGCACCTTGCGAGGTAAGCCATGTTTTCTTTTAGTTTTTAGTACCAAAATTGTCATCATGGCCAATGTCATCTACTAGTAAAGGGCAAAATGAACACCTCCGAAGACACATTACGTTGTCAGTTGCAAAATAACGTGCAGCCGAAGTTATTTCCAAGCACCGAACTACTCCGAGCGACTGCTCTGCATTACACGTAACTTACTTTGTAAAGCGGCTCAGAAGTATGTCTGATACCAAATGTACATTCTAAATTCCTACTTACATAAGGCGGCCATGCCTTAGTAAAAGTAAGGGACGTTCTGCAGGGAAATGGTAGTGACTGCCAGGTGAAGAGTAAGTTGCTAATAAGGTATTATTACGTGCTCCTAATTCCCACTGGGTTATTGTAAACCAACGTGTCGCTTGCGCACACTACCAATAATATGAGTTTTGTAATTTTGTTTTGATTTTTTGTGTGTACGAGCAGAATTTTGATAGCTACTACAAGTCAAACTTTATTGACTTTTTATCAAAATTTCGAATGCAGCACAATAAAAGCAAATTTGCAGTTAACGATAAACCAAAACAAGCGTAAAAATAAGCTACAAAATTCCTTGTGCCTGATTGACAGAGGCCGAACATGACCTCATCCGCTAATGCTTCGACCAGTACTACGAACCCGAATCCGATGCAAGATGACGACCTTTCAGAGTTCACCAAAAAGGAAATCCTCTTTTGGGCCCGTAAACTCAAATTATCGCCGTCGGAGCTTTTCACGCTCTCGAAACAGGATCTAGAGCGTTATCTTGAAAGAGCGCAGCAGGAGGAGTTTTACGATGAGCAGCGCAAAAGTCAATATGCTAAGTGGGAGAGGCTGTCGGAGAGGAAACGTTTTTTGCTTGAGGAACAACACCGGGAGCGACTTAGAGGCGGTGGTATGCCTAACCGTCGCAGCATTTGGGATATTTTATACGCTGCAGCTAGAGAAATCGAGTCTATGTACGGTCGCAGTCAAGAGACTTCAGGAAACGATGGCGGACTATGCCCGTACTCAAATTCTGGCGGCTCTAGTTATGGATCCTCGCCATTTGGCGGTTTCGGAACGCCAACCGTTCCTAACATGTGCTCTACCATTAACGAAATGCATCCCGATGACTCTCAGTACACGCCGCCAGACTTTCCGTCGACGCTGTCAGCGACCCCAATCAGCTGTGCATCGTATCAGCGAGGGAATTCCATACCAATGAATGCCGCTTATGATATAAGTGCGGCGAACAATACTTATGGCGCGCGTGTACCGAGGAATACCACTTTTAATTTAAAAGGAAGCGTTGCCGCGAATGCAACTTGTACTAGGTGTCCGCCGCGAAATGCAACTTTTTATATGCCTCGACCCGCCAATACCACCTACAACATCGACCCGCCAATGAATACTACATACAATGTTTCACGAAATCCAAACGCAACGTATGATGTACGCCGACAAGCTCCAAATGCAACGTACAACTTGCCGCGAGCCAATGCAAATATTACATATAAAGTGCCTCAAATTCATGCCCCTAATGCCACATACAATATGTGTCCTGACGCCACTTTTAATACAACGAGTGCGCGTAATCGTACCTTCAATGCGGCAACGCAACGGGGAGGCCGGGGCAATGTCACCTTTGATGTTTATTCCCGTTCTCGCTCCGCAACTCCCAGTTTTCGTCCCAATCCCGTAATGGCGTCCACGCCGAAGAACTGCCCTCGAACTGGCCAAAAAGCCTATTTTCGCAACTATACCGACTACTGGCTGACACTGTCGGGCGGGGGCATCACTGAAGCATCACAAAGTGTCACCTACGATGTTTTTAGTGACAACAAAAGTAGCGTTCATGCCGCATCGCGAACCTACTCTCTGCCGCATCGCAGCAAATCTTGTCCACCAAGTGGACGCACTGGTGGCATGACATACCCTTCAAATCCTGGCAGCAGTATTCCATGCCCACGAGGCGGCCCAGTTCAAGCGATGGCAGCAGAAAGCTGCGGGGTCTCACCTTTGGCACGACCAGCTCGCGATCGTTCGTACATTGGGCCGCGGCGTCTCTATCAGGGAAAAAAGGATGGCTTGTGCGACTGTGCGCGACGCTCACGTAGCGTACCGCGTTGTTGAAGGAATTTGTCGTTAAGAGTTTTGAGTGTTGAATACATTTAGAACGTGTATTGAAACAAAAATCCATACTGGATACCCGAACGGATTTTAAAGTTATGAAAATGAAAGCCAAGAAACTAAAACGCGGAAGAGGCATAAAGAAGCTTACATTATAACTGTACTTTGTAACAAATTTTTTTTCGTCATCAATATACATATATTTTGGGCATTTAAATGAGGTTGTTTGATTATTTGATTGAACACGGCCAGACTGGTAGCCGCCTTTACTGATGCTCAACACATTCGGATGCAGGATATCTTTTATACAAGAAATATCTACTTAGGCACGAATAATAATATCATACTTTTACACCGCCTTAGATTGGCAAATGTTTTTTTCCACTGCTTAACGATGAACGAATTCTTTTGCAAAAAAATTTTTTTATATCATTTTTGGATATCACGTGGACCTGCGATCGAACCACTCAGCTCATGCGGACGCTTACGTTATATGTATGTACACCTAAAAATTCATTAACGGTATTAACCGTGCACAAAACATTACACTCAAATTACCATGAACAACACAATGACGCGTTTGGTATGTGAATATGTGCCATGTTGCATTTGAAGTGTGCCATGCTGAAAAACTGGTATATAGTGGCTAAGAATTTAGAAAAATGTTCCTATTATTTAATTTACATGCATTCATATATGTATGTACGTTTTGCCCTGCATTTCTACTCTGACCAAAAAATTCAAGACTTGTTGTTGCACTGTTTCGCATCGTCTCGAGCATTAGTTGCGCCTCGTCGAGTATTCGGTTGCAGCAAATGCCAAAGCGCTAAATGGTCTGTTGCAAAGGAATTTCATGGCTTCTGATTTATTCATTGCTGTAGTTTTTCGAAATTAAAGCGCAACAATGTTGTACAAAGTAACTTAAAGAATTCATACGAATGTCGCAGAGCAGTGATAATTTGTGTAAATCAACAAGGAATTTGTTAATTGCTATAGCGTTAAGTGGTAATTATAGCTCATAGAAATCACAACAGAGGCCGATACGAAGATTGGCTAAAATTAGACAGTCACTCTAGCCGAGTGGTTTGAGAAGCATAGTAACACACCGAACAGATTTAAACGAAATGGATTTTCCCTTGTTTGTCGACTGGTCACTTCTTCGTTAAGGTTAAATTGAAGTCACTTGTGATGCTACGTCGAGCAGTTGATCTCAATTTCTATACCCATTCTGCCACGTTGAAGCTTCGATATTATTTCGTTTGTTTTTCTGCTGATCCTTTGCCAAGATGGAAATACAAGTTCAACTGAAAGTGGAAACATCATATTGCCTCACATTTCCACAGGCAAACGTTGATTGATTGATAAACCGGATTTTTTTAACGGCCAAATCGGTTTTTTTATTTCATATAAATCTTGCCCTCGCAATAAATGTTTTGACTTCTTCGAAGCTTTCAAGGCTCTTTCCACCGCTATTTCACCGCTGTCGCACCTGTTGACATTGCGGGCAAAGTAGCGACGGTTGGCTTAGCCATTAGGCTCAAAAGCTCTGGGTTATCTTTCAACCCAGCGCACGAACACTCGACAATTCTCGAAAGCTTCGACTTCCTGCCTGCTGAAATGGGCCGGAGTCACCCGAGAATGGCCCCAAAAGGATCCTTCTCCACTGACTACCCTCCAAGCGTCTGGAGAAGAGGTCCAATAAGCATCTTCACGGACGGATCGAAGCTGGAAGGGAGAGTTGGAGGAGGCGTCTACTGTCAGGAACTCTCAGTAGATCTTACTTTCAGACTGCCGGATCTCTGCAGCGTTTTTCAGGCCGAGGTGGTCGCTATAAAAGAGGCAGCCGATTGGCTATGCACCAATGTATTGTCGACAAGGAGGGTAAATATATACGCTGATAGCCAGGCGGAAATCAGGTCGCTGGGATCGCTAATGGTATGTTTAAAACTGGTCGGAGAATGCCTGACCTCCCTCTCAACTGCTTCGGAATACTTAAAGATCAAGCTGATTTGGGTCCCAGGGCACAAAAATATCACAGGAAATTACAGGGCTGATGAACTCGCTAGGCAGAGTACCCTCGAGGCCATCATCTCGGACTGGGAGGGAATTGTAGTTTCGTTGGCAACCTGCGAACTGCTTTTGGACAAATGGGCTTACAGTTGGCTCAGCGAGAGCTGGGAAATACCCTCGACCTGCAAAATTTCAAGGTCCTTATGGCAGGTTGTGGACTGCGGACGGTCAAGGGAGCTACTGCAGCCGGTTAAGCGCCACCTCTTGATTCTCACAGGTGTACTGACCGGACATTTTCCTATGGGAACCCATGCCTTGCGACTCAAGATTCGTCACGGATCCCTATTGCCGTAGTTGCCTGGAAGACGAGGTGGAATCATCTCAGCACTTCCTACACATTCGCTGGATTAAGGTTTAAGCACCTCGGTGCGTATCTCATCAACACTCCGGAGTGGATATCAGCTAATTGCGGAACTTTGTTGTGAGCACCCAGCGCGTAATTTTACACATTTACTGTTCAAATGAATTTTTATGTAATGTGGTATCACAACGGGCAATTAAATGTCTAAGTGAGTCCCCTTCGCGGGCCTGCCACCTTAACCTAACCAAACCTAACCACCGCTATTTGAAAAACTTTTTTTTTTTTGTTTCCGGGCCGGGCCCTACCTCTCAATCCGAAAAAAATAAAAAAATAGCAATAAAGCATTAAAAAAGATCTAGTTTATTGGGCCACTGATTACAAATCTTCAATCAAGTTTCCAAATTCCAATATGGCGGATCCAATATTGCGGGCAAATTTTAAAAAATTTATAGAATTCGCTCGAAACTTGTTACTCGGAGTATTTGCGGTTGCTACTTATGAAAATAGAGAAAATTAAAAAATAGGTTCCTCTTAAATTCAAATATTAAACAAAGTTGGCTCTTCAATAGACAAAATTTGACCGACATTTATTCCGCAATTTTGAAATCTAATATTATTATATTTTTAACCGACTTCCAAAAAGGGAGGAGGTTATCACCGATTATTTTTGGATCCGAAAGGTAGTGTCTCAGAGGTGGTCCTATACTAATCTGGTTAAGATCCGATCAGTGAATCATGAGATATATATATATATATTTTTTTTTTTATATGAGAATTGAAGTCGGTTTTTTTGCTAAAAATTACTTGTACTTATGTACCCATGTTTGCTGTATACTTACAAAAATGCAGTTTTTTACAAGCTTTTGATTAACTTACTCTGTATTTATGTATGGTATGTATGTAAGTACTTTTGTTAGTGGCAAATCTTGCAATCACTTTTTGATCAACTTCCTGATGATGTAGGGACTTGAAACTCCACAGCTGGCTTAGAACCCGATAGGTTAATCCGATAGGGGGCGCAGGAGTCGAGATATTTGGTAAACTAGGATTTATGGACCGATTTCGTTCATATTTAGAAAGCTTGCTTTAAAAACATTTGTTTTTACTATTAACTTATTCATTATTTACTTAAGTAAAAAATTAATAATTTTTACGACAACACGATTGAACGTCACAATTTTCATTGCCATTAAGAAAAAACTATTTAGGGCATGTGTGAATCGGTAACAAAGTTCTATGGGGAAAGCTGTTGAATAATATTTTTACTATGGTGAGACAGTTTTGCCAATCTGCTGTGTGAAATGAAATCTTTTTTGACAGCAGTAAGTTTTTGATAACCGCAGATTTAGTCGGAATAAAGTATTACAAATTGAAGTGAAATTAATAGTTTAAGAAAACATCTACCATCACTGATAGCATTTCATCAATTCAAGCTTTTGTTTACGAAAAATTACACACAGCAACAAGCTTTAAGAACTGTCAAAAGTTATTGGGAATATACCATGATTCAATAATGAAAGGTTTTGTAAGAAAAACTTTCTCTCACTCTAATTTTATCAATGACACTCCCACCCTACTCCCAAAAACAAAAACAGTGATATTTCTTTTCCAAATTTCTTTGCAGGTTTTAAGAACATTTTTAAATTTTTAGTAGTGAAACTTTTACTTTTTAAATTTGAAGAAATGTTTGTTCTTCATTCGCTGGCGACAACAAGACGAAATGGGTGGATTACAGAAATTCAATGCAGGCTAAAGAGACGAAATTCCCTTAAATGCCGAAATGTCTTTGTCGATATTCGTGGAGACCTATTTATTCTGCCAAGGCGCTGTAAAGTAAAGTGCGCAATGGTTCTGGTAAATGAGCCAACGAACATATTTAGGTATTGACCTACACAACACAATCCTGCAGTGGAACTCTGACAATCGCTATGCTAAATTTTCATCGCTAAAATTCTCTAAATTAACAGCCGCTGGGCCTAAAAGTGCGCTGACAGTATGAGGGGCATGTAACTAAACGTTGCATGTTGTTAAGCGCGCCTGCTATTCTTTTGGAGACCTTTAGCGATCAAAATTAGCGATAGCGAATGCTGGAATCCGGCTGCTGGTGTCTCCGAATGAGACTTTGACGCAATATAATATTAGCAAACCGTGTCCATGGGGCCAATCGTAAAACCCGATAGCTCGGTTTAGTCAATGGCGCGATATAATTGCACACTTACGGCACTTCTCATTTGACGATGTAGATCACGTTCCCTGTCTCAGTCGTTCAGTAGCTGCTTTTTATTCTTCCTGTCGTCTGGCACGAAGCGCCAATCGCGACTGTATAAGCGAATGTTTAATATTCTGACGGCGGCATAATCTCCCCAGAACACTAAAAGTGCAATATCAAAGAACTCCGGTTAGCATATTCGAAGCAATCGAGCCATTATCGCGAAAGAATCATAAGCTCCAAATGTTTTTATTTGGCGTTTTTTAATCAAAACTCCATAATTTTTCCACAAACAAATAGCTTCTTCATATCTATCTAATGTAAATGGTACCGCAAAGAATTTACAAGACAGACAAACAATAAAAATAATAGCTCTAAGGGGACCATCCATTCTTGAGTTATGCGCCGTCTGACGTACGCAATTTTGGTATATTCATAGCAAAATTTAAGTTTAATAATAATCAGGGGTTGTATTTGATGTAAATAAGCTGGTTTAAATTAATTAATTAAATCAAATTCGTTTTTGTATTAAAACACCACGATGCACCATTATCCACGCCTTTTTGTAGAATTTGGCTACCATTTAGGAAGTGTGATTGAATTCTCGCCCTTTTTCTCCTGCTTCCAAAAACCATCCCTGTGGGTGGGAGTGTCAAATTTTAGAAAATAGCTACTTACAAAACCTTTAATAATTGAATCATGGGAATATACTAAAACGTATGAAGGCTGGCCAATTGGCAGCTTTGCTTCACTTGCTTTAAGCGCCTCAAAGCTTCGAATAGGCAAATGTTTTATTTGAAAGCGTTTTGTAGGCTAATGAATTCAAACAAACTGCTGCACACTTTTATGAACAAAAGTTTGCTGACGTAATTTAAAAAAATATATAATATAAGTAATTCAAAGTTTAATAAAAATGATTCTATGATTCCATATTTATATTTAACATATCTCTGGCTGAAAAGTTGCTAAGTCCATTTTTACAAATTTGACGTGAACTTTGAATACAACATTTTGCGTCTTTGAAGAAAAGCAAAACTCAATACGAATCAGAAGGATTCGATCTTTATTAAAATATTTCGTATTTTTTAGCCTTAACGGATTTTCGGGGCCCCTTTTGGACTTAGAAAATTTGCCTTTCATTGAACATAAACGAGAAAAAAAGAAGTACCTTAATTTCTCTTGCTTCCTTTATCAAAATATGAGGTTTCAAAAAAGGTGGACTAAGCAGCTTTTCACACAAAGTCAAACTACTGGTCAGTCGTCTCTGAAAATACTGTTTTTTTTTTAATGTACATACATATATTTATAGATGTATAATTATTATCTTTCCTTCGAAATCTAAAAATTAATTCGCATTAATTTAAAAATAAATCCGAAAAGATTGTTTTGTATTTCTTTTTTTAAATTTTCTGGAATTTTGTGGGAAAATTATTCTTAGTGTAAGGGAACAGACCTTGATTTTTTAGCTAGACAGCTGGTAGCTTTGACAGCGTTCCAAGCCGCCATTTGGCCAAACGAGTATTTGAAGTAAATCAAAGCATATTAAAGTAAGTAAGGCATGCAAAGCAAGCCTGCATTGGACCAGCGCCTTTAGATTGAAACAGAACCTAGGGTGCTGCATACGTATCTAGCGTACTCTGAAATTAACGTAACGTTTGCCACATTCATATAAATTCTAGAGTGCAGGGGCCTTCTTACTTAATATTCCTAAGAAATTATATTAGGTCCACTTTGAAGATTCTCCATTCAGACCCCTGTGAGACGTTTTAGCTCTGAAAGTATTCAACTTGGAAGCCGCCGTTGGTAGCAGGGGAAGAGGGAGGCCCTCACTGCGATGGTAAAATCAACTTCAGAAGGCTTTGGCTTCACTTGGCATTTCCGATTGGCGTCAGTTGGCACAGAAGAGAAACGACTAGCGTGCTTTGTTGAATTCGGCCAAAATCGCTTAGGCGGTTACAGCGTCAAATAAAAAGAAGAAGAAGCTTCTACGCCCGTATTTAACCCCAGAATCCCAATCTACTTGAAAGTTAAAAGACAACCTGTGACCTAAATTATACTTTGTTCTGCCCAAATTTTACAAAGAATATTGAATTGTGATATAAACTAATAATAAAACCTAGCTTTATTTAAAGAAACTACAACTATATTTATTTAAAATAACAAAGTATAAAGGCACTTTTGTATTCAAATAAAAAAAAAATCGTATATCCTGATTCCGTATACGCCTCGCTGGCGAAGATCGGGCTTTTAGGGTTAACGAACTGGTTCTGTCGAGTCCGGTTCCAAGGTGCCCCGGGTATTAGTACTGGTTCCGGTTCACAAAAAATAATAACGGAAATAGGCCCTATTCAAAAAGCTAAACAACACATAATAAAAACTGTTTACAAAAAATTCAGTTTATTTTCATATTTGCGCTTTTCTTTTAACCATTTGCGAAAATTCGATTAACAAGAGCAAGATTCTAAGGCCACAAAGAATCGACATCAATATTTTACAGTTCACCGCAGCGACCTAACTTTCGGTTCTACGATAATTTCGCAACTTGCGCCATACCAGGGACAACGAGGCGACCGACACTCGTCGCTGCGCATAATTTATGCACATATTTCATAATCATGACACATTTTCAGAATGCGGATGAGCCCAACGAAAATTTATGCAGCACTCGGCTCACTTGCAAAATGTTGCATAATTTATTACAGCGACAGTAGCGTTCAAAGCAACTGCAGAAACAACAACAACAAATGCAATTGATGCCACAACTCATTTGCGTGCTGCAACAGACGACAAGCAGAACAGACGAATTGGCCTGTTGCACCTAAATTTATGGCATAGTAATCAAAAAAACCCCACCAACAGCAACAACATAAATTTGTATGTCACGAATGAAAATGAAAATAAAATTATGCAATGACAACTACAAGAGACAGAGTTAAATAGTAAATTGATGGCAGCTCTTTTTTGATCTCACCGACAAGTGTTTCGCCGTGCTATTGCGAGGGAGTAAGGACCTCCATGAATCTTATTTTAGTTTTATAACTGCTTGCGACATGTATCTGCAACTTTATGTGAAAGTGAAATTCACTTTTCTTTTGTTGCTGGCCATGTGTGAGTGAAGATGATAGCACGTGGCATGACCATATATGCGCTTGCACATTCAACTGTTGACTTTTTTGTTGTTGTCCTAACGCGCACATCAATCAGCCCAACTATGCGTTAAGCAACAACGTTAACAAGCAGAGAAGTGCCAATGTTGCAAATGAGAAGCCTCATTTAAATGGCCTCATCATCAACTGCTACTGTTACTGTAGTTAGTAAGTAACAGCGATAGTCAAGTCACGGTGGCCACTATCGAATATCAACCACACTGTGTCAAATAAGTGCATGCACATTTAATTTCAAAATATTTTAAATGCAAAATTTTATGTGAATGATTAGGAAGTTTTTAATTATTTAAGATAAACAGTTATTTCTGCATTTTCACTGACAACTAAGCCGATATATAATCTCTAAACGAGATGACGTATGTATATGGCCCGGAATTGAGCTGGTGCCACTTGAACCCACTGCCCATTTCACGTTATCTTTTCAGGTTTTTTAAATAATTCACATCCCAAAAGCCGTGTGGTCTATTGAGGCCATTTCAACCCAGAGAGTGGTATCCATATGTTGTAGTCAACCCCCAAGAGAGTGTAGTTATATATGACACTGTGCAACCAGCCCGGTCTTTGCTGATATTTGCTGATAGCATACATATCCAGTAATAATATCGACGAAGTTAAAAAAGTTAGCTCGTATTTTTATTTTATGGCCTACTAATGTTTTCATGTCCCGCCCTAAGTAGTTTTTAAAAAAGTAGAAAAAACGGCTAAAATAAATATTTAAGCTAAATATGAACATTTTCACCCATTAGCTCCTGCCAGAAAGAGTCGTTTTGACCCTTACTGCAAAAGACCCCTCAAAAAGCTAATTTGGAAGGTCGTGAGGGGGTTAAAATATTTTTTTTTACTCTTAGAAAAATTTGACTAGGGCTCTTCTCAGGCAAAATTTTCATGTCAGCAACGTCAGTCTCTTCGGGGCTATTCTCAAACAAGCTAGCGAAAATTTTCGAATCGCTTACGCAAGTCACCGACGTGTGTTATAAATATCGTAAATATGCGCAAATGATACGGTAAAATTTCTTGCATAACATTTTAGGGGGTAGTACTTAGTTGCCATTTTTTATTGAAGTTGCATGCAATTATTTCAAAATATATGCTGGTCTTTTGACCTGGGTGTTTTTACACCCATTGTGGTAGAAGTTAATGGGTTAAAATTTTCCACGAAAAAAATGCTCGCTGTATTTTACTATAGCTTATATATGCATACATACATATCTATGACAATAAAGAATACCAGAATTTATTACCTAAACTAAAGAGAAGTTTTTGAAAATACTTGATCGAAATATTCAGGAAGGTGACCTGTCATCAACATTATTTCTTTCATCTTATTTTGTCAAAAGTATTTATGTAAGTGGCACTTGCATACTAAAGTTAAATTTTTAAGTATTATTCCGTGTTCCAGCAGATACCTTTTGAATGTTGTTGATTTCGTCAGTCGGATAACTTTTCTGTCATACTGTATATCGCAATTTCCCATCATTGCAGTAACATACCGCGCATGCAATGATAGCAACAACAACCGCAATGATCTATTGCCTGCAATGTCAATTGCTTGCTGGCTGCTAGCTGCTGCTGCTGCTGCTCTGCTGCTTAAAAACAATCAATCAGCGACGATTTTTCGCTCAATTAGACATCATCATTCAATCGGTGATTCGTGAGCTGTTGTGACGAGTTGAAAAGAAGAGTCGGCAGCAATTGCACAAACAAACAAACAAAATGACAACCGTAACCAAAAGTGGTAGACAATCATCAATCGCCACTGTTGCAGCAGCCGGCAGCAGCAGAGGCAATCTGCCAAAGCAGTTGATATGAAATGCAAAACTGTAGCTAAGACGAAAAGCGAGTTCATTCATGATTTAACAAAGAAAAATAAGTCGAGCTTCAACGGAGCGAGCCAAGTCAAATCGTCATCAATAAAACGATTGCCTACAATTTTTTTTGTTTTTTTTTATTTTTTTTTTTTTCTGCCCACCTGAAATGCAATGGCAAATGAAAACGAAAACGAAAATGGAAATGAAAATGGAAATTGAAACGAAAACAAATGATGGCCAACAGCCGTGGTAGCCACATCAACAATGGTAACAGCTATTGCGGCATTGGCTGCAGCAATAATCATTATTGCAACAAAAACCAATTTTATCACGATTTTCAATGCAAAGCAAAATGTTACCAATGCGCGCACTCACACAAAGATATATGTATGTATGTATGAACGTACAAATTGTTTGTTATTGTGCTGACTGATGATTTTCACATTAGACGGTCAACAATGCGGAAAATCGCCTAATGGCAAAAGCAAAGCCAAGCCAAAGGCAGCAAAGTTAAGTTTGAAAGCGCGTGTGTAGCTTGTTACTGTTAGTTGCACACAAAGTGCATACTATGATTGGGGCATTTGTTGCAAGAATTTTCTCAACTTAATGGCATTTTAATGTTAAACTTCGGTGTATGCGATGAGCACGTTCTGTGCTAATTAAGAAGTATTTATTTGTTTCAGAAACGGTACAACCAAAGTGGTGCACCGAGAGGAATAGTTATTAGTTTCGTCTTGCAAAATGTACGGCAGAGGTTCCCAAACTTTTTTTCTCGTAGATCGCTTTCAAAAATTTACTGGTTTCGGATGACCCCCTGCTGATACATTTCTAAATATTCCCAAAGCTCGTAAAAAAATTAAATATGAAAATTAGATCCAACAATGTAAATTTGCATCGCGGGTGAATTCCAAAACTAAACTCAGAGTGGCCAAAATAAAAGTAAAATATTTTATTGTGTTCTATTTGTAAAAGTAATGTGATTACACACTTGTAGGTCTTAAAAATTAGAGCTCGCAAGTACATCAAAATACTCTCTCGATCGGAAGAGCTATATCTTTTTAGAGCACTGCGAGCGCTAGCGTTATTTACATTATCTTTACGATAAACTCATCAAATGTTCAGCTCACTCATGACTGTGCACGTGGAGTATATGCAAAATAGGTTATTTGTGTTAATGGCATCATTTTTATTTTTATCGCTCCGAACAAAGTAAAATTTTTGTTGCACAAGGGCAAATAAGTATCGCAAATATCCTTTTTAATAATTTTTTTATCCTCGCCTAAAAAAAAATTTATGAACGAAATTCGAAGATGTTGTAGTAGACATATTGGTAATTGAGAGATATGTAAACTTTTTTTCAAAAATAACTTGCGAGTTTTCAAGGAAATTCAAGGGTACATGTGCATCAAAAAAATTATAATTTTTTTTCTATTCTACAGAATTTTTACTGCTTTTATCCTAAATTGCACTGAAATTTTTAAATCATTTTTTGAACTTATCATATCCTTGGCATTTTAAAGTCATTTTAAAACACATCCTTGTATCAGACAGGAAAACTAAAAACGTAGTTTTTTTCTATATTTCACCCACAGTTTTGCGAGTAAATTGTTTTTTTTTAGTAAGCAAAACTTACTAACCTAAGGTGTTATTAAATTTTGCGCATCACTGAAAATGTTTTAATGCTAGGTTTTTATTAACTTTAACAAATTTATTTAACTTTGAGTGATGGTCACCATTGAAAATATCTTAAACAGAGATTCTTTACTCAATTAACGATTATTGTATTTGCATGAGCTAAGGCCTACTTAATTTTCACGATTTATAAGTATTTTTTAGGCACATATGTACATATTCACATACACGGTTTTTATAAGTCCTCTATTAGTTAATTTTTTTAACGTTATTTAAAAGGCTTCTGTAATTTTTTTACCTATAGTAGATTTAAAAAGGAGCAGTGGCTCGATCAGAGACATGATATGGTAGATTTTAAACCCTTGTGCACATTCACCATTTAATAGCTACTCAAAAGCACTAACAGCTTTAGCCTATACTAAGAGGTAATAAAGGACAGCCTTTTTGAAAAGGACCGCATGCATTTAAAAAGAGTGCCGCCCTTTTTTAGTGTACGGGGACCTCTTATTTTCCTTAACATTTTCCACATTAGTTATCTTTGAGGTATGCCGCATGCTGGTTCTGATGCCTACTGTTAAGCTATTTTAAAATGAGTGGCAACTCACAAATCGGCCCCATTTGAGAGGTCGGCAAACAGCTTAGAAAACTGGGTTTGTTAATTTTGTTTGGTTTTATCTGATATATATTATTTATATTTTTTAAATGAACTCATCAGTTTCTATTTACTATTAAAATAATTTCGAAAATAAACGCCTTTGCCGGGAAAGGGCATCTGAATTTAGGAGATTCGTATATCTCTTAGTACAAATTAAAAAAAAAGCTAAAATATTTGACTAATAGCCTAAACATATGTAACTCTTTAAAAGACGAATTTCAAATATACATGTCAATTTCGAAAAGTATAAAGGTTACATATTTCTACATATACAGGACCACAAAGTGTAGGCATCCACCCCATTTTAATAGAGGAAAATATTTTGTCTTCGAAAACACAAGAATGTGAACTACCAAGTCGGGGATGCTCTACCCCCGCAAGAGGCTTTGACTGACCATTTTTTTAAAGGGATATACAAGGTTTTACTACTGATTCGGATTCAGCGCAAAAACTAAGTAACTTTTTGTTGAAACTTTTTTCTTGGGAGTTGCTTCTTCAAACTTTCAACGACGAAAATGCTTTTATTGGAAAATGAACAAAGATATGAATCACCAAGTGGGGGATGCTTTCATTTCAGCATTTTTCGAGAGTTTACAGAATGCATTACTTTGACATGGTCATGTCATTGGAGGTAATCTAATAACTGTAAAAGGTTTTACCATTGCATTACATATTCATCATGGTCTGTTTGCCATTCCTAGCTGCAGCATCTATTAAAGAATAACATTTCTTTTCAAATGATAGGATCTAAATTAGGCATTTGCGGGTACTAGGTTTGATTCATACTTTTTCTTCTTACTTTCATTGGCTATGTCCCGTAGACAATGACAACCGTATTTCAATCTGGGCCGAGGCCAAAAACAATTCCAATTTCCTCTTACTAACACCTTCGGCACTTGGGCCTTCCATTGTATACATGGGCGCCATGTTTTTTTTTTATTGCCCACCCATGTTACCAAGTCATCATCCATGCATACGGCAAAGTCACCATAAACGTTGTATTTTTAAGCGCCCTCGCAAACAAGGTCAAAGACTTCGTAAAGAATATCTCTTCCGAAATTCCACAAAGCCTTCTCCCTTTGTTCAACATGATCAACGTTTCTGCGCCATATAAAAAAACGAAAGTGCATCGCCCTGTCTCGGACCTCGTTTGCTATCGAAAAGGTCACCCAACATAGCCGTATTAGCTTTGCAGTGATTCGAAATTTTGACATGGCGTCGTAGAGACAGCTTCTCTTCGTACTATCAAAATCTGGTCAAACAAAAATTCCAATGCAGCATGAGCTGCGGGGTGCAACTTTAATCCGCCGTGTTCGTTCTGACCGCGGGATGCTCTTGCAGAGTTACCGTTACCGACGCTGCAAAATCGCTCCTCTACTATCTTCTTATTTTTCTCTTTATAGGCGCTGTAACCGGGTAAGCGATTTTGGCCGAGTCCAAAACAGCACGCCAGACATTTTTCTTCTGTGCCAGAGGAGGTTCTTTCTTCGTCGTTACCAGCATCGCGGCCCGCGTTTAATATTTTAGAGCAGGAGCGTATCTGTCCATTCGAACGATATGGCCAAGCCAGTGGTGCCGTTGAATTTTAATTCCCTGAAATATATCTACATACATATATCGTTGTAAAGCTCATACAGCTCATCGCTAAATGATTATTTAGCGTCATTTAATTGCACCCAAAAATCGGTAAGAAAAATCGTGTATGTTGTGTTATTAATTATTTCCTGTTTAATGTGCGCAATTTTTAAATTGACTTTTTTTAATAAAAGAAAAAATCAGTTATCACAAAAGTTTTGAAATTTTTATGATTGCTTCATAAAACGCGTATGCAAATCGAAGTTGGCCTACAAGTACGTCTATATGCTTCCAATTGTATTTTATATGAATGAAATTAAAAAACTACTCGCCACCCATTCAATACTTACTATGTAAAATCAACAAACATTTTGTTCTCGCTGTGCAGCAAAATAAATGAAAATTGCAAATCGGCTTAACCCTCTCATGCCCGAATTAAATTGGGTGAGGCTAAAACTTTTTTGGTGGCATGTTATTGTTGGTTGGGCCTTAGACATCAACAGATATAAATTTTAAAGGTCTATGATTTCTGGTTTGACATTATGAAATGTTGCTAATAAATGTTTACAAAGTTTTCTAACAAAAACTAAAAATAATTTTTAAGATTTGATGTCTTCATTTCATTTGTTTAAATTAATATTATAACCTAAACCTAACTAAAACTAATAGGCAATATCGGGCATGACAGGGTTAATTTGCTTGCAGTTGAATTGCATGTTTGCCAACATTGCATGTGCGCAGCGTTTTTCCACTTGGTGAGTCGGTAATTGAGCAGAGTAATGAGCAAGTGCACGCATCACAAAAGCGATGAGCTGCCAAATAAGTTGTGCATACGTTGCCCCGCTGCTCCTACACCTTATCTGATCCCCAACTGTCATGGATTGGCGATCAGAGTGATGCGTGCTGTAAGTAGTCGCTGACATATGGTACAGCAGCAGATCGTGCACATCATTAACGGCATTTCTTAGCAAGGCTTGCATATACATAAGTAAACTAAGCCAATGCTATGGAAGCAAAAATTTCATCCACTAAGTTGATGATTTGAGTTAGTTGATACGCATAAAGTTGAGTAGTCGCCGCCACCAACACTGATCGGCTTTGATAGTTGCTTTGATGGAATCACGTCACTAACATTTCTTATGTTAAATGTGTATATGATTTGCCTGCAGTATGTGGGATATGTAATACATATACGTAGCGACCACCTGACACTCACGTGCCACAACTGCTGCAAACCATACAGTATCGCGAAAAAAGTCAAGTGAATGGGGGAAAGTGCAATAAATCTGCGCAAACTTCACACAAGTGACTAAGCAGGCCAAACACTTTTTGAGCCATCGATAGATCGATCGATCGACAGTGATCGCTCATTTATTTGTTTTTTCATTATTATATTTTCCTCGTTACTACTAGGCACATATCACCCACAGCATCCATATATCAATTTCGCTGATCTCGTTGAAGGATCACTGATCATTACACTTCGAAAATGGCGCACATTTTGTGCATACTGATGCGAAAGTAAAAGCAAATACGGGTACATAAAAATAAGGCAATAACTGGTATCGCATATAAAATGTAACAAACGTGTACCCACCAGTCAGCGTAGATAGAGGCTAAGCTAGCATATTAACTAAAATTGAAAAATCTAAATTTGAAAATTTGAAAATGGCATATGGTCACGTTTCAGCCATATACTTACTGGTAAACAGCATGACCACTTTTTGACCGCTAGGTCCGCGCGAAACTAATCTATGCCTATGGTGCCTGGCGTTGCAAGTATTGATCTACCAAGCCAAGAAGCCACCAATATACAGCGGACGGAGCAAATTTATGTCAACATCATTTTTAGCTGAGCGCTCACGCTAATGGTGTGATGACACAATTGTCTATGTGGCTGCCAGAAAAAAGTAGTGAAACCAGAAATGTACCTAAAAAATAACAAATCGAAGTGATCGAGTTTACTTTAACCCTAGTTCAAAGTTTATAAGATCACTTCAAGTCAGTGGGAAAAAAGTTGTACTTATGTAGTTCGCTGAGTGCAGGCATAAAACTCGCCGAAAACGTAAACAATATATTTAGTACTTTTTGTAATAGCTATGCACGTATGTATGTACATATGCACGTGCCTAGTAGGAATGTTAACCCCGGGATGCCGGGATCCCGGGCTTTTTAAGGTCCCAAAAATCGCGGGATTCTTAGCAAATAATCCCGGGAATTTCGGGATTTGTAATTTGCACTGATGGCAATAATAGAAGCTCCTTTTCTTAACCAGTATTGGCTATATTTCTTTTTTATTTGGAAATTAATATTATTTTTATAAATGTCTAGCTCATTATGCATACAACTCCGCGCGATAGTAAATTTTAAACACAAATATCAATATATTCGCGAAACCATAAGCCAAATTTAGTAAAATTGCGCTTTTAGTTTTTCACACTGACTTCAGTAATTCAAAAATGATTTTAAAAATTCTGAGAAATGTGCTTAGAGTAGAAGTATGGCTATCAAATTAAAGAGGAAACCCTGTAGAATTTAAGCAGGTTTAAGCTTTTGGTGCAGAAGGACTGGTAAGTATTGAAAATGTCCTTTTAAAATGTTATCCTTGAAATTTCGCAAAATTTTATTTTTGAAAAAGTTGTATGTTAGGGACCGAATTTCGTCCTTCTAACTTAATCAGCTTAAAAAATTACCTATTCGTCCTTGCGAATCCAAAAAATTTTAATTTTGTTTTTAATTCAAAAGAACTTTCCTCTTGTATTTGGAACCCATATTTTTATTCTACATTGCATTGAATTTTTTAAATAATTTTTGGAATTAATCATATCTTTGAAATTACATGGTCCTTTAAAATAAATCCTGACGTCAGAGAAAAAAAGAAAAACGCCACTCAAAATAAAAAAGTAGGTTTCAAACCCATTTATTTATTATTTATTTTATGGTAGCAGAGCTTTTCGAACAATTTATTGGATTTAAGTTGTTGAAAAGTGATGAATATCTAAATTCCGGGACTGATCCTGGGATCCCGGGATTGTGGTCACGACATCCCGAAAATCCCGGGATCGCAAAAAGCTGAAAAATTAACATCCCTAGTACCTAGGTATACCCTGAAGTGAAAAGCTACAGCAGTCAGTAAAAATACCAGTTCATTAACTAGTATGAGCCAAAGCGATGGATTATTAGTTCGATAATTCGAAGAACTCACACGAATAGCGACATCTTCCTTAGAATTGTCTAAGTCGAAAATAAAACGCAATCAATCGCTTCTCTTACAAAAGCAGCTGTGGCGTCGCGTGAAGATTACCGGTTCTGGTTCTGAGGTCGCAGGTTGGAATACGCTTCGAGGTGGTTAAGACTTTTCAAACTACATCAGTGTAAGTCAATATAATTATTTCAATTGGAAAACCTAATTTCGTTTCTCGCAAATAACAACATTTATAAATAAATACTAAATACTTGTACCATAAAATATAAATTCAACAAAACAATTTATTTTTAAAAAATAAATTTAAAAATTACAACAAAAGACCAAAATTTATAAAGAAATAAAAAAAGGATTTCCCTGTTCGATCACTTGAACTTTGACCCTCAGAAATAGCGCGCTCGTGCTCAGCTTTGTCGGCCATTGCGACTATTAGGAGTGCCACGAAGAGAGTTATATACTTATTCTTTTATTTTACTTATGATGCTATTAGTATTTCTGCTGGTGATGGTGATGTATAGCCAGACAATTGACATCTCGTAGGACATCGCCATGTTAAAAATACCAATCGCTAACATTGAAAAATGATAGAAAGTGGAATTGTTTGGTGGAACGTCCAACTAGTAGCTTTTAAGCTCACAACTAGTAGCTCTCCCAACAGGGTATACTATACTATGTGCATGTGGTGGTGATCGTGGCAAATGCTACCACATTTTGGTGGGTACTAATTATAAAGCAAAGTCGCTGTCTGTACTTATGTAGATAGGGAAATGCATTTTCCCCTTTATGGCGTTTTCACAGCAAACTTTTTTTCGGGATAAAAGTGTTTCCCAGTCACGGAAGTTCAGTGAGAGAAAATTCAAATGATCATGCAAAGCAGATCGCATCAAGCGTTCGTTCACTCAAACCAACAAGGGATTATACGGCCTAATAGGGCATGCAAAAGGTGCGCCATTACGGTAGGGAAGGGCACATGTAACCCTACAGGAAATCAGAAAATGAAATATTAAATGTTTATGTCATCGAATTATTTTTGTAAGTTTGGTGTAAGATTTTGATATCCATATGCAGCTGAAAATAAATGCTAACTATCGAGGTATTTACAATTTTTCCGTAAATAATTACACACACTAATTGCTCCACTATATTAAATCTGCGGTTAATTAGGCATAAAATACTTGGTAAACTACAAGGTAATTCAAGGCCTCTTTGAAATGAAAAGCTATTGATTAAGGTGTGTAAACTTTTTAACACATGACAAGAAATAAGGATGCCATTTTTGTCAGAATCGCAATTGCGTTGTTTATATTAAATATTTTCTTCATGCATAAGTTTTGTATATTGTGTCTGATAAGATATTAAACTAAATAACAATAATTATTGCTGTGTGTTTAGCGACCAGGCTCTTCTTTTCCTCCAAAAACCAGGCAACTAAGCAGGAATTTGTCATCGATTTTGTTATCGATATTTTATCGATTTTGTCATCGGTTATTTAACGATTTTCTTATCGATTATATAGCGATTTTGTTGTCGATTATTTATCGGTTTTGTTATCGAGTATTTATCGATATCTTTATCGACTTCGTTATCGATATTTTTATCGAGTTTCCAATCGATATTTGTTATCAATATTTTTACCGATTTTTTGTTAATGTTTGTTATAAATATTTTTACCGATTTTGTGGTTTATGTTTTTATCGATTTGTTATCGATATTTTTATCGATTTTGCTACCAATATTATTATCAATTTTGCTATCGAAATTTCTTATCGATATTTGTATGGGTTTTGTTATCGATATTTTTTTTGATATTACCATTACGAACAGGGGTAAAGGAAGGGATCTAGATAGAAAAAAGACAAAAAGTATAACCTTAAGCAAAAGCAGATGTATGTATCATATGTATGTACATATCGTCGTTTAAAGTAAAAAACCGCGTATCGTCATTCTGCAAAACCGCGTAACTGACATTGGCTGCCTAAAATCCTTATCCAGTCGTCTTGAAATATACTAGGAGGAAATACGATTGCATTATAAAAAAAAGAACCATTTTGAAATATTAATGTTTTTATCTACTCTCTAGAAAATAATTTCTACAATCTCGCATACGCGGTTTTGTACTTTAAGCGACGATATGTAACGTAAGTTTCACTTCTCCAGTGTGGCCCAGGCGCACTTACTTTTTTTTTTTTATAGAGCACTAATGTCCATGGGTTTTACTGCACTGTCGTAAAGGTAATACTATTGTCTATAGACGATAAGATATATTGTCCATGGTCGTTATTTCCGTTGCGCCTTATTACACGTCACCGTAAAGCTTGCATGATTTTTAATATTTCTGACGTTAATTCACATTCCATAGGATGGTTTGAATGGTGGTATTTGAGCCCCGTATGTGATCGTGGAATGTCGCTCATGTCTCTATCTAGAATATATACATACATTGAATATCCGTTCTCAATTATGGAGAATGATAGTCGAATATCAGTCGAATATCCAAATCGGTTTTGAAAAAGTTCACCGATCTCCTCTTTAAGCTACTTGTAATTGTACATACATACACAAATATTATTTCCTACCAGCCTTGCCAACAAGCATTTCTCAATGGGCCAGCAATTAATTCCCATCTATGTACCTATGTAAACGTAATTTGAAGCAGAGTTGTTCTCCGCTTAAGGGCATTCGATAAACTACTTATTGGCCCAGGCCTGCGATTCCTGGTCAAAACGTGGTGGCACGACCACAAACCTTTATTGAAACGCTGTCTCTAAACACCATTCTGATTTTATTGACTGCGTTTGTTGGACAAATTTGTATTTTTAAGGCTTTGTTTTTATACATCGTATTTGTTTGAGTTTTCTTATTGATCTCTTGCAACTAAAGTAACTGAAAACTTGTTGCATTGTAGCGCAAAAAAACGACAAGTAAACTAAACAGCGATCACAGGTTGACGAAAAAAAAAAAACAAATAAGCAAATAATGTAGCCTGAGAAAGTGTTGCAAC
>NW_023458564.1:331938-332097 GCF_013731165.1 Rhagoletis pomonella
CAACGTGATTTTCTAGCGTTATAAGAATTGCATTTTAACCTACCAAAATTTAATGGGCTATAAAACTGCATACCTAAAATTTTTCTAAAAATTTTTAATTGACAGTTTAAAATTTTTGGGTGTAATTGTTAAAGTTTGTTTAACTTTTATGCGGCGTTG
>NW_023458564.1:332197-362931 GCF_013731165.1 Rhagoletis pomonella
AAAAAAAACAAATAAGCAAATAATGTAGCCTGAGAAAGTGTTGCAACGACAAATTTTCTTTCGACTCAAATGCGCTAATTCATGTCAGTAATTGGGAGAAATGGTTTATGGTAGCTGCAAATAGAAGTGGATAACGGCGAACTGTTGACCTCAAATTTGTAATTTCAATGAAATACAGTTACAAAGAGCGATTTTTATGTGAACCTGTATTTATGTGTGATAAAGCTTTTGCTTAAAATAGTTGAAATTTTCTGCGGTTGTTTTTTGATTAATATTACCCTAATGTCTTGGTAAATGTAATGACATTTAATTCGCTTCACCGTTAGAGCGTCTGAAGTGGCATCGTTGATCGACGCACCCACCCATTACGAAATACAAAGTCACTAACGTTGTAAATGAGGTTAATGCCCCTTTCGACAAAACAAAAAAAAAACACTATTTTGTTGGAATTCAATTACCTTCGTGAATGTCTACATGCCTGCATACATACATAATAAATTCCTTTAGATATTTTTCAGCTTGAAAAAAACTCACAGAATGACAACTTTAATTTCTTGATCGTTTGCGTTCGCTTTAAAACACGCGCACCATATACCTATGTATACTCGTATCTTACCAACCGTTTTTATTTGGTCGATTCTCAAGACTTGCGCTATCATTTTGCCCTCGTTCGTTAACATAACTAATCACAGCAGCCTCTTTCGCTGTGTCATACAATTTTCTCTATTCTCATTCATTATAAAGATTTATCCACGAGCAAGTCGTAAGCAGTTTTTTTTTTTTTTTTTTACTTTTATTATTTGTTTTCTTCAAGTACTTAGTCTTAGACAATTGCGAATAGATTTCGAGAACATAAGTGTCTGCGCACGCGTAATGCGCGCCAGCTATTAGTTTTTCGAATAACACCGTAATTAACAAAAGCGTCTCGTAATCAGGATGAAAAGTAGTTTTCGTTAGGAATATTTACATAGTTTTATTTTGTTACTGCGGCTATATATGTATGTATATGTATACTTAAACACAAGTATAGTCAACACACATTTTTTAATAGCCTTAAATATCTGTCGAGTCACAGTTAATGAGTATCATTCAACCATCAAATGTTCATATACAATTAAGTCTTCCCCGAACTGCAAAATTATCTAATCGGTCGTCAATACCACTTCATAATCTCTGAAAGAAGCGAATTAAATTCTTGTACTCCCTCTACATATGTATGTATGTCTATTAGGGTGGTCCAAAATAAGTGAAGTCGGAATTTTAATGCTCTCACCCCCTAGGATTGTTCTATGTCGAAAAAAATATACCCCTATTTTTTATTTTGAGATCAAAAAATTTCTCGGGGTCACTCAAAGCGCTCAAAGTTTTTCATTTATTTTATATGGAAAAAAACACTTCTAGTAGAAACGATATAGAATTCTTGAAAATCAATATTTTTTGATCGGAAAACTCTGGTTCTCTTCAGGAGATTTCCAATAACAACACCAAATTTTTAATTTAGCGATTTTTTGATACTAAAGATTTTTTATTTTTAGCCTCATTGCATTTTCTGTCATTTTTCATTAGGTTTTGGAGGGATGACCTATAAAATATAGTTACAATGAAGGGAAACAGAGTTCTCCGATCGAAACATATTTATTTTTAAGAATTCTATACCATTTCTACGAAATACATGGAAAACTTTGAGCCACCTCTAAATATTTTTTGATTTCAAAATAAAAAATAGGGGTATCTTTTTTCGGTATAGAAAAATTCTAGGGGGTGAGAGCATGAAAATTCCGACTTTACTTTTTCACATGAATTTTTGGACCACCCTAATGTATGTGCAGCGGTAGTACTCCTATTTCATCTCAGTATTATTTTGGAAGATCCGGTTAAGAATTTCCTCAAATCACTCCTCAACTTCTAAAGCTCTTCATTCTTCCATGGAACAGAATTACAATGAAGACATGAAAAATCGATCCGATCTTTTTCTAAACTGGCACGTAGGGCAGCCCTTAAATTAACGGTCGATAAGATAAAAGTTCTTAAATACTCGCTAAAATATAGGCATTTTTTTGTTTATGTAAATATGAACAAATAGCATCTTCGTGTCGTTGAAATTCAATTTACCTATGGTCCGAGGGCAATACCTTACCGAGCGAAAGTGAGCAGGCGTAAAACTGTGCGTGTGCTCTTGTTTGGGTCCCACCACGTTAAAGCCCGGCCCAATGAAAAATTCAAACATTCTTTTTATTGACGATTACGGCAAACGTATAAAGAACCGTGATTTGAGGGTATGCACCTGTAATATCCGGACCTTTAATGGGGTAGGCGCCTCTGCCCGGCTGGTTGATGTCCTCGAGAAGACAAAGGCTAACAACACCGCCAACCACGAAATGCGATGGACGGGGCAAGGCAAGATAAGCGTGAAGCCTTCTCACGTCTACTACAGTTGGTACGTAAAGGAGCACAAATTCGGTGTTAGATTTTTGGTGGGAGAGAGACTTCGTCGCCGAGTACTGGCGTTCACCACGGTGGACGAACGTCTAGCCACAATCCGAGGCGTCCAAGGATCTCTTTTATGAGCGCTTGAAGCGTATATATAAGCGCTGCCCCGATACGATATCAAAATCGTGCTAGGCGATGTCAATGGTAAGGTAGGCAAGTAAGGGATCTTTGGTGTCACTTTCGGAAAATTCAGCCTCCACGACGAAACGTCTGATAAAGTACTGAGGCTGATCGACTTCGTCGGAGCCCGAAATATTGTACTATTATGTAGTGCTAGGTTCCAGCATAAAAAGATCCATCAAGCTACATGGCTGTCTCCAGATCAAAAAACGATAAACCAAATCGACCATGGTGTGATAGAGGGAAGGCGCGCTTCCAGTGTTTTACACTTCGAGGGCCAAACATCGACTCGGACCACTATGTTATGGCAGTCAAGATACACAACTGCTACTGTCCCTGCATCTTAACCTGATGGTCACTTATAGTCATTTATTTATTGAATAACAAAAACATACTGGGGAAAATTTTTGTTAAAGTCAGTTTTTGCTGTTCAATAAATGACTAAAAGTGACCTTTGGGTCAGGATGTAGAGATGGTATTTTCAGGGACAGTAGTCGAGAGTCCTAGCTTTAACTTAAGACTAAGTGGAAGCTTCTATCACCTTTCGTTTCTTTGCTAGAGCTTACACTTACACAGAACACTTTGAGTTTTTAAAAAATGCCGTTATATGGAAATTAGCGCATTTGTGGGCGGATTTTGTTTATGTTAACACGTTTTACTAATATTCACTAAAGAAGCATGTGTTCCAAATTTGAAACCTCTAGGTTAATTTTTACCATTTATGGCCAGCTTTTCCGTGAGGGAATATTTGACATTTTTCAGAAAGGCATTTTTTTATTCCATTAGTTGCTCACAGATGTACGAAAATGTGTAGCCAATCATTAAGATATATGTAAAATCATTAAGAATTACAAATTTTTTGTTTCCCCTGAAAATGTTCATATTTTTGAAGCGGGGCTTTTTGCTTTTTGATGGTGCCGATATTTGAAAATTCTGCATATCCACATTTTCAGCAATTTTTTGTTCAACGATTCACTTTTAAGGCACAGCATTCGAGACTCCTTATAAAGTCGATAAATGTATTCCATTCGCAGCCAAATGTTGTGATTTTGCAAAAATTTGCATCCCATGGTATCAATGTCGAGTTGACTTAAAAGATTGTGATTTTGTAAGCAATTGCCAATAACAATGTTGCAACAGCAAAATGAGCAGCAATAATAACGAATATTCATAATAAATGCCCGTAACGGATTTTGCAAATGCCGCGAAATATGGCGCTCATTTGCACGATTTTCGTTTCGACGCTTATGACTGACATTTATCAGATGAAATGGCCAACCGCATCCACAACAAAAACAACAGCTAAAACGGAAAACCAAAAAGTTGTATAAAAGTGTGTTGGATTAGAAGTAGAAAAAAGAAATAGGCGCGCAATCAGTGATTGTGGCCAGGAAAAATCACAGAAAATAGATAACCAAATATGGCAATACAATTATCATCGCAAAACACCAAAAGCAACATCAAACGGTTGCTGTTTGCCCGAGTAAATGACTTCATTGCAACATGTTGCGGACGCACTCTGAATACGACCGACCACATGGCACATAATACGATTGAATGCACGGCCGTCCGCAAGCATTACGTATGTACATTAGGGTGGTCCAAAATAAATAAAGACGGACTCTTTCAGCTCTCACCCCCTAGGATTTTTCTATATCGAAAAAATATACCACTATTTTTTATTTTGAAATCAAAGAATATGTATTTAGAGGTCGCTAAAAGCGCTCAAAGTTTTTCATGTTTCAGGGTATAGTATTCTCTAAATCCAATATTTTTCGATAGGAAAACTCTGGTTTCCTACAGGAGACTTCCAATAATAATAACCAATTGTTTATTTAACCATTTTTAATACTACAAATTTTTTATTTATGCCCCCATTGCGTTTTCTTGGGGTTTTGGCGGACCTATAAAATATAGTTGCTATGATAAAATTGTTCAATAAATAATTGGGTATAGTATTGGGCAGGGTTTTCCGATCGAAAAATATCGATTTTCAAGAATTCTATACAATTTCTACGAAAAGTTGTTTCTTTCCCATATAAAACATATGGAAAACTTTAAGCGCTTTTACCGACCGCTAAATATTTTTTGATTTCAAAATAAAAAATAGGGGTAGGTATATTTTTTTCGATATGGAAAAATCTTAGGGGGTGAGAGCATTAAAATTCCGACTATATTTTTGGACCACCCCAATGTAGTATATGCACCACAGCGGCGAGTGTTATGGTGTGGTTGTCGTTGCTGTCATGTATGAGGAAGTCACCCGGAGCGCTTTATTTCTGCACATTCGCTTTCAAAAGCATTTTTTGAATATTTGCAATGCAGAGCTTGCGGCGTAAACGATCGTGATTGGAGCCAGCTTACTGTCCACCCGCTTAAATCGGCGGCGAACAGTTGACTTTTGGCAGTTGGCTTGAACTTTAACATTGAGTAATTGCCACTTACATACATATGTATTTACACATGTATTCATACTTGAACATGGATGTAAGTAAGTATCAGTTGTGGTACGCTTATGCGTCTCACTGACAACAACATGCGCCTGTCGCTCGAAATTAAATGCGACCATAAGCATAAGCTGCATGTAATTTTTGATGTAAAAATTTGCATTTCTGTACATCAAATCGCCAACAACCAGAAAAAAAAAACGGCAATTCACCCGAATTACAACACATTTAACCAAAACGTTTGGCTTTTTGGCGACTCGCATTAGATTCGAATGGTTCATTTGCAATTTGTTGAAATATCAGCTGACGGAAGCAATTAATGTGTGTCGCCGAATTAATGCGCTGTTGCATTATGGAAAAGTTTACATCTCTACAACGTACTAAAAAACTCATTACAAAATTATGCATACATATGTATCTATGTATGTCTTTCAGGCGGACCATCTATTGTAATGCTGTGTATTCCCTTCTTACAACACAGCACCCCATAAAAACATCACTCTGCCCCCGCAACGCTTGTCCACTTGGCCAGTCGGCTAGTGGAAGGCAGTGTCGCACGCTGGCAGATTGTTGCGCATAAGTGTATTATGCAAATGCAATCAAGATGCCTATAGCTGTTGCCGCTTCTGCATTTTCGCTGCCATTAAAACTGTGAAATCGTGACGATCTTTCAATGAGTTTTGCCGATTGACATTGCGATATCTGTCTGTAGCCGTGATGGAGTTGAGGCTCCATCAATGTCTGAGCTGCTCTTGTCTTTGCCTCCAGCTAAATTGAATCTTATTAAAATGTAACTAAAGCAGCAAGCATCCGCTGTCATTTATAAAAATTAAATCAAAATTGGATTCGGCGCCCCCATACATTAGGATGCATCACTCTCCTTACAAAAAAATCGGTACTGTTTTCACATCGGGATTATAAAATTAATTGTATTATAAGACTTCATCCAAAATATTTTGGAAAACTATCAAGACTGACATGAGCTGGACCAATACGAAAATACTTTCAAAAATCGCGTTTTTTTATAATTAAAAGTATTTTTTTTTTTCCTAAAATAAGCTCAGATTAAATATTTTTTTAACCGACTTCCAAAAAAGGAGGAGGTTATCAGTTCGTCTGAATATTTTTTTATGTATGTTACCGCATAACTTTGGACCACGTCAACCGATTTCGATAATTCTTTTTGCATCGGAAAGGTAGTATCTCAGAGGTGGTCCCATACTAATCTGGTTTAGATCTGATATTGGATCATGATATATATATATATATATATATTTATATGAGAATTAAAGTCGGTTTTTTTTTTGCTATATTTACTTGTTAATTTTATCAACGGCATCAAAATACTGAAATTTTTTTAGGTATTTTCGAATCGGTCCAGCTCACGTAAATCTTAATCAGCCTTATCATGAGTTTCATTTTCCACGAACCGGTTCAGTTTTCACTTTTGGTTTCCATGTATTTACTATGGGTGGAATAAAAATTTTCGGGTGAATATTTTTCGGGCGAAACTCAGGATAAGGCAGAATATTTTTTCCGAAATATTTTGACGAAAGTCTTTAAATATAATAAAGTACATATATACATAATTCCGGTGGAAAACCACCTTAATATTAATGCTGTATGTAGCATATACATACATTTGCGAAAAAAAAAATTTGAAATTAAGAAAATGCGGAAAAAAAAAAGAATTTCATAAAAAAATTAGGTTTAGGAGCCCGTTTTTTCTCGCTGGTGGGAGTTAAGATTACGCCGCAATGGAGCATTAAATTCTAAAGAAACCCTATCATTGACCAAGATTATTCCATAAAATGCCTCTGCGCTGTAGAAAGTTACGCCATTTAGTTTGTGTTTGACAACCATTGAAAAATCTATTAAATATGGGGCGCCCCTTATGTACTGTTAAACCTAACATTACAGATTTATATAGCACCGATCTCCTGAGCCCTATGAATACTACTAAGGGAATACTTAGTTGGATATTTCTTCACACTTCAAAATTGTACCTTCCGCCACTCTATTTTGAGATGTAAGATTTAAAACCAAGGCGAAGTAAACTCATGCCTGTTGGCTGGCTCTTTTGACCTCGGAGAGATCTGGCCGGCCTAAGGGCTCCTAAAGCTAAACAAATCAAAGCTTCCTTACGGTGGAAGTCTTAACTGGAAATCATATTGGAATCTAATCCGTACAGTTTCACATCACTTCTTTAAGTTACTGTAGCTGCTTTTACGTATGCGAATAGTACTTTGAGTATCGAAATCATCGATATGTCGGCAAAAGCCAACAATGCTTTCAACGCTTAATATTCGGGGCATCGATGTTATTTTTTTTATCGAAACATAAGAAATTAATTTTTAGTATTCAAAGTTTTCAGATAAGTAATGATTATTTAAAAAGATAACTTTCAGATCAAATATTTAAACTACAATTTGGATTTGAATGCAGTTTGCTAAAATTCGGTCTTTCCCCTTCTAAAAATCAGCTGAATACTCAGCGCAAAATATGTACCCTATATATCGGTGTTTTTGTCTCGGGAATACGATTTTTTGTTCCAAAATGCATTCACCTTAAGCACCCCGTTCTAGTAGTACTTATTCACCAGTTGTTAGTTCTTATCACCCTAACTAACGTACCACCTTAATGTTAGTAAATTTAAATAAAGCTCACCAAGCTCATTAAGCTTTTTCCGTGGAACGATTTTGATTATTCGATTTATCGATGCTTTTAACCGATGTTTTCGACGTCGATTTTTTATTTGAAATATCGAAATCGAAAATGTTTTTCTATCGAAATCGCAACCGTACCTACTTTATGGGGGTGTAATCACCTCAACACCTGTACTTATCTTATATCTTTTAACCTTCCTGTGAATCTTTGCTTTCATATTTCAATTTAAAATATTTATACATTTACACAAAGTGAATATGTACATTAGGGTGGGTCAATTTTTTTTTTGCTATGCATAGGCGGTTTCTACGTGTAATTCTAAGCAAATTTGCCGAAGAAACCATGAGTGTAAAATCAATTTGGAGTTTGCCAAATTGTGAAATAGGTTTCGAAGCTTTCGTCCTTGCGCTTGTGAGATATGAAAGATTTTTTAAAAGATATTTTTGCGGCCAGTGCACAGTGCGGCAGAGATCCCGAGCGAAATTCGGAGCTTTAAAGAAATTATTCGCAATTTCGTTTTAGGGTATTTTGGGGGTCGCTAATTACGAATCCGCTGCCAAAATTTCAATTTCGAGCTTTTTAATTAGATTTCTTAGAATGATTTTGAGTATGCAGTTTTATAGCCAACTTAATTTTTGTGTAACAAAGTGCAAGTTTGAAGTAGCTAGGACTTACCGCCGATTTTTGGACATTTTTTTTTGTTGACAGCCATTCATTTTCTTCCATACGATGTATTTATGTTCGATAATTTTTTATATGATGACTTATGTTAATTCATCAGCTATTTTAAACTTGCTTTAAATTATATTTTAATTAAATGGGCTGCAAAACTGCATACTCAATATCTGTCTATGAAATCTAATTAAAAAGCTCGAAATTTTTACATACAAGCGAGTATAAAAAATACATTAAAATTGCAGTGGCAAATTTGAGCATCCGAATTTTATTTTATTCAGTAGCTAATTATTTTCTAATTAACCTCCAATAGGTTTAAAGGCAGCATCCGACAGCGTGTTATTACTGTTTCATATAACAACTCAAATTTTGTTAAAAAATCCCTTATATTTCTATTTCAAAAAAATTTCTGTTACTGTGTTGATGTTCACAAAACATTTTACGTATTTTACTAACCTTCAGAGGTAGATTCAATTTGGTTCTGTTGGATTTGTTTTACTCAGATTACTTTTACACGTATATAACTTTTTCCTTTTAATTTACCAGGGACGTGAACCGGTTTTGAACTGGAAAACCGTTATTTTCTATAAACTAACTGAACCATTACCCTAACCGAAATTTTTCACAAATATTTGATCCGAACCGAAAACCGAACCATTTTTCATAAAGGCTTAAAGGTTCGTTTCAACCAATATCTAGGCTAACCTATTCTAGGGCCTCGAAAACGACTCATTTACAACAATGCGACAAATTGTAATAAGATATTTGGGGAAATATTCACCTTCCTCAATCGATGTAGGAAGGAAAGTTGATTTCAAATCGCAATTAATTGCTTTTTGATCATCAATAACAGTTCATTAATATTATACTTAGACGCTTATTAGACTAGCGATAAGCCGCATGCTGCCGATGGCATGCAACATAATCAGCGCGAATGAATCAACGCGTTTATAGCACACACACTCACTGTTTGTTATTTGCAAATCTATTATATTTTCAGTTTTTGTTTGGGTGCATTTTTTCGCTTACCACGCTTTGCAACACTTCCTTGAACGATAAAGAAAACGCACAAATTTATGACCAAAGTGAGTGTTAGCGCCATTAAATGACTAGAGTGGCGTACAGTCAATTGGTCAGCAGCACGCCAAGAAAAAGTAACAGCGACTGCATACATTTCTTACAGTTAATATACATATATGCCATAAAAAATCGTAATTTGTAATTGATAATAAACACTTTGTTAATGCTTGCATACTTAGTTGGTGGTTATGCATTTTCCTATTGTTGTACCTGTTGTTGTTGCCTTTAGTAGTTTTATCCTTTTTGACTATTTGGCATTCACTAGGCAATCGCATCTATATAAATTTGCGGTACGTCAAAACAGAGAAAATTGTTAACTTACAAAAACTTTTTAACAACAAAAGCAATAGTAAGATTGGCAAACGATTTGTTTGGTAATAAGCCTTAAACATTCCCATTACTAACAGGGCTGCCAACTTGGCTCAAACCTTGCCATTTTTGGTCCCATTTTACTTCAAATGGCACTTAATTATTCAATTTGCACAAAGTGCCAAAATGACACTTTTGAAAAATAGTAATATTTCAATACATTTTTTTAAATCCTTTGTGTGTACTTCTTTTTCGCAACTAAAATATTCTAAGTTCTATAGTGTATACAACTGGTTTATCTTACTTTGGCATTGGACTTTTGTTTTAGAAATGTGTTTCCAATTTTAATGCTAAATGGGAAGAATTAAAAAGAATGGCACCTTTTTTGGCACTTTTTTATCCTCAATACAATTCACTTTATAGCTAAGTATATTTGGCAGCCCTGCTTACTAACTCACATGCATATGCAGAAGTGGGAGAATTCGCCGGCTACATTGCAGGGCGGTAAGCAGTGAACGGCGGCATCCCCCAATAAAAACAACAATAGTACAACATCTGTCTTAATTGATCTGCTCCTACTTTTATCTTTATGAGTGCGCTAAACAAATAGTCGAACGAGGCCTTCCCCACAGTCGTCACAGTCGTGCTTCCTTCACATCAACCACATGTCTACCCCCAACACTGCTTGTTAACGGTTGGCGGATAGCGTGCTATGTTTGAGCTTTTTTACAATTTGTTAAATGTCCAGCTAATTTGTTGCACTCACACACAGCTTGAGCGCCGCAACACCCAGCAGCATGCGAATCAACGCCGCCATTCAAGCCGAGGCGGAAGAAGCGCCTCACTGAGGCGTATTGAATTTTAGAAATTGAAAGCACTGCCAGCCATCGAACGGCATAAGCACCATCAGCAGCAGCAGCAGTCGTATCTGCAATTGTGTGTCGCATTTCACGCGCGAATAGGTAATTCAATCAATTGCTAGCTCGTATGTATATACATTGGGGTGGTCCAAAAATGCATGTGAAAAAGTAAAGTCGCAATTTCAATGCTCTCATCCCCTAGGATTGTTCTATACCGAAACAAATTATTCTCCTGTTTTTATTTGGAAATCAAAGAATATCTAAAAACAAGTTTGGTATATGGAATAGAGTTCTTGAAATTAATATTTTTCAATCGGAAAACTTTGGTTCTCTGCAGGACACTGCCAATAACACTACCCAATTGTTTATTATACCATTTTTTAAAACTAGCGATTTTTATGGGTCCACCCATTGCATTTTTTGAAGCTGTCAGGGGTCCTTTAAAAAATAGTTAGTAATAGAAAATGGTTAAATAAACAATTGGGTATTATTATTGGCAGTCAACTGAAGAGAAAAAAAGTTTTCCGATCGAAAAATATTGATATTCAAGAATTCTATACTATTTCTACGAAAACTTGCTTTTTTGATTTCAGAATAAAAAAAAAACAGGTGTATAATATTTTTCCTAACAATCCTAGCGGTGAGAGCATTAAAATTTCTACTTTATTTAGTTTTTGTTTTGATCATCCTAATTTACATACATTAATTTATATATCTAAGTACTTGCAAAAATACCTTGTCGGAATGAAGTAGACAGTCTTAAAAATTTACCGATTGAAAGAGTATTTGGAAATAAATTCCAGTAAAAATTCGTTAATCCGGATATGGTCTAATCCGGATCTTTCTGTAATCCGTACAGGGCTAAAAGGTAAAAAAATTTCTATTATTTACCCTGTAATCTGGACCGACCACGGTCTCGCTAATCCAGATCGTGCAAAGAGTATTCGGCAAACAAAAGTATTCTACTTTTTTAAATATATTTTGAGTTAATATTCCATTACTTTGTACTTTTGACGTTTATATTGAAGTCATTGGTATAGTTTTTTTTTATCATATCAAATTAACACATAATTATAGGTGTTTGAATGCCTTTGATAATCCGGATTCCCGTATAGTCCGGATTGAGCTGGTTTTAATTTATCTGGATTAACGGAGTTCTACTGTGAAGTGTGAATGAAGTCAGCTGGTTACAAGAAAAAATAAAGAATTTCAGAAACTTGTAGTTAATAAAGAAGTGCTTATTAATTTGCTCTTAAAGTAGTTCATTTTCCGACAGGGTATGTACGAATGTACGAATGCGTACTGCAATATTTTGGCCCGCCACTTGCCTTGGGCCTCTGTTTTGTAACGTATGGAAGGCAATACAAAAGTGTTGTTGCGCTGGTGGCGGGCGGACATTAATACCAACAACAACACCATCTGCAGATGCAACTACAATACATATAAAATACATGCATCCAAATCCCATATTTCGCAGCTTTAGCTTTGTCAATTTGCCCTCTCTGAAGCAGCTCTGATGACCACTAGCTGCTGACAATGATCGGTTAACTCCTTCCTTATTAGGAGGAGTTGAGCCGCCAGCAAAAATACATACATATGTATGTAATCAACCTGCACATATGTATGTATGTATTTTATTCAAGTGTGAGTATGAGCGTGTGGCATGTTTGCCACATTTGGTATTTGCTGGCTGCTAGCAGCGCCACAGCTACCTTTAATTAAAAGCATTCACTATTAAAGCATTTTACCACAAATATCGATTTTTCTACTACTTTGCTGATTTTTTTTCCTTTAAAGCTCAACCAACAACCACTTTTCTTTTTTCGTTGCCTTTTCGATTACATTGCACTTTCGTTGGCGCATTGCTTGTTGCTGGTTAAGTGGGCGTTGCGGGCGTTGCTCTTGATAAATCCATACTAAAATTGAATTTTCCGATTTAGGTGGTGTCGACCACCGCCTGAGTGCGATTAATACTTCTTATATTTGGTGATGTTATTGTCTATTATGGTTTATACCAGACTTCAAACAAACATGTAGATACACATACATATGTTACATATTTAATTTAGTAGTTAGTCTTTCGCTTGTTTAGCTTATGGCTATTGGTATCGCGTTCGTATACTATATATACAGTGAATGAAACAAGTGGCCACGTGTTGATGGTTTTTAATATTCGTAATGTTTTTCGAGCTAATTTTATATATTTTTTTCTATAAAAAATACCGTCCAAGCTTTAACCAAAATAAAATAAATCAAACTGTATAAAAAATTTGAGAAAATTCAACAAATTTTCATCAAAATTTCAACTGTTTAATCTAAATTTTTAGAATATTTTTGCAGAGTTAAAGCCCATACAATATTATTCTAATAAAGTGCAAGTTTCAACCGGCTAAAAATTGCTTTGGTTTTTGAGAATTTTTTTATTTAACAGATTTTGCGTTTTTTTTTTATATTACAAGTGCAATTTAGTTACAAAAGCTGGCGTTGATTTTTTTTTAATTTTGTTTCAAACAGTCTCTCGCATTTTATTTAATAAAAAATTAATGCTTACATGGAAAAAAGTGCAAAAAGCAATCTCCAAAAGAATTTCTCAAAAATTAACGCTATTTGAAACTTGCACTTCATTACGTGACTAAAATTGCAAGGGCTAGAAAACTGCATACCCAAAAATATTCAGATTTGAAAGTTGAAATTTGGATGAAAATATTTTCAATTTTCTTAAATGTGGACACTGTGATTTATATGGTTTTGGTTAAAACTTGGACAATATTTTAATAGAAAAATAACAACAAAATAAACTTAGGTCGAAAAAACATTATGAATATTTAAAAAAAAAATCAACACGTGGTCACTTGTTTGATTCACTGTACATTCATGTATGAATATGTCTTAGAGTATTGAAGTTGTTCGCTCAAAATATAAATCAGGTGGCAAAAACATGGCGTGCATATTATTGCCAAAACAACAACCGCCATTTTATCAGCTACTTAATTCGTTTTACTAACTGCCGTAATCCACCCACCCAATAGTGGTGCGAGATGTATAATCAAAATGTTATGTACTTAATATGTGAAAATTGGGGAGCTGTTGCCGAAACTGGGTATAACTCCAAGTTGATTAGAGTATGAAAGCAGGCTGTAGCAGCTATGTTTTATGCTAGACACCAGAATACGCAATTATGAGTGGTACTATTTCGAATTCAAAGTAATGAGTTTATTAAACATTGCATTTTTTGTCTGAGAGTTTTAGGTCATGAAATATAAGCCCAGCCAATCTGCAGAGATTTTAAGTGTGTCATGAAATATATGATATGAGCTGCATGTTGTGCTGATTAAAATAGTGAAATCTGCTATCCCTCCATTTTACAGGAAATATTTTTATTAATTCACCTTCATAAGATCTTCGGAATTACTGACGTTAAAGATCTTCGGGTCATATTTGACCTATTTATACAATAAAATTCTGATATGGGAAATGATTTAACATACTAAAGTGTATTATCGGAACTTGTATTATATGTTTCGCTACAACTACTAAGTAAAGCTTGTATTTTTATAAGCATTTATTTCAAATTTTGTCGATTTTATAAATTTGACGCAATATACCTACTATGTGCTTATGTATGTATATGAAATAAATACAAAATAATAATGATATCTTATACGAATTTTAAATTAAGTTAAATTCTAGTCAAATTCAAAATTAATTCAAGCATTAAATTGTTGCATTAGTTGCATCAAACAGCCGTTCTTTAAGTCGCACTTTTTTCTGGATCCTTCCGATATTGATCAACTAGAGAAAATTGTGCTCTTAGTAACACCTTTAATTTTGTTGTTGTTGGTTGATTTTTCCGACAGTCGGTAAGATTATTTATTTTGGAACGAAAAATTACACCGAAGTTGGCATAAGCGACAAGGGATGACAAAAATACGTTCCAAAATAAATCACTTTTATTTTTTTTTATATAAGAAAGGTCAGCGTTTAGAAAACCAGTTTCACTGCAGCCATTATTAGCAGATGTCACTTTCAATTTAATTATCAGATAGCATATTCGCAATATTACTCGTCTTTATTTTCCTCTAACACATTTGGCTCAACTTTCAAACGTTGTCGTATAAGCGTTTTATGTGTGAAATAAATTATAACAAGAAAACTAGTAAATATATAAGACCAAGATCATAAGTATCGCTTTAAGTAGTTTCCAAATGGAATAAAAGTCGTAAAATATCTCATTTGCCGGGGAAAAATGAAACGGAGGAAATATCATTTTATAGAGAAAGAAATTATCTAATTAATTGTAGTGTAGGGAGTACTATGCTGCAATTGATCACCTATCGATTAATATTGTTATCTTCTTAAGTGTATACATGGCGTATGAGTAACAATCTTTCCTGCTGATGCAACACATACGAGTATCTTATACAACAAGTAATTTTTAGCAAAAAAAAAACCGACTTAAAAAAATATATATATATCTATATATTTCATGATCCAATGATCGGATCTAAACCAAATTAGTACGACACTACCTTTCCGTTGCAAAAAGAATTATTGAAATCGGTTGACGTGGTGCAAAGTTATGCGGTAACATACATAAAAATAAAAATAAAAAATATTCCGACGAACTGATAACCTCCTCCTTTTTTGGAAGTCGGTTAAAAAAACGAATCATTTTGGGCATATTCATAGTCAAAATAAAGTCGACACTAAAGTTAGTTACAGCTTTTTAACATTATTTTCAATGAATATCTGATTCTAGATGAACGGGGACGGCTCTAAGCTCCCGTGCGGTCAGATTTCAATAAAAAAAGGTTAGCATGATTCTTTGTGTTATTAAGAGCAAACAAATATTTTTAACTCCATTTTTGACAGTGTAAACAGAAGTCAGCGGTTTATGTCCATGCATGTGTTAGTGACTTGATTGGTTGTATAAGCAGCTCGAGACAAAGTAAACCCCTACTGGGGGCGTTAGTAACGAAGAAAATACTTCATTTAAGGGGTAACGCGACTCTAGTGACCGAAAAAAAATTCCTGAAATATATAGAGAGTTAGGGAGGTATGAAAAAAGGGGTAAAATTTCTGTTTAAAGGGCTTATTAAACATGTAATGAAGCATGAAGAACAATTTTTCTTTTAGCAATTTGATACAAAATGGCGGCTATACTACCTATCTACTGAATCGCCTTTTTTCAGTACCAAAACGGGTGAACACATATCTCGCAAAGTAAAAGACCGTGAACAAAAAAAAAAAATATTATGCATCTACATCAGAGATTCTCAAACTTGCTTTTCTCGTAGACCTCTTTCAAAACTTTACTGGTTTCGGTGGACCCCCTGCTGCCCTTTAAAACATATTCCCATAGCTCGTCAAAAAATGTGAAGATTAGATATAACGATGAAACTTTGCATCGTGGGTGAGTTCCAAAACTAAATTCGGAGTGGTAAAAATAAAAATAAAACATTTTCTTGTTTATTAAAATAATGTGACTAAACGCTTGCAAGTTTTAAAAACAGAGCTGGTTATGTTTGCCAACATAGTAATTTAGTCGAGACATCCATTGTCGAACTAGTTTGGAAGTACTTAGATAGAGCGCTGGCCAATGGCTTAAATGCAGCTTGGCTGTTACTGAAGACACGTTAACTCCTTCCCCTCCACTTATTTTCCACCACGTAGTCTATGGCTTTGAGGAGTGCAAATGCTTCAGTTGGAAGACTAAAGCATATTCCGTAAGAGAAAAGTGAAGTTTATCCCCATTAACTTCGAAAAATATCCCAGATCCTGGCCCAGAGTCAGTGTGTGAGTTCGGGCTCAGTGCTGGAATTAAACCAACATTCCCTCTCAGGGAGCCCAGCATTATAGACAGAAATGCTGAAATCTCTGCCGCCAGAAATTTCCGCCTCGCCTCATTCAGTGTTACACAAACATCCGTTTCTTTTTAGTCTGCAGGTGGACTTTAAGGCTTCCCCACGTATAAAGATACAAAGTGCAGCGGTGCGTCAAAAAATTTAAAGTTAGATAAAGAGGTTATCAAGCAACTATTTTGGTTCTTTACTATCGAAACCAGATACATTTTGGTGAACCCTAACTTACAACTCGTGGACCCCCAATTTTTTTTTAACGCAAACGTAGACCCCCGTCGAGTCTCCCGTGGACCCCTGGATTACTTTGGGAATCACTGATCTACATATATACGTATATACGATTGGCTCCAGAAGGTGGTTCCGTTCGCAGAAGTCCACGAAAGTGGGGAAAACTTTTAAAACTTATCATTCTCCAGGGAACGGCAGAAGTGATTCTTTTGCATACGATTCACGTGTCCGAGTATCGACCAAACAACCTCGTTAATACCCCTTCCAATGAAAAGCAAAAACATAGCTCGAATGAGACCCGCTTCTTGTGATGACGACCACAGCAAACTTATAAAGAATTATGATTTGAGGGTATGCAACTGGAATATCCAGACCCTTAATGTAGAGGGCGCCTTTGCCCGGCTGGTTGATGTCCTCGCAAAGACACATACTGACATCACCGCCATCCAAGAAATGTTTCTTCGTTTTGAATAAATGAGGCGTATTCTCGCTTTCATACGAAAAAAAAATTTAAATTTTCGAAAATCATGAAATTTTCCTATCATTTTCAACACAAAAATTTCAAATTTTCGATTCGTACAAAAACAAGAATACGCCTCATTGTTTTCAAATAACATCATTATTTTCGCACGTTTTCCGGTTACGAAAAACGCACTGTCAGCTCGGTTACTATGAATACATGTATGTAGATGTTGATATGTACATTAGGACAGAGTAATTTAATTTCAAAAAAAGTGTATGGCATATTCGAATTCTACGTTCGATTCTAAGCAAAAATGGTGATCAACCCTCCCAATTTTAAAAAGAAAAATCAGTGTATTATAATTTTTTTGAACGAAATTAATTTCTCATTTACCAAATTTTGTGTTTTCTTTATACAATATACTGCTTTTTATTTTGAAACTTGGGAAGGTCAAACGCCATTTTTGGTATTCAGTTTGTTCGCCATTTTTGCTTACAATTAATCGTAGAATTTGAATTTGCATTTTTCTCTGAACTAACTACTCCGCCCTATTGTATGTACATGTTTTAATTCAATTGCAACTAAAAAAAAAAAGTTAAAGTATCTGTCCGAACGAATAACAAATTCAAATTGGCAAATTACAAATCACATGCAACACATCACACCATTGTCACGCAGCCAACAATCAGGCATATGGCCTACGCCCGAATAGGTGCATATGTATGTATATGTAAATGTCGCCAAGGGAAACGTATTGCAGGAGAAATTGTCCATTGCTCACTTTTGTATTCGCTACTGATAAATATTGCTGTGACACCGCTTTTGAGTGTGACTGTTGCTACATATGTACACTTGAGATACAAAAAATACTACCAACGCGGGAAATGGAGTAATAAGAGTACAAAACATATACATGCAAACATTGGAGTAGCAGTGATTTGTCTTACTTATAGCGCATGTGCAGCGTGTCCAACTATTGGTTAGCCATCGTAATCGTTCCCAAATGTGTGTGCATTTTCACTGCTCGTATATTGTCACTTCATTTTCATTTTGTTTATTTTGGCTACACACATACATACATTATCCTATATTGCCACTTTTTTGTGTCGACACTGTTTTTGCTACTGATTGCATGTGACATATGCAGACTCTGAAACGAATTGGAAAAAGTTGCTACAAAATTGTTCAACAAGGTACTATTTTTGTCACTGATTACTGTTGCTGACAACAATTTGGCAGTGGTGGTTGCTAATTAAACGATTTATTGAACAGAAAAGACAATCATAGAAGTATATAGTGCATCTACTTGCCTACATACATTCATAAATGTACATCTATATATACATATATATTACAAGACGGGATTTTTTGCCCAAGACAAAAGATCTGTACAATTGTTGAACAATTAAACTCAAATTATTTAATATGCAATGGTATAATACCTGCACCGTTCGTTGGATTTTCCAAACTGAGGTGTCATATTAAAAGGCTTGAACTGCAGATACGCAATATAGTTTTAATTTTTTTAAAGAGTTGCCACCTTTTAAAAAATTATATTCAAATTACTTAAAAAAAGTAAGTCAATTATTACAAAATGGGTATCAATCGAAATGGGTTTGAAAACATGTTTTTAGAAAGCAAATTAGCTACGAGAAGTATGTATCGCGATGTGCGTGCCAAACGAAAGGAGTTTCAGAAAGTAGTAGTATGAAAATATTTTGAAGAGGGTTGCCACCTGCTCGAAACGTGGAACTTAGTTTATACACAAGTTATATGAAACATCAAAGTATGGATGTCAAACGAAGGAGTGTTAAGAAATTTTTAGTCTGAATGCTAAGAATATTTTTGAGGTGTTGGACGAAGGTTGCCACCTATTTAAAAAGTTAAATAGAAATTATTTAATAAGTTAAATAAATAATCAAAATATGGATATCAAGTGAAGGGGGTTCGAAAAATTTGTATTTCTGAACTGCATTTAGCGGGGTTGCCACATGTGTGAAAAATCAAATTCCACGTAATTCATCAGTTAATTAAAATATGTATCGCAATGTCCGTCGATGGAGAGCTATTAAGGATTAAGCTTGAAAGTAATTTTGAAGAGGGATGCCACCTGTTTGAAGTGTGTTACTCAATTAACTAATACAAAAAGTATATGAAATATAAAAATACCATGGTCAAACGAAAAAATGTTAAGTAATCTTTAGTTTGAACATTTGGAATGTTTGAACTGGGTTTCCGCGGATTTAAAATATTACATAAAAACTATTTTATAAGTTGGATGAATTATTAAAAAATTGTTATCGAACGAAATGGATTTGAAAATGCTTTATTCCTGATCTTTATTTAGGAGGGATGCCATATGTTCGAACATTAAAATTCGAATTAGTCCATCAGTTTATTGAAATACATGTACATATATCTCAATGGCAGACTAAAGATATTTAAGAAGATTTTAGTTTTCAGTATGCTTTTGAAAAGGAATTTCAAAAATGAGAAGTCCAATTAAAGACCTCAGCCTGTAGATGTGTGATTAAGTTTTATTTGTTTTTACTTAAGAACTGTTTTCATCGGTAAAGGGTGATTTTAAATTTGATGAAATTAAAGACATAGTGCATGACTTCTCTTTACTCAGAAACGGCTGCATGATTTTATGAAATATGACACTCGGGACTCTTATAACTCTGACTAACATTTTTAATTTTCTTAAGTTTTTGAAATTCAATTTTGGGCGTTTTAACGCCATGCAGGTTCACTAGTATATCCTGTTATATGAACCCCGGAAGTTTGGAGAACTAACAATAAGCTGTATTCTTCTGAGTGTGAGGTACTCGATTAGGATTACATGTAATTCCACACAAATCTTTACTATCGTGGTTCTTCGTTCGAGAGATGGTTAGTGTGAAGGCGATATTCAGCATATATCAAGGATTAGGAAACCTGCTGTGAGTAGCAGTCCATCGTTCCCCTTTATTTGTGAGAGCAGGAATCTGGAGGAGCTTATAACGCCAGCTTAGAGTGAAAAGTTGCTAAGTCTACTTTTTATGAAGTCATATTTTGGTATGAAAAATGCATTGATTCGAAATGTATTAAGGTACTTGTTTTATTTTTTCTCGTTAATATTCAATGAAAGGAAAATTTGCTAAGTCTAAAAGATGCACCGAAAATCCGACCAATTCAAAATAATACAAAATCTTTTAATAAAGATCGAATCCTTCTTATTCGTATGGAGGTTTGCTTTGCTTTAAACACGCATAATGATGTTTTCAAAGATTTGCGAAATACTTGAAAAAAATGGTGCAAGAAGTTTTTTCCACTCATGTAAAATTAAAAAAAAAATTTACCTAGCAACTTTGCACTCTACGCTAGCGATATGCTTTCTTATTTCCATCAGCATCAGCATTTACAAAAGCCTGGTTTATGTAGACTATGTAAGTGCTGCCAAAGAGACTGTAGATTTATTCTACGTTACGGAACAAATATTAATTTATAATATTAAAGTTAATGTTACCATGTATGAAGAAGAAGCATGCATTAGCCTTGAAAATATTTCAGCAGATAGGTAAGAGGTTACTTCAATAAAAGTTGCTGTGATAAGGCGCCAGATCCTATTCATTTTCGAATAGTCTATAAATACTAAAATTTTATTATCATATTAATTTCAGGCTATGAGCGCCCGAGCAGCCTAAAAGGATATATAAATAATAAATACGGTATTTTACTAAAAAGTTCATTAGACCGACGTGATGCTATGCTATGTATTCTAGTAAAAGAAAATTCTAGAGCGTGCCTCGGGCTATTACCGTTTTGATTCTAATAATGCACGTGAGATGCTAATGCTCTTACTTTGTCTGATGGCAGGAAATACTTCGTTTTGTCCTCGTGCGCCACTACAAACATTCGCTTAGCTTCTTTATCTGATTCCGAGCAGGTATTTAGAGCAGATGTACCGCTTGTTTTTTCCGATGATATTGATGGCATCCACATACGCCAGAAAATGTATGCTCTTGTACAGAATTGTCGCCGAGCGACTCAGTTCGGCGGCTCTTAATATCTTCTCCAACATAAAATTAAAGAAATCACACGAAATGTAGTCACCTTGTCTGAAACTTTGTTTGGTATCAAATTGGATCAGAGAGGTCCTTTCCAATTCTGACGGAGCTGGTGGTATTGCCCAACCTCATTTGACACAGACGTATTAGTTTCGCGGGCATACCCAATTCGGACATCGTGGCTTAAAGACAACCTTTTCGTGCTGTCGAAAGCGGCGTGTATGGATCCTGTTCTCGAGGATGCTTTTCAAGATGTGGCGAATGTTAATACCTGGCCTATGGTGGATTTAAGTAGCAGGTCGAAAGCTATACTGAAGAGGCCCAATGCCGTATATGATATGCCGTATTAATAAGATGAAACCCACAAAAGTTGGTGGTGTCACCCATCTAGTCGGCAGGAATGCGTTCGTCCGACCATATTTTGCTTAAGAATTGATACATGCATCTTATCAGCTCCTCGCCGCCGCACTTGAATAGCTAAGCTGGTAGACTGTCAGCTCCAGCAGCTTTGGTTTTTTTTTCATCCGCGAAATTCCAATTCGTAACTCATCATCGTCAGGCAGTGGGGCAACGACTCCATCGTCGTCGATTGCGGGCTAGCGTCTATTTCCTCCACTACTTTCAGTGTTGTTACCAGTCAGCAATATGGAGAAGTATTACCTCCATAATTTGAGTACGCTCTAAACGTCGGTCACTAGATCATCGTGGAGGTGAAGCTAAGCAAAGATAAGTTATTAAATCTTAAGGTATTTTGTCTGTGTGGTAGATTTAAACAAAATCAAAGGACCGCGACATCAATGCTCTTTTTCACACGCGATGTTTTGTAGTTCGAAAACTAAGATACAAAATAATACAGTTAGAAGTCAAGATGCTTCATGTTCGTAGTTCGGGTAGCCCAAACCTCTGTCCGCCCCTACAACTGTAATTTTCAACTTTAAGACGAAATTACGCTCATCTATTTCCCACATGTGCATGCATGTACATATTTCCGTCACGGTTGGAATATTTACAACTGCCCAAGTTGCTACAACGAACTTGTTCAGTTGCGGTTACATCGTTCACAGCCTCTGATTGCTTTTTCGCCAGCAGCAGCAGCAGCAGCAGTTGCCGCAACTGCAACATGTTGATTTGCATATTTTGATAAAATTTCCAAATTTATGTACGGATATGTTGCCTTATTTGCCAATTTTCGACAATCTTACGTTTGCTGCAACATGCTATTTACATTATAGGCATATGTACATACATACGAGCACAACAAGTTGCTTTGCATTCCACTGCTACATATTTAACTATCGCTGCCGTTGCCATTGCTGTTGGTTGTTGCTAGAAATCTCAGAGCTTTTGTTGGCACATGCAGATCGTATACCACCAGCCTTGCATATTTATGATATGTTGCAGCCGCTGGCAATACGTTTGCTGCCAACAACAATCGCCGCTTCTATCGTTGCTCGCTATCGAAGTTGTCGTTGCTGTAGTCGCTTTGATGGAGCAGCGACATGTGTCCGCCTAAAGTGCGCGGCAACTGACAGCCACCACCAACAGCAGTAACAACAATCAGATGTGGCACCGCAGCACCACCAACGCAACGCAGTAAACTAACGGTTGATAAGACAATGATGGTGGTGGTATGCAACAACAAAAATAATATGTACATAAATACTACATACTCGTACATAGGCATCATAACATTGCGACGAAATAAGTAAGTCAAGAAAAAGTAAAGCGCCAGCAACACTTTCACTTCACCAGCAGCACAAAAACAGAAAAATTCAACAACAAACGTAGGCAACAAACAATGTTAACAACAAAAACTGTTTCACTCGTAACAGAAGCATTTTCAAATAACGCGCAGCAAGCGGTGTTTTGCTCGTCTGCTGCGGGCGCCAAGTGTGTTGGCGGTAATTTTTTTCTAATTGCATTTTCCGCTGTTTTACAAGCGTTCAAAATTTTTAAGTCTCTTTTTTCATTATTCGGAAAAATCATACAACAGCGTGCAGGCTACATTCATATATTTTTGCTGTCGCTTTTTTATGTTGTTGTTACAATTTAACGCTGGCACTGGCACATTAAAATGTTGCGCGCACGCGTTGCTTGTTGCAACAGCACCATTGAGTGTTGCAACTTTTGTTTTTTTTTTTGCTATGCTGTTGTGCAAATCCTAAATGTTGGTTTTTCTTATTGGCCGCTTTCATTGTCACTTCGCATGTTGTTGTTAATTTTATAGTTTGGCATTAAAAGAAAAATTGTTCATAAACACATTACATAATCGGACTGCGTTGCATGTGACTGGTGGCGTGTTGCACATGGCTTGAGTGCAATTTTCGCAAAGCTCGGTTAATTTATCGTTATGTAGTTCACTTTTTCATTTTGATTTTCAAAACGCAGTCATTTGGCTGCAACAACTTGCAGCTGCAACAGCGCACCAAGCGTCGGGTCTGATATTTTTGTCTCCATTTAAATTGACACTAATGTTTGCCATACAAATGCTTTTTGCGGAATTCGTCAATTGTTTATGTATGTATATGCACTTATGTGTTTTTCCATCAATCTCAGATTTTTTTCAATTCAGTGAAACTTAAACCTAACTTAAATCCAATACTGACCGGTATACGGCCCTGCATCGCGGAGCGGCTAAATCAGTCACATATATGTATTTACTAGTATTGGGAAGTATCAGAAGGATTGGACAGTAGCTCACCGTTGCATTCACCGGCAGCAGTCGTCCCACGCGATAAGGCGGACGTACATTACATTCGCCGTTTCCAAGAGCCACCGGAAGATCTATCAGCGCATTAACCGATCACCAGCAGAAAATTAAGTACAAGCGAACAAACACTCGAGCAGGAGGTGTGGCAATCTACCATAATGCGAGGAGGCAGCATCGAAGGCCAAACTCCGTGAGTGTGGGACTTTAACCCGAACTAAACCTCCTAACGTGCAAGTACCGATCCCCCCGGCACTACGGTAAAGCTCTTAGTCCGTTACAGTTCCGATGCTGTTGGTCACTTCGTACTCTCTCGCCGTGTTATGTTCAGCTACTTTTCTGCACTTCTTACCTTCTTACCATAGATCTTCTTATGCCATCTTCCCGTCTTAGCTGCTGATGTATCTCGGTTATTGCGGTGCTTGCCACATCCCCAGCATGCTTCGACGTCAACCATATTTTCAGGCCGTAGCGGGAAATCAGAAAGGGATGCTATTCTTCATCCGATTTCAGCAAAACGCAGGCAAACGAATACTATATGCTCAGCGTCTTCCATTTCCTGGCGCTCTGGACATAGCGGAGAGTCATCTAATCCGAAACGGTGTAGATAGTTTCGGTAACACCCATGGCCTGTGAGGAATTGTGTTATGTGAAAGTTTACTTCCCCATGTGTTCTATTAAGCCGTTTGGGTATCTTTGGGTCTAGTCCACTTTTCTTTAAGAGAGTTTACCCAGCGATGTTACCATTTTTCTATTGATGCATCTTTTTCTTCTTTAATTATCTTTGGTGTGTTGGTGTCATTCAGAATCTTTTGTTGCTCTATTCTCATTCTTTCATCCGTTAATAGATCAATTGTTGTGTTGTGTTGTTAGTAAGCGCATACGACTCTCAGGGCATAGAGCCTATGGATGCCGGTATGAGTTTACTTCCATCGCTCGTGCCCAAACTGAGACTGCATACAGAAGTATCGCGCCAAGAGCGCTCGCTTTCTGCTTCGAGGTTCACCAATATTAGGGAGCATTCGCGACAGGGCACCGTATATCCTTGACGCCTTTGCTGTCACATATTACGCATGCGAACCTCGAACTAGGTTTGAATAAATCAAAAAAGTGGTATGCCTAGAGCTGAACATAAATTCAGAAAAAAACCACCATACCATTCGCATAAACTTGACGGCGTAAATACGATTAGAATAGATGGTAAAAACAGTAAAAGTATTATACATAAATAAAAAAAGAGGTAAGATTTATAGTTAGTGGTCACACTAGACCGAAAATTACTTTGGAAACCACACGTTGAGGAAACAGCTAGGAAAGCTGTCAGATTACTAATGACGCGTAGGTCCATGGCAGGACAAAGTTAGAGGAGATCCCAAAAATGCTGAGGTGGATCTACATACATATACTGCAATAATTCGATCCATAATAACGTATCATCATCTGATTTGATAGAACTACACAACGGGAGCCATCAAGACGCTCACTCGCACGCAAAGGCTGGCATGCAGCCATGACAACCTGTTCAGCAGCATTCTTGGAAGTTCTTCTTAATATCACCCCTCTTCGTATTCACAACCAGACTTAGCCGAAAAGAGTTATCTTACGGATGGGTGGTACCAAAAAAACTGGCAGAATGGTTTCGGAGTCGTACGAAGATGAACTTAGGACCAGAGCTGATGTATTTTGATATGTGAATATGTGCTGTTGAAAGATGTGCGAACTTCAATTTTAAACGCAACTACTGGAAACAGAACTTTGTGATCTTGACGAACAACCAAGCGGCTCTCAGATCTTATCGGGTAACATCAAAAGCGGACATGTAATGCATACCTTAAGAAGCTAAGCACTCTTAGTCTGGCCAATCGCATTGGAGTTCTCGAGTGTCATTAGATCCTGCATCGACCCAGCGACCTTCTGTGTCATAGGAAGATGTGTCACCTCTACTCTGGCCAAACAAGCGAATGCCTGAGCTTATTCAAAAATATCTTACAATATCTTACATCTTGGGTCGGTTCCCTTCACTGAACCTCATGTTATGAAAATGTGGTTTTTGCATGTTCCTTTGATTTATCTCTCAAACACTCCCATACCGAAATTGAAATGCATTTCATAAAAGATTTATTGGCGTCTTTAGAAAAGCCTTGTAAACACTTTCTATGTAAAATATTCCAATTGAACTTTTGCATTGATGGTGGTGATATTGAAACGAAAAAAACAAATTAATTAATAAAATTGCTAGACTACATCGTACTCCTATGTTGCAAATGGGGTAACCTAAAAACCAAAATACTTATATATCTCCTAAAACTGGAATGGGCACAAAAGTTTTACTTCTGACAAACAGTTAGTTGTACGCTGGTTTCATTCTTAAAATCCTAGCACATAAATTAGAAACATTAGTATCTTTAATTGATAATTTGTAAAATACAGTTTATCTTTTAATTAATTCCAATTACATTTCTGTAGTTAAAGAGAAGCAAAGGAAGTAAAATTGATGTGTTTGAAATAATTGTTCTTACCAAAAAAGCTTTTTATTTTTCTTGCGATAATTTTACTGTTGTACATTGTATTTTTTTTTGTTAGTACTTAGAAAATAGGCTCTTAACTTTGCCTGGAAGTTTTCTTATTCGTGTAATTGTATATAAAAACAAAAATATTGACCCAGTTAAAGGCTGACTGTTAATACAAATGGCTCTAGGGCTATTGACCAATAAACTAGCCTGCACCACGCTCATGACTGCATTTATTCAATTTGCTTTTATCACACACCTACAATGTACATACATATACACGTGTGTGCTAGGAATGTTAATCCCGGAATCCAGACCTTTTTAGGTCCAGAAATTCCCGGGATTCTTGGCAAATGATCCCGGCATTTTCGGGATATATTTTGCACTGATGGCAATAATAGACGTTCCTTTCCTTGACCAGTATCGGCTATATTTCTTTTTTTTATATTTGACAATTAATATTTTTTTATAAATGTCTAGCTAATTATGGATATGACACCATGCGATAAAAAATGTTACACACACAAATCAATATACTCGCGAAAACATGTGCCAAATATAGTAAAATTTCGTTTTTAGTTTTTCACTCTGTCGTCAGTATTTCAAAAATGATTTGAAAAATTTATTCGAAATGTGCTTAGAGAAGCAGAGTGGGTATCAAATTAAGGAGGAAGTTCTGTAGAATTTAATCAGATCAAATTTTTTGGTACATAAGAAGTGGTAAGTATTGAAAATGTCCCTTTAAAATTTTATTCTTGAAATTTCGCAATACATATTTGTTTATGAAAAAATTATATGTTAAGGACTTATATAAACTCGATATCATCCTCAAATTCCGTTCTTCTAACATTATCAGCTTAAAAAAGTAACTATTTGTCCTTGTGAATCCAAAAATTTTAAGTTTTCTTTAAGTTTCTAAAGAAATTTCCTCTTTCATTTGGTATCCATATTTTTATTCTGCATTGCATTGAATTTTTCAAAATAATTTTTGGAATTCATCATATCTTTGAAATTGCATTTATCATTATTATTTATGAAATCGTTTATTATGTGCTTAAAAACCTTGTCTAAAAAAAATTAGGTTTTTGTACATGCGAAGGCCATGCACTTTCATTTGGTATCTCATTTTTTTTATCCAACGAACGGTGAAGATCTTATAGGTTTTAAACAGGTGGCAACACCTCTCAGAAAAATAACATATTATTACACATCTAGAGGCTAAGTCTTTTCATTTGACAGTGACGGTCCAGAACTGACGCCTACGCTTATTAGAATTGAATATAGTAATTTTTTAACATATGGCAACCCTATTCAAAAAATAAGGCATTCGTGATTTTTCTAGAAAACAATCGCTTTCATTTGACAGCTCATTTTTTGTTAACCAACGAACGGTGCGGATCTTATAGTTTTTTACACAGGTGGCAACCCTATTAAAATTCTAAATAAAAAAGGTCACTCTCTTATCAGTACCGAATATATTAGAGAAAAGCTCGTAAAAATCTGTTCAGTAGTTTTCGAGATTACCGCGTACAAAGAATCTCGACTTTGCTCTATACTATGTGTATATTTATTTTATGGTAGGGGTGGTAGAAGCAATTTTTTCGATTTGCAAGACTATTTTTCGTCAATGCTATTCGCACCTGGAGCTCGGTTCCAGGACATATTCGCAACAGTCTAAATAAAAGCAAGTTTAAGAGTGTTTTGTACTCGTATTTTCGCTAACTTATTAACTCATTATCAGCAGAGGTTCGCTATCTATATAAATTGTAGATTAGTATGTTTTTAGATATAGGCTAATTGAAAATTATATGTCGCTCTTTTTCTTTTTAATTTTTATTTATTTATTAACTTTTTTTTATATTTATTTTTTATTTTTTCTTCCTCTCTTGGTTTTATATAGATTTGTAAGTTTTGCCTAATGCCATTTGTCAGGCTTTGTTTGACACGATGTACTATGCACTTTTTATTCTCTACCCTTATTCTTGTCTTAATTTTAAATTACCGTTGTACTAAAAAAAGATCTTCGGGATCTTATTGTACCAATTTTCTTTATAATAATAAATGAAATGAAATGAAATTTGTTGAAATGTAATGAATATCTAAGTCCCAGAACTAATCTTGGGATCCCGGGATTGTGATAACTACATCCCGATAATCCCGGGATCGTAGAGAGCAAAAAAAATTAACATCCCTAGTGTGTGCTCATTCGCACAAATGGTTGTCTAACAATAAGTAATTTGTGCCTACTTTTTCATTTAAAATTTCATCGACAAACACAATAGCCAAGGGCTAACAAAAAACCAAATGTTGCAGAGAACTTATCTGTTTTTATACACACAGGCACAAATGAAGTCGTAGTTCCTTTTTCAATAATAGCCACTATGTTGGCAGCACATTTTCACGCTTTGTTAGAGACAAACTGAGTATGGGCGATAAGATGCTTCAGTCTCTTACTTAGTGCGAGTACAATATTTTCAAAAACTTAATGGTCAGTGAAAAACATGCATTTCCATATGTATGGACGAGAGGGAAGAGGGCAAGCAGTGAATTGTGGGAGAATGAAAGCGCCAGATATGTATTTCGATGTAAAGATTTCACTCAAGAAATTTAAATTTACAATTCATAAATTTCGCGCAAGAAGGTAGATGGCGAAAGATAAAGGAAAACGCGGCTTGTGCAGAAGAAGGCAAAATGAAATCGTGGGAGTTTCGCAGATTTTCCAACTTCCCCAGAAACGTGAGTGCAACAAAAGAAACAGCTTGATGGAAAAATAATATGAAGAGACTCCATAACGCAATGGCACGCATGCGCTTCAAGGGCGTTTGGGAGCGATCGGGGGGGGGGAAGCATTGAAGTAACAAGTGACTGTCAGCCAGCAAGCGCGGGAGGTTAAGGTCAAAAGCCTAAAGCGTTTTTGCTTGCCATCAAAATGAGCTGCATATATTCACACACTCTCCCGTACATGCATATGCATATGTACATATGTACATGTGTATTAGGTTTGGATATGTATAAGTTGGTTCGGTGTGCGCAATAAGTAGGTAAAAGCCGTAGGCGTTCAAGCGGCGCTCACTGTCAATCAGCAGTAAACTGACACTCAAATGGCAAATAGCTGCAACAAAAGTAATAAAATATTTGTACATAAACGCTATGAAAATCCATCGTCGAGTGTGGTGCGCACAAGCAATCATTTGTAATTACAAGCGATGCGCTTTTCAATGGTGCGAACCAAAATGCCATAAAAAAAACTGAAGGTATGAACACAGATGGGAACACATATGTATGTACATTAGGGTGATCCAAAAATGCATGTGAAAAAGTACAGTCGTAATTTTAATCCTCTCACCGCTTAGGATTGTTCTATACCGAAAAAAATTATACCACTGTTTTTTTATTTTGAAATCAAAAAATATTTAGAGTTGGCTCAAAGCGCTCAAAATTTTCCATGTATTGATGTCAAGACAAAATAGAAACAGGGGTATGCTTTTTTGGTATCGAACAATACTAGGGCGAGCATTAAAATTTCGGCTTTACTTTTTTTTTGCCCGCCCTAATGTACATTCACTGATGTACATATGTAGATAAGTCTAGCTACACGTTGCATGCAACATGCAAAATTGCAAGCGCCTGCGTAGCGCGTATTTATTAGTTTTCCATTTGTTGTGGTTTTATCGTCGTTGCCTCAGTTAAAGCGGGGGAGCGAGGGGCGGATGATCTCTTCGATTAAACATTAACTTGACGTTTGAAACTCTCATATATTTATTATATTATCTATGCACGCACATAAATACATACCCTTGTGGTCAGCTGACTAAGTTAAGTGACATTTTGATCAGTTTTGGCCATTTTCCTTTTGCCTCTTTTGTCTCTTTAGTGTTTTAATTTTTTTTTATAAAAGTTTTGCACATTACATAACCAGCACCACATAAATGCACATTTCAAGCTTAGAAGAAAATTTATAGAAATGAAACAAACTTTAACAAATCAAATTAAAAATTTTAAACTTTTTATTACAAATTTTTAGAAAAGTTGTAGACAGGCCCTTTTATAGCCCATTACATTTTAGTGGGTTAAAGTGCAAATTTCAGAAAGCTAGAAAATCGCGTTGATTTTTAATTATTTTTTTGCTGATGGTGTTTCTCCCATATAAAGTATGCTCGACAACTACTTTTATATGGAGGAAAATGCCTAGCGCCGTTAGCAAAAAAAAATATTTAAAAACAACGTGATTTTCTAGCGTTATAAGAATTGCATTTTAACCTACCAAA
>NW_023458564.1:363031-363238 GCF_013731165.1 Rhagoletis pomonella
ATTATGTCGTCGCTCCCAACGAAGAGTAGCACATCTCAAATTACCGTGGAAGACTAGCACGTTTCACTATTCGCGTCGAAGACTAGCACATTTCATTATTCGCGTCGAAAAGTAGCACATTTCAGATTCTCGCGTGGAAGACTAGCACATTTCACTAATCGCGTGGAAGACTAGCACATTTCAGATTTTTGCGTGGAAGACTAGCAC
>NW_023458564.1:363248-380586 GCF_013731165.1 Rhagoletis pomonella
GTTATTTGCGTGGAAGACTAGCACATTTCAGATTTTTGCGTGGAAGACTAGCACATTTCAGATTTTCGCTTGGAAGAGTAGCATATTTCAGATTGTTAAGCCGCGAAAACTGCACGTCTCCGGTTTAAAGTAAATCATAAAAGCATAATATATATTGAAAATTCAAACGTTTATTCTATATTTCTTTAATTGTATTATGAAAATCATGAAATTCAGACGGTAAATACCGTTTACTAATCATTTGTTGAATATCATCCACTTTTCTTTTTTTTAAAGGTATTTTTCCCTTGTAAGCTTTAGGCAATTCACAGTGTTTCATGGTTGACCATTGAACATTTTTTTTCATTAGGTTCAACTTCTCCTCGCTTTGCATAAAGTCGTATTTTACTGCCATGTCTACTTGATTTTTGCTATTTTTTATTGTAATTTTCCGTACATGTGATATCTTAATTTTTTGCCAATGAAAATATTTGGACAGTTCTTCGAAGGAAAATATCTCATTTGCGTTTGCGTTGTTGAAAATTTGTTGAGTTTTTTTAGTATTCTCCTGGGCTTTAAACTTGGGCCAATATGGATTTTTTTAAGAGAATTAACTTTATTTTAATTGAAGGTTTTTTAAGTAAATAAATAAACATAACATAAATAATATCACTTTGAAACGGGGTGCTCTTGATATGATACTGTATGTATATGTTTTTTCGTATTTATTTATAAATAAAGATTCCCTGAGAAAGACGCGAATGTCGAAAGGTGTAGGAGGAAAAATAATCGTTTATTTTACTTGTAATAACCGGCCAAAAGGCTCCATATACAACACTAAACTTTCAGCATGACCGAAGAAAAATAATTATAGTATAAACATACATATTTATGTAACTTTTTTTTTTTAACGGCTGCTACAACCTTATATGAACTGCCTTGCGTATCCCTCTTCCACACAAAAATCTGAAATGTGCTAGTCTTCCACGCAAATAACGAAATGTGCTACTCTTCCACGCAAAAATCTGAAATGTGCTAGTCTTCCACGCAAAAATCTGAAATGTACTAGTCTTCCACGCAAATAACGAAATGTGCTACTCTTCCACGCAAAAATCTGAAATGTGCTACTTTTCGACGCGAATAATGAAATGTGCTAGTCTTCCACGCTAATAGTGAAATGTGCTAGTCTTCCACGCGAATAGTGAAATGTGCTACTCTTCGTAGGGACCGACGATGTAATGTGCTGAACTTTTATAAAAAAGAAAAATAGCCAAAACTGGTCAAAAAGTCACTTAACTTCATCAACTGACCACAAGTGTATGTAAATATATATAAATATATATACATTTTGTTAATTCGAAATTTTTATATTTGTTTACATATTTTTGATGTGAAAACATCTTAGCTCTCGGTATGGATGAAATTTGCATAAACCCAGCAGAAAATTTGTAACTGCTTGTAGTGTAATCTAGCAGAAAATCTGTAATTGCTTCTTGTGTGTTCAAATGAAGATATGTGAACTAGTTCAGGGCTATTTCATGACAATTCCGAGACTACTCCACGTCTAGTTTAGCGCCATTTCGGGACTATTTCGGGATCATTTCTGAACCGTTTCGGGTCTCGTTCACGACGATTTCGAGACTTGTTCGGGATCATTTCGAGACTAGTTTACGACTATTTGACCATTTCGGAACATTTTGAGCTCAATAAGGCACCGTTTCAAGACTTGTCGGAGTTCATTTCGGGACAAATTCCCGACTTTTTCAACCATTTCGGTTTCTGTTCAGGACTATTTTAGGACCGTTTCCGAACTTTTGCAGGACCATTTCGGAGCTATTCCAGAACCATTTCGAGACTAGTTCACGCCTATTTCAGGACTATTTCAGGGACATTTCGAGACTAGAAGAAGATAAGTTCCTATTCTTTTCGGGACTTGTTCATTCCCATTTCGGGACTGGATCATTTTGGGACCGTTTCAATACGTGCTCGAGATCCTTTCGGGACAATTTTAGGACTAGTTCGGGATTATTTCGGCATAGCTCTAAACAAAACTGGTCTCGACAAAATTAACAAAATGAAAATAGTGTTTGATGTCTAACCTAACCTATTTATACATGTAACTGAATCGCCTAATGCTTTGCCAAGCAAATTTCGTAAGTACCTGGTACTCACGCCGTTTTATATAAAAAAAGTTACTAAAAGGAAATAGCATGCAGCATCGAATGCGTAAATTTATAAAAGCGAAAACGCTAATGGCACTAAAATAATGTATACTGACCACCAACAACAGCAACAACTACTTATTTATTGCAATAAGTAATCGGGCAGTGGCAGTGTTGCAAAATGACGGGAATTATGAAAATGAATTTTCGACCAGACTTTCTTATTTGTTGCTAGCATACATTGCTTTTGGCGTCTAATGCTGAGTGCAGCAGAAAGTTGGCCAACCAACAGCTGGTGCGTTTCTTTGATTTACGCAAGAAAAATACTATTGATCAAAACGATACACCAATCACCGGATGCCATAAACACACAAACGCTCAGGAAATTGATTTTTTGAATAGAAAAATTACAATTCATATTTTTATTTACATAGTGAAATGATATGTATGTCTTTAGAAATTAACATACTTTTAGTGCATTGCTCAGTGGGGAGATTTTAAGAGTTCAATGTCGTACTTTTCAAGATTTTTTTTTATATAGTAAAAAACATGTAAATCTTCTTCTTCCTTTATGGCACTACAACCTTTTATCGGAGTGGGCTGGCGAGATTAATGCTGCATCCTAGACAGACAAAAAAAAACTATAACTGGCGACGGTGAACTGAGTGGCAAAACGCGAAGATACTTTGTGTGTGGCCAATACATACGTTGTCTTGGCCTCTTTGGGCGCCGGTCAGACTTCTTTTTCCTTCTTCTCTAGACTGTGGAGTGCCACCGACGACAGCCCGGATTTTAAGACCAACCTTCTAGAACGCTTAAACCTCTTCTAGATTTTTCAATATAGAAGGTATTACTTTAAAAGGTGATAGCTCACTGAGCGCTCTCTGAGAACATGTGTGTTTCACGCGTACATATATGACCAACGGCAGCGGAGCCATCCCAGTAGCAAAAGGTAATAACCAGAAAATGAGTTGGTAATAGCGAAATAGAAGGCCCAACCGCTAAATTTTTCGATAAAATCTAACCCGTCCGATGTCCTGTGAAATTCTTATCTTACCAAATCGAATATCTAGGCATACGACCTAATCAGTTGTGTACATACTAGGGTGGTCCAAACAAAGAGAAGTCGGAATTTGAAGGATCTCACCTCCTAGGACTGTTCTATATCGAAAAAATATACCTTTGTATTTTTTAAAATAAAAAAATATTTAGAGATCGCTGAAAGCATTCAAAAGGCAAAAGAAAAAAGTCAAATTTTAACAGCGAAAAGTAAAAGAATAACAAATTGGTTGTAAACTTTTTCATTAGTATTAAAGCCTTTTTTTTGGGGCATATATCAAGCATAGTTTTAATATTAGGTAGTAATTTTAATGACTATATAATTGGATTTTTCGTACATATTTTTGTCGTCCCTAGTAATCAGTGACCCTGAAAACCCTGGACTCCAAGTTTCGTAATAATATAATATTAATTCATTCGCCATTTTTAATTTGGAAAATTTAATATGATATTTGTAATCAGTTACCTCGAATACCCCTATGTAAGAAGTTTCATTGAAATTAGTCAAATACATGGGAAGTAAACATATTTGTCGTCCTAAATTCTCGATTCGTCCCAATGTGCGACCTAAGAAAAAGATGGTCTATTTAATGAATGCGGAAATAGAGAGGACGACCTCTTGATATTCTTACATTGAAAATTGGATTTTTGAACTAATGAAGAGAGGGCGCTGTACTCTTTGGAACTTTTTTTTATAACTCTAGTTAATAGTTATAAAAATTTCAAAAATTTTTAAATAAAAAATTGTGTTTTATAAAACATGTGTTATAACCATTTTACCGTTCTCAAGTAATTAACTAACGCCTCACTAACCATTTTACACGACTGTTATTTATTAATAATAATAAAATTGCAAGCGAAATTATTTTATCGCCGCTTCAAACAAAAAATTATTTAATTTAACGCACGATAGAAAACCTAACTTTGGGCTTCTGCAAAAGCTACTGCGTTGCATTAAATTTAAAAATTTTTATGTTACATCTTGGACTGGTTTATAAAGAGTACTATAAAGGTATGCGTGATAAGATTTAAAGAATTTTGTTTTTCTATTTTTGTCGTCGTAATTAGTCACTTTGTTCTTATGTGTGCCGGTTCTGGTGCGAGGAAAATCCACAAATTATTCACGAGCAACCATTACATTCTCACCGTTTGTTGTGATTTTGGGCGTACTTCAAAGAAAATCGGGATAAGTTGATCTTGACAATATCTGCTTTCCAACTAGGCGGAACTACTTTTCACACAGCACATGAAACAATGGAAGTATTGCGGGAAACGTTTGGCTATTCAATTATTTTAAGAAATTGTAGTACTGAATGGCCTCCAATAAGCTGTGATTTAACACCTTTGGACTACTTCTGATAGGGTTATTTGAAGTCATGTGCCTATGTGACTAAACCAAACTCTTTTCATGCTTTAAAAGTCAATATTCAATGCGTTATTCATGACCTATCGGCCATTTACTTCAATAGTATCACAACTCAAAAACTATAAATATTAAGCTAAATATGCAGAAATTCTCCTATGTTGTATGCTGTATAGATTATAAGTATTTCTCCAGAACGAAATATTCGTGTTTTCATTTTTACTATGGAAGTACATACATACATATATGTGAATCCAAAACCTTAAAGCCGTTTTTCTCGAGTGTTCCTTTTTTGAGTTGTGACACTATTGAAGTAAATGCGCGATATTACAAAATCCTGTAGAAAAAGTACTCGAAAATTGGATCCATCTGATTCGTTCCAGCAATAGCAGCCTTGGTGGTCATTTGAATGATGTTGTATTCAAGACTTAATAGTATCGATTGTACTTCATATTGAACGAAAAACATTTGAAATTCCTCAACAATTAGCGTGTTTTTTGTTTTAAAAGAAATCAAATCAGGCTTAATGAAAACTCCTTTATTACGAAGATATCTTATAGTTGTGAATATCTGTGGGGTACACTTTTTTATACACATTCTTATTGATTCGTTTATATACTTGTTTGCCTTCTTGATCAAATCTTTTTTCTTATTCGTTTGAAAGTAGTGTAGCATTTCGAAGTAGTTCTTTTGGTACCGATATTTAGTTGATAATCGCACTCCTGACATAGGACAAACAGTTTGTCCTAAGCGGCGGGGAATTTTCTTGATTCTATGCTAGAAGGATATTCGAAATCGAACTTGTTAGCATCATGCATAGCCATTTCGAAAATTTATTCGAATTCTGTATCGTTGGAGGCATTGGCTGTCAATATAAGATCCCCTTGCTTCCTTCGGTTGCGAAGTCCCAGTCGAATGCACATTGGCCACGGCGGATGAATGATTTAGTCAAACAAAAACTATAAAATCGCCACTTATTCACTTCACTACCAGCACATAAGCACATACAAAGTTTATTTAGGTATATCTACTTCCTTGTAAACGTGCTTTAAACATAAATACTTTCATAATGATTACCATATTTATGTAATTTGTGTATTTAATACAAGTGTGGGTATGTACATATATGAGTGTAAATATGTATTGTATGAGCTTAAAGGAACGCCCACAACCGACACCTGCCGCCGGCTATTGACCGTTGACTTCACGTACGATTAAGCGTTTTGATCATACAACATCTATATATGTATGTATAAACTTGCATTACTATGCACATTACATATCTACATACCATTACGTATTTACACACTGAGACCGGATAAATATCGTGTGTCGCGCGTCTATAAACAAACTTCTGTTAAGACAACAAAAAGCGGAAGTATGCATTTATCCAAAGGAGCACAATTTTTAATTTTTAAACCTAGAAAAAATATTGACTGTGTTGTGTTCTACCGTAAGTACTATTTGGCAGACCTCTGTTTTTATCAACAAAATATCTCTTCTGTTCGGAGTTTTTTTACTTTACGAAGCTTAGAGTGTTTTTGTTGAACTTAATTCGAAACCATCCAAGAATTATGAATTACTTTTAGATGTTAAGTTCAATTAATTTTTTTGTCAGTATTTTACTCGATGTATCTACTTATAATTATTTACTAACTTTGCACATACATATGTATGTATGTATATGTACATATATGTTCTGTACGTTGAAAAAAAAAACCAAATGAAAAAAATACTTATGTACATTTGTACATTCAGTTTTTTCAATAAGCCTTCGTACTACGAGTATCACGTCTCCCTGTGCTTTTAAGCCAGCTAGGGCCGTTTGCGTTAGGTGTTAGAAATATCACTCTTCGGACAAACTAAAGGGTTACACAAATTACACAGACAATTGACACTTAAACAAATCGGCTTAAGTTGATTAGTGACCGTTCACTCGTCCCATCAGTCACCCATACATACATAGCTACGGTGACCATCCGTCCTGTATTATACGGGACAATCCTCTTTTTTAACCCATTGTCCTGGTAATTTATTTATTTTATGCGGGACGCCAAATGTTCTCTATTTCTTTCAATGTCCTGTATTTGTCCCGTATTCGCTGCTCCGACGCCTTAACAGCTCATTAAAATGGCATGCCTATGAACGAGTTTTAAGTGATGTTGGTATATGATCGTAATTTTCTTTATAAACAGTTATTATTTTCTAATCTGAATGCCTGTGATTCGAATCGAGGAATACATACAGTGGCCAAAATAGAAATTACGACTCGACATTTTAGCAAGTTTTGGCTATTTTCCTTAGTTTAATTAATGTTTATTATTCATTTTATGAAAGTAAAGCTCTTTTCCTAATAAAACCCATATAATACCAAATTTCCAACAAAAAACTATAAAAATTAATTTTTGGGTTCCGATCGGTTCGTATTTATGTTTTTTAAATTTTAATATTTTAATAATTTAATTTCTGTAAGTAGTAAAATATTATAATTCATTTGTCATTTTTATGTTCATATGCACGTCATACATGTATGTTCCTTATGTAATTTTTGTCAAACGTTAATGCATATTTGTAATTTTTGTACTTATTGTTGATACAGTGAAAATAAACAACCAGCCCCTGAAGATGCTAATGAGTTTAGCGAAACGTTGGGCAACAATAGTGGAATAACTTTGTTTTATTTGCACTAAAGGATGCAAGATCGGACAAGCCTATTAAAATATTAAAATTTAAAAAAATATAAAAATTAATTTTGCAATGTTTCCCCAAATTTCAAACTTTATAATTAGAATCTTTAGAACAAAATTTGGTTTGTAGCTTTGTAACTCATTAAAATTGAGTATAATAAACTGAGAGTGGAAAGTGCCGCTCATTTGCTTCTCTTTCAAAAAAAATGGTCGAACCTATTACGTACATACTTTGTATGAAAAAAATGCGTTGCACTGTCAACAAAAAAAAAATGCCAAAAATTAGTGGTAAGCCTTACCGACTTAAAATTGAACTTTAATATTCTAAAATTTAACGTTTTTTTTTACAAATATAACGGGGTAAAAATATCGAGAAAATTATCCTACAAATTTTTGATGTTACTATAAGGATACTCTTTTAGGGAAAACAGTGTGGAAAAAATTTGCAACATAATTTTTTGTCCCATATTAGACTCTCATAAATATGGTCACCGTACCCATAGCCAATCTCTTTCAAAGAAGAAGCATTCTTCATATGCATATTTGTGACATTGTTGCATTCTAGTGAGTTGTGGATTATAGCTACAGAAAACATTCACTGCTTTAGGATATCGGGATGCAAAACAGAAATATCATACGGCAAATGAACTTAAGAGAATATCAGATCTGTTCGAGAAGCTCAGAATTCCTCGCTGTTCTTGCCGGTACTAAACTGTATTACACACTGGGAAAATAGGTAAGCACCTTACAAGGCCCTGATGACAATTTTGGTACTAAAAACAGAAAGAAAACATGGCTTACCTCGTAAGGTGAGTGTTCAAAATCGCTTGGAACAAATTGAACGGTTTTTACCTTCCTTTTATTAGTTCGGGATGCAACTATGTAATATTGATGCGCCTAAAAGATGCAGCGATTTCTGTTCTCAAGTTACATACCTGATGACAGAACGAATGGCAATTATAATAGGGAGGTTTTAGATTTTTAAACTATAATTTTATTTGCGATATGAAGGAGAATACGACTCTTGCTTTTATGTAGCGAGCGGTATGTGCAAACATATTAATATACCTATGTACATACATATATATGCACATATTTTCAAAGTATTTATGCCCTCCAAAACAGCAACTTATCTCGCCAAAAGTTTTCAAATTATAAGCGGCTATAAATTATATGCAAACGTACATAATAGAAGAAAGCAAAAAGGGTGATAAGCACCGCAGGTGTACTCGAAGAAAAAGTTTAGTAATAATAGGCTCATTACTAACGGAAGTCAATCACAGGAGTCAATGGCGATCGGCAGGTGGCGACCAGCGAATGCCAAGCTCTCAAAGTTGTAGCGCCATCGTGAAGGTGAATACCTCCAGCGTAACTTCGGTGATTATATTTCATTAATTTCATCGAATGTGAAAAATGCATGCAGTCAAGTGCTAAATTCACTATTATCTTCTCCGAAGTCAAGTGATTTGATTGGTTTTCATTTTCTTATTGGCTTGTATGCTACACAGCTGCCGTTGCTTATGCATATTTATCTCTGGTGCTTCCTGCTCTTGTCAAAAGCGAAAATACTTTAAGATCCATTACACATGGTAAATAAAATATGAGTACGACGCAAAAGAAAAGCGGAAGAAAGGGAGTTTATTGAATCGATGTTTTTTTTTTTTGATTATCACTTCAAACCGGAATATTAATTATTTAGAAAACACTGAATAACGCTGTAAAAATAGTTTGTTAATGTGGTCTATTTGTGACATATTGGAGCGCTTACAAAATGAACCACTGTTATCCAGTGGCGGACTATCTCGTGTCTCCTCTGCATCAGCTTATTGTTACCCGATCGTAATAACTAAACGATGTTGTCAGGAAGTGGGTACTCCATGGAGTAAACGCTTGGAGTAGCTTTGTGCTATTCTGATGTAAGGCAGAGCTGGAGTATATCGTCCAGCCCTAAAGCATCGAAATTTTAATTGAACCACATTTCTTATATGCATTTCGGTTAATTTTGGTACTCATTGACCCTTAGCTAGTACTCTTTACATGCGTGAAGTAGTTACGATTTTTGCAGGGAATATGCTTACATATACAGTGTCTCAAACAAGTGTTCATGTGTTGATTTTTTTTAATATTCACAACGTTTTTGAAGTTAAATTTTGTTTGTTATTTTTCTTTGTTCATTGTCCAGGCTTTAACCAAAACAAAAAGTTTAAAACTTTATACAAAATTTAGGAAAATTCAACAAATTTTCATTAATATTTCGAGCTTTTTAATCCGAACTTTACAACAGTTTTGGGTATGCAATTTTATAGCCTATACAATTTTACGCTCTTGATGTGCGAGTTTCAAGCGACCCGCGTGAATTTTTTATAGATTTTTATGCCGCCGGATTTTTGCACTTTTTCCATAAAAGCATGAATTTCTTATGAAATAAAATGCGGGCGACCGTTCGCAACAAAATTTAAAAAAATCAACAGCAGTTTAAAAAAAAATCTAAAAGCGGTCACAAAAAAAAATCTCTAAAATCAACAGGATTTTTTAGCCCCTCACTTCATTAGACTAAAATGGTATGGACTATAAAACTGCTTACCCAGAAATGTTTTACAAAATTCAGAACAAAAAGCACGAAATTTTTATGGAAATTTGTTGAATTTTCCTAAACTTTGTAAAAAGTTTCAAACTTGGCCAAAGCTTGGACAATATTTTTATAGAAAAATAAAAAAATTTAACTTGAAAAACATTGTGAATATTTAAAAAAAAAAATCAACACGTGAACACTTGTTTGAGCCGCTATACGTACATATTATATACAAAAATTAAATCTGGGGTTTTCACATTTGTCTACGTGTTTCGCCAAGCTTCTCCTCTAACTTGTGGTGTGCGTCGTGAAGTTGTTACACAAATAGATGAACATACATTTTTACGCCGTCCTCGAATGGAAAATTGTTTTTTATGAGAAGCTTTTTCATGGCAGAAGTACACTTGGGGGTTGACATTGCCTGCCGATGGGCGACCACTATCGATCGAATCTTGGTCCCACAGAGTGGAAGTACGCATCACTAATCACTCTGCTACATAATTTCCACAACTAAAAACTACGAGTAAAATACTTAAACCTGCCATCAATCTGCCACCACAAGCAAATACTGTTATAGCGAAATAAATTCAACGTACAAATATTTCTCATCAGCAGCTTAAAGATATGGCACATTCAGTAACATCGGTTGCTTTAATGCGATCAAAAGCTGTGCCGAAATCACAGTAGCCACAATTCGTTCATTAAATGTGTCAAATGTCAAATTTATATTTATGTTGTAAATCAATCATTAAATCGGTTGCCTCATCAACACTGACCAATTCATTTGGATTCTGCAATCTTCCCAAACACAGCAAATGCAGAGCCCATTTTGTAATAGCCTTCAGTTAATTAAAATCTCAAATCTGATTTACACCATACCTGACTAAATCCAACTAATGCAAGTAAAAATTAATTACAGCTGTAAATGGAAATGCCAACTCACCAACGATGGTTACTCGGTCAAATACTCGAGCACATGCACATGCTTACATTCCAAAACAGTGCACATTGCACATATATGTGCCTACATACTTAGTATGTGCGTACATACATATATTGATGTCATGCATTCATATATTTGGAGGTCACATTCAATTAGCCAAGTTTTTACTGCACCTAAAAATCAAGTGACTTTTATTTGATTGTCACCAATTGAAGTCATATTGCACAATTTAACCCGTTATTGTCCCAGCCTTTTTTTTCAAAGTATCCATCTGAAACAAATTTACTTATTTTACTTGCTTTCTGTTGTTTCTTTCAGGTGATATCGATGACTGCATCGTAACACCGACCGTGCAAGGACAATTTACCCCATTGACGGAGGCTCTATGTGATGTCATAATGGACCTTACCGCAGAGGGTCATTCGGCTACTATAGAAAATGTGCGCATTAAGCTGAGCATACGATTTCCGCACATGACACCACCTGCCACGGAAGTGATCTACGATACGTTGGCACAGTTGATGCAAGAACAGAAAATATATCAGACCTCAAAGGGTTACTTCATCTTCACGCCAGAGTAAGTTGACTATAATTTATTTTATTTGGTTTCCTTAACCGGAAGAACCTCTGAGGGCAACCGATTACGGAAGGTCCGGTCTGAAACTTCAGTTGCCTCAAATTATATCCAAAAGCCTGATAGTGAATGCACCTCCTCTTGCAGCGAAATTCTAGATGTATTAAATATATATGTATTAAATTACATATACATTGTTAACATTTTGTAGTTCGGCGTTATCGAACATTATACTTTGTACATATGCAATGCAATTGACGTTCTGGAAGTCAGCCTTACATTGTACATTTATATCGGTAACGTTAAAGAAACTTGTTATTCGCGGCGACCACTCAATGGGAGAACGAATCTCTTGCTTCACCTTCTATAATAAATGGGTATGGTCTTCGACACGATAACTTGGCTATTCTCCAGCATTTTCATTTTAAAAGTAAAGTGGTTTATAAATATATTTACCCGTCAAGCATTATAGAATATTTGCTGTTAAAAATTTATAGCTCTTTGCTATAAACGATTACTTTACACATGGGTGATTTCACCGTCACGTGTAGGACATTTGTACAGAAAAAAATTTCTTTCTTGTTTAAATTTGAGTATAAAGTACTCAACAATTCTAAATTTTGAAAAAGCTACCTAATTGACTAATATATGAGTTATTACAAAATACGAAAAAAATTCCAACTTACTTTTATGTGGAAAAAATCTAATTTATTTCTTCTGTCACGGGTGGGATAAAAAAACTGCTTTTTGGAGCAGATATATTTTACGGAAATTTTGCGAATAGATTTGACTTTTCTGTGCGAACTTGATGTCTTATAATAAAACAAAGAACCAGGAACACAAACAAAGCAAAAACTACAAAAAATATATGACTTTATTATACAAAAAATCCGAAATTCCTCTGTCACGGGTGGGACAACGTTTGTCACGGGTAAGACACGTACGAATTTTTATATGAAAAGGAGCTTTTAGTGTGGTCCATATATAAAGATTAGTTATTAAAAAATATAAGAAGCCAAGTAGGGGTTAAATTCACTCACATTTAATCTTAGGATGGTGCCTTTTATGTAGAAGAAAATACTTAGCACCGTCTGCCAAAAAAAATATTAAAAATTAACGTCTTGAAATTTTCACTTTTATCCACTTAAATTTAATGGAATACAAAACTTCATACCTAAAAATTGTGAACAAAAAGTTTAACATTTTTGGGCGTAGTTGTTAAAGTTTGTTAAATTTTTTTAATTTTTATGAGAAGTTTGGAATGTAGATTTATGTGGTTCTGGTTAGGTGGCGTGCTAGACTTTTATAAAAAAAACTATAATCATTAGATTAACAAAATAAAAAACCAAAAATGGTCAAAATGTAACTTAACTTAATCAGCTGACCACAAGGGTATATAGATAATGGACGAGTCCGTGCATCCCCCTCCCCCCCTCCTGCCCTGCGTCCACATCAACAAACAAATAAAGCTTATCAGCCCTGTTAACCTACCTCTGAAAACTGTCCCACACATAGCTGTCACGGGTGGGACATGCTTCTCTGTTGAATTATTCTTATCTAACTACGTGGAAACGACAATGCAAGTGTGGTAAATATTTGCAATGAATTTCTAACATTATGTAACAAACACGAAACAACCTGAACTTCTGTAAATAAATATAACAACTTTTAGCTATTTTTGTCACGGGTGGGACAAGGCCAATACTGCTTAATAATAACTCATAATATAGATAAAGCAGTCACACAATTTAATATATAACACAATTTTATTAAAAGCAGATAAGTTCTACTATATATTTTTCTTACTAAACACTTGAATTTTGGATCGAAAATTATTTGACAGTGCACTCAACACAACCTACTTTAACTCAATAAAAAAAATTTACTTAGACCTTGATTTCAAAACGTGAAAAAGGTAATAAAAATGCATTTAAAGCATTAATTTGTTATTTTTTGGTTGACTCAAGATTTTTACAAATGCCTTTTCCACACGTTTGTTAGTTTTATAAAGAAAATAATTTTTGCACTGAGGTTCACTTTCCCATGGAACCTCCCGCATGTAGAAGTAAACTTACTGCAAGTTTATTTCAAAACTTCTTTATGAAGTGCTATTTGAAGCAGTGTCTATTTAATTTACAAATAGTAAGAAGTCATAAATGCAAAGCAATCTGATTTTTGTTAACTTTTCATGTTTGATTTAAAAATACTTGAAAGTGCAAGTATTACTGATACCTTTTTGCAAATATGAGTACTGGCATCAATACTTCTTTAGAGTATTCTATATGAGTACTAGTATCGATACTTTCCTAAAAAGTTCTATCACTACGGACGGGTCGATGCCCGACAATAAAGTTGGACTGAACTACGCTTAGTAAATTCTGCATTCGATGCAGGCGTCCCCCTGTCCACGATTAAGCACCGACTGAAGTCTATTTTCATTGAATTGGCCAACGAACGATAGGCGCGGAAGAACCAACATGTTCCGTTACAAATCAGATCTGGTCATATATTAAATATAAAATATCCAAAACTGTTATACAAATCGACCACCCCATTATTAGCATAGTTTTCGGTATAACTACAGACACTGCTAATGGGAGCGCATGCTAGGCGAATGGATTACCCCGGTAACGATTTCTGTCGTGCCTGCAGGGACGAAGAGGAGATGGATAGTATAGAACACTATCTCTGCCATTGTCCCGCTGTGGCAAGGTCAAGACTTGCTATTTTTAATGAACATGCGTTTCAGTGTTTAGCTAACCTCGGCTCTGTGGACGTCCGCGGCCTTCAACGATACGTTAAGGTTACACTATGGTTCTATCATAGGGGAAACTAAGGGAAAGGAACAAGAGCTCGTAAATAGTAGCACCACAATGGGAAACAATTGGCCTAAGTGTGTTTCTGCCGGTCTATGCAGAGTGGCAACCACCATAACCTAAAGTAACCTAACTGAAGGAAATTTTCATGCATGTTCTGAAATTCGAAACTTTGAAATCGAGTCGATTTGCCAAATATTTTTTAATTATATCTGATGAAAGGAGTGAATATTCTCACTGAAAACTGTAAAAGAAGCAGCACCGATATGAAAAAAATCATTTTAATGCGAGACTTGTAATTTTTTAGGTAAAAACCATCGAAGAAATTATCGAAATCGAGTCGATTTCAAATTTTCGAATTTCGGAACATGCCTGTATATTTCGGTTTATTCTGGGTTCGAAGCATTACATATCCCCCAAAAAGACTCACGACGACCGCTTTCAGAAATTAAGAGAAAACCGATTTTGGTGTTACTCAGACCTGGGACCTCTCTAACCACTGGACTATGTCAGAGACTCAGACTTAAACGATTAAGCAACAATTTTCGATCATATTCTTGATGTTGTCAGCGGTTTGACACAACCAGCTGACGGGTACTTTTAATTGTTTTTGGGCAGGGATTGAACCCGGATCTTACGGCGGCGGCACAAACCGCCATTTATCAAATATATTATTCTTCATTATTGGCGCGGTAACCGCCTAAGCGCATTTGGCCGAGTCCAAAGCAGCACACCAGTCATTTCTGTTATGTGCCAACTGATGCCAATTGGAAATGCCAAGTGAAGCGAAGTCCTTCTCCACCTGGTATTTTCAACGCAGAGGAGGCCTTCCTCTTCCTCGGTTATTATCATCGCGACCCGCGTTTGGAGTCCATTCGAACGACATGATCTAGTCAGCGGAGCCACTGAATTTTAATTCTCAAAGCTCATCGTTAAATCATCTGCGGTATTCGTCATCGCCAACGCGTAATCTTTATCTCGAAAACTCTAAAAGCTGCTTCATAAGATATTTTCATTGTCCAAGCAGAGTTGGTCTCAATTGGTATTTATTTATAATAAGCGCGCGTTAACATGTAGAGTCCAGTTATATGCTATGTATTTAAAATTCAAATTTAAATAGCTGCAATCCGATTTTCTCTAATTACCAAATATTAATTTTCTCAGACGACGCCGAAGCCGTTCCCGACCGCGTGCCATACGCAACGGTTATCAGGACTTTGAAGAAACCGACGAAATACCTCAGGAGGCGCGGACTATGCTCATGACCAACGCGGAGGCGCTTCATTCATTTTACGGCGAAATCTCCACCGAACGAGATGGCGATTTAACACATCAATGCATACAAACTAATTTGGCCGATGTTATTTGTGGCGGTAAGCGATTGCACAAATTGGATGTGTTGATGCGTGTTATACTCGATTTCCATACTTTGTTTATTTGGTAGGTAATCCAAATGATAAAATACTTTATCCGCGCGCGGCTAAAAGACGCAGCGCCTCATTCCCAACACCTCGCAGCCTGGAGAGAAGGCACAGTTTGCGTTTGTTTGGATCTTCGAAACGATTGCAGCGATGCGCGTCGACACGAAGCCTCTCGAAGACATACGCACAAACCTTAGCCACTGACAGCAGCAGCTCGGAGTATCAAAGCACAGATTCTTCGTCACCAAGTAAGTGCAACATTTGCTTGAGTCAATCTTATGAATATGAGTAAAAGTATATAACATTTTAAAATTAGTAATTCGTTTGAGATGACTTACCTTAAATAGCAGATCAGCTAAATCCGGTAATTTTTGTTGTTCTAGAAAAAGGATCTTTACTGTCGCGGCTTTTCAGACGGAGTGGGCGTGCCAAGCAACGTCAAATTGAAACGTATTCAGCGCAGTTCCCGCCTGCCGAGTGGTTCAATTCCCGAGCTGTTCATCTGCACAGTGTTGGCACACAAACAGCCGATCACGTAAGTTTCAGTCCAAAGATTTTTATATATAAAATTGGTTATTTTATATAATATATCTTCAGGATATGCCGGTGGTGCATACGCTTTCCAATTCCACATTCTACGATGGTTCGGAGTTAAGTCAACGCTCGCTTACACTGCCACGCCGACATCGTCGCCACATGTCCAGCGACTCGACTTTTCTCATATCATCCCGAGATTGTTCGCCTATACGCCGGCGCTCACCGGTGTACAGCAGCAGTTCACTGCCCCGTTCAACGCAATCCATACCAGCTACGGCGATCGGTACAACGAGTATCACCACCGCTCCAGCGCCCACGAATAAAATCAATCACTCCTCCGCGACGCTTTCAAGGCTTTCCACCCCGAATCAATCCGCGGCTGCAGCGACTGTACAGAAATCTGCCTCTAAGAGCGTTATCGGCAAACACATTTTCGAGCAGTCACCTTCCCGCTCGTCTAGCAAAACAACATCGAAACGACAGGCGGACAACATTATAGTGAACGGCTATGCCAGCAACTTGGAAAGCGGTAAGGTTTGTTATCGCAGTGTACAAAGTGGTCCATCTAGTTTGGAATCGGGCAAGGCTTCTTCCATGCTTACCTCGGGACCATCGAGTATTGATAGTGGCAAGGTGTCATTCAGCAAAACCAGTGGTCATTCTAGTCTTGACTCGCAGTGCTCGACCAATACGGCAGTGGTGCAACCAAGTCCGGCCAGGTCGATACTTGTATTGAATGGATCGCCGCGCGGAACTCCGCGTCATCAGGCCATGCGCGCTCGTGCCGCTGAGCAATCACAGCGCCAACGTTCCTCAACTCCGTCACGAATATTGGAGGAAATCACTAATCAACAAACGACAACAGGAAGATCGCCAAATCCTTCTACGGGGCAATCTCTCTTTAATGGCATGCCCAGTTCGAACTCCAACAACTCAATAACGCTGCAGGTGACTACCTCCAATGGCAGTCAGAGTAACATACCTAGCACGAAGATTTATGTGCAAAACTCACCGGCGCGTAGCGTTATAACGCTGGAGAATGGAAAGCTTATAGAGAACTCAAATGTGTATATAATCAATAATGAAACGACAACTAACGAGAAGGGCGAAATCATCAAGAAAACCTTATCGAAACAGGAAACTACGCCCCTAAGAGGCCAACAACAACAGCAACAGAAAAAAAGAATCAGACACAATCGCATGCGCAGACGCACTCGCACTCGCA
>NW_023458564.1:380986-395466 GCF_013731165.1 Rhagoletis pomonella
CAGCAACAGAAAAAGAATCAGACACAATCGCATGCGCAGACGCACTCACACTCGCAGTCGATGCCGACGCGCCACCAACAACCAATAACTGTGCAACACATTTACAAAGACAACTCGATCAGCGAGAATGAAGCCAATTCCGAAACATGCGACTCCATATCCTTTATTAGCGAAACATCGCCGGACAATCTGGACACGCTCAGCTCAACCGAAGTGATTGATACCTCAAAATTCACAAAGAATATCAACAATGATGCCACCATGAACAACAGCCGAAAATTGTGCTTACAACTGCCCCAACACGGTTCCAGCAACATTGTCTATAAGAACAATGTTCTGAAGAATGAATCCAACCCGAACTCCCCCAGCGGCGAAAAGACACTGGCGATGGCCGCCCTCGCTGCGAAGCAAGATTTTGAAATTGCAGGCTCAGTCGGTAATTTACGCTTCTACGAGAAGAACACAAAGGATGCAACGCAATCAAAACTAATGAACTCCAATTGTGATTTAAAGAACCTGAATCGCTATGAGTCATCGGGTAATCTCCAAAAGACCGGAAACATGCTGAGCTCAAGCCCAGCTATCAATGGAGACGATCTTGCGCATATACTTCAAAAAAATATAATTGCTGTGGGTAGTGAGCCAAATTTAGCTTTAAAGGACAATAACTGTACCAATGCAAGTGACAAGTCCATCGAAAAGGAAGGACTCGATCGCCGATTCAGTTTATCGAAGGACCCAAATGGCGCAGTGGCGCCGCCAGCGGTGGGCAATGAAGACCTCTATAACTTTCCCAGTCTAACGGATTTGTCTTTTAATTTTACCTCATTGGCGGCGCAGAAGATTCTGCAGGGTGTAAGCTTGAATAGTATCGACACGTTGGTGGAACTTAATATGGCTGCTGCTGCAGCTGCGAACAAGGAGAAGCAACAAAATAATCAACCGACGCCGGTCCGCACCGACTATGGAATGGTGTAGCAAACATTGCAATAACCGATTGATAATTATCAGGGTTTGAATACAAAACACAAAGAAAAATTAACAAAAGAAATAGAAATAGGTCCATAGAAACTCCTTGGGTGGCATAATAGAGTAATGAAATCTTAATAAGCGCGAACACAACTTTGACTACCAAAACTAATTAATATGTAGAAAATTCTCTAAGTCGTTTTTAGTTTTGAAAAAGAAAATACTATAGCTCTTATCCTTAGTTTCCCCGAAAAAAAAAATTCACCCCAAAATTTTTAATCCGCCCATAGTAAATACATGGAAACCATATGTGAAAAGTGAACCGGTTCGGGGAAAATTAAACTCGGGATAAGGCTGTATGTGTATTTTCTGCAAACAGAAGGGGCTCGAAGATCACGAACACTTGCTGAACGGTCATTATTTGTATGAAAAATATTTTCGAGTTTCGTGTTGTAAAGCTTTCAGGTTTTTGCAAAATTAACAAGTTTTCGTACTCGTTCGACAAAATAACCTTTGCTAAGATGGAGATATAGGGATTGGCTTTAGGTGCAAACTCCTTACACCTGCAGATCGCAAATGAGCTCAGGTTGTTGTAGAATTAAGAGCGAATTTCAACAAAGCCGGCAGAGATCGGAAGGCATATCTGTGGGCTTTTATGTCAAGTTCCATGATGCAGTAATACAAGGTGTTATCGGTTGGCAACTTCTCGCTCTAATTCCGCCATTTTGACTGCCTTAGGTGAAACAGTGTTACTTCTTTAACAATTCTTTGCCTAATAATATAGTTGAACGTTTTTTTATTTTTGCTTAGTGTACACATTTTGTTTTCTTAAAAAGGTACTTTATCTTCTTTTATTTAATTTCATTACAAATATACTATAAAAAAAAAAAACAAATTTTGTTTAGGAGCAAATGTGAAATTTTATATTTTTCCCCCTTATGGGGATTAATTTCTTCCCGTTTTTCTTCTTATGCTACTGAGCTAAGGCAGTGTCAAATCGAGCTGTCACAACTGATACCACCTAGTATTATTGCATCATGGTCAAGTTCCACCATTTTTTCTGTATATCGCTACAGCATTGGAGCGTATCCAATCATAGTTGTAGTTTAGCAGAGGGTACTTTAGATCTTAAGGGAGTCAATTCCCAGCGTTATGCCGATGATCAATGACCTGCTATGCCTAAAAACCTAATGTGGTTTCAATCAGACGGGGCGGCATCCTACACGTCGCGCCCAGTTATAGCATTATTGCGCGATAAATTCCCAGGACGCTTAATTTCGAGATTCGGCAATGTGACTTTGACTGTGTTCAGAAATGTAGCAAGCCAAAGCTTCAGTCCCTTTTATTTCTAAACTATAATTGATGGAAATTCCTTATTCGCATAATTCCAATTCGGCATGTAACAGAGGTTGCTCATATTGACTGATGCTTTGGCTTAATGCATTTCTTAATACAAGGTTCTCGCCACGCGCCTGCGATTTAACGCCTTTAATCCGTTTTGTGGAGCTATGCGAATGATTGCGTTTATTCGAATTTCTAACAATCTCTCAACCTTGAAGCAATCGAAGGGTAAAATGGCCGAGTTATTGCCATAATTGTGTAAAAAAAAATCACCTCAAAGGGATTACGTCCTACAAACGGTCTCGTGGAGGACATTTGAATGATACGCATAACGGCTTAGTCCAGACTTTCTTTATAACACAACAGTTAATATTCAGAATAGAAAATCCTAGCTTATGTTGTTGTTTTAGCGGCTATTTATCCCACTTTTGATCAGCTAATCTTTCAATCGTCAAGCCCAACTAGCGGTAGAGCCATGAAATATGATCTTTCGACCAGGGGAAGGAGGCTATTGTCATATGGGGCTAGGTTTCATAAATAGGAGTTTAACCATCTACAGCAGCCCTGGGCAGCGTCCGCATGGCGGGCGTATACATACACGCTCTGCTTGAGAAGGCAGCGAAAGCTTCATTCAACTGCACGATTGTTCGCACGCACACAGTGATATCAATTGCACGCACATTTCAAAAATGCTCTGTCGAGGCTGCCCACCTCCGGTCTACAATATAAGGATCTTAGTTGCGCTAGAACTACGAGAGGCCCTTGTGGAAGCTGAAACGCTTGTTGTTGTTGTTGTGGCTATTGAGCCCTGCTTAGAATCGGATAGTCCATCAAACGTTGTCGTCAATATCAACTATCGGAAAGCACAGGAAACGTACTATTTTGAAGAAGTTGGCCAGATGGGAGGGATTTTAGTTGAGTTGGGTTGAGTGGGCATGTGAAGATGTGGATGGTGTTGTGAGGAGAACCTTCAAATGCTTACCATATGTTGGGTACGTCGGGGTCTACTCTGGACAAAGAGGAGTTTAACCTACAACAATGAGCCGGAGTTACGCAGGTCTCTTTCGGCAGTTGAAGCTCACTTTCTTCTATAGGTGGTGATTGTACTCCTATGCCTGTCTGTATACCATTGGATGCAGTGTTGTTGTACTTAATCCTAGATCTTGTCCGTGAGTTCATGAAAATGTTTTCTGACGTGCATAGGACTTTCTGCTTTCAACAAAAAAGTGCCTGTTCCAAAGCAACCGATCCACAACGACTTGCTCGTCATAATATTGTGTTCCCTCACTGGGAGCACCAAGTCCCGCTATGCAAATGATGTTCTAACGCCATCAGAATACATCCCGCAACTCTCCGGAGTGCTGTGTTCTGGCATGTCTGTAGCTTTATCCACTGCGTGCTACTAGACCCCGATGACCAGACTGGCGCTGCATAGTTCAGAAAAGGTCGGCCAGTTGCCTTTTATGTTGCCAGTAACGTTTAATTTTCGTCATCCCAAGAGCTGCAAGCGAACGACTTGAGGACTTTCTCACCGCTCCCACGGCAGTCGGGTCTACGTAACCGGAATGACCCACATCTATAAGTGTCTGGCCAAGGACTGTCAATCCAGATGGTTCTCCCAAAATTCTTTGGGGAATTATTATTATGTTACAACAACAACAATAGATTTGTCACGGTGCTGGGTTTTATCGGCGATTGCGGTTGGCAGTTTACTTTATCACAGTCAGAAGTGGTACACCATCTTTATGAATTCCCAACTACAGCCTGAGGAAGCGAGCTATATCTATACGATAGATATCCGTTTACTTTCGGACACCAATATCGAGCAATCGTCAATACCTTAGATTCCTTTAAGCATTGGGTACTTTATTGTATTTAATAAATCCATCGGAATACATATATATTTCCATAATAAAATTTGGCTTTAAGTCAAAGGTCGGCTTGGCTGGAGTCAAAGGTCGGTACCGTTTTGTATCGAAAAAATGTATTGCATTATGTAAAAGAAAATGAAAAATAGAAACAGATTGTAGTCATATGTAGCTGAATTGAAAATGATAATAATAATTATATGTACTAATAAAACCGTAATATGGTGCATGCATCCTTTTGTTTAGGCCGCGTTTCTTTCTCCATTCTCCATTTGTAGTTATCTCTTTTTGGCTTTGAATTCTAGGTACTGTGATGTTTGCAATCCAATCGTTTGTTTTTTTTTTATATTAAACTTAAACTTAAATAAAATAACACACATTTTAAAAGCGGTTTATGTCCTATGAACTCCTCTATGTTCCCTGTTGAATTTAATTTTTTGCAAAATTTGCGTGGGACTCAGCTTCACACGTTTATTCATATGTCAGAGAAGCTCTTAAGATACTTGTGTTTGTTTTAGCGGAGTTAGTTCCTTTAAAATCACCAAAATTATTGTCCATAATCATAGCTGATAATTTTGTTTTCCGCTTCTTGTTTATTCAATTGTAATTAATGAGCAGCGTGTGTTTCGCAATTCCACGCCGAATTATAATCCCAACTGGTACAAAAAACTTTGTTCAAAGCAGCACAAAAAAAAACAAACATGAATGAAAATTTATAATCTTATAAGTTTATGTAACAAATTTCTTTACAGTGCCAAAATGTTTTAGTTTTTAAAACAAAACAAAAAATATTATTGAATTAATTTTTTTATCTTTACTTAAGATTTGCATTTTTTTATTTAAATATACATACATATACTTACTAAAATTAAAACATATGTACATTTGTAAATGTATGCCAATATGCAATTCGTTTATTTATTTGGTTGGAATCTTTACAATGCCGCCCGCAATACAATAATAAAGAAATGTTTTGAATGCAACCACATAAATACATAAATATGTATACACATACACATATGTGTGTACATGCAATGTAGATCTGAATGCGTACTATATAAAATTTTTTTATTTTAATTTGTTAAATAATTTTTAAAAACTCAATTCACTCGTTTTACGGAAAATATACAGCATTCAATAGTGAAAATATGTCCCATACAAAAAGGAGCAATTAATTATACATACCTAATATTTTACAATAACTATAATTATAAACGTAATAGATTTTTTTTGACGTCGTTTTGCATTTCTCAAATGTTATTGACTAGTTGATTATACATTTTTAGTTTTATCAACTGTTTCTTTCTAAGATTATACATAGTTTGCATTTAAATGAGTTTGTTGTGCTAATACAACAGATATACGATTATTTCGAAAACGAATAAGACATAAGCATAAATGTTTAACAAAACAAAAACAATAAAATGTAGTATGGTTTGTGTTATATTTAACTTTAAGGAAATTAATAAAAAGTCTTATCACTAAAAATTTTATTATCTTGAAAGGCCTTAAATCGCATCATATACAAGTAGAATAAAAGGGAATAAAATAATCGTAGACCACAGCATTTTTTTGTTCATTTGTAGACTAACAGGTAAGGAAATTCTTTGAGAGGAATTTATGTATAATTTAAATTCAATTTCGCATGTTCGCATGCGTACAGCATGCTTATATCTACAAATACGCCCGGCTATTAGAGCGACTATTTTATTATCAGATATTTGATAAGAAAGTAAAAATGCTATGTCTTCACGGTTTGGCTGCATAAATGTGCACAATATTCATTAATAATTTATATGGAGCTGATTTCCTTCCTGCGTGTTTGTTTGAACATCTGGTAAACAATATAAATAAAAATCTTTGTGAACTAACAAATATTTAGTATGGCATATTTTCAGGTGTTTACAGTAAAATGCATATTTTCGCATGTTTTCAGTAAAATGGACATTTTATGCATAATTTTTGTTGATTTTTGAAAATTTTTCCGCCGACAGTGTTGCACTTTTTTTTCCATATAAAAAACTGAGCGTATGTTTTATAGAACAAATGCGAAACGCAAGTACAAGTATTATACTGACATTGAATGGGGTAAAAAACTGCATACTCGAAAGATATCTGAAAATTCTGCATGAAACATTTGAAATTTAGAATACAATTTTTTTTAATTTCTTGAAATTGTACGTATTTTGCAAAAATTTTTAAACTTTTAGACCTACTGCGAGTGCTGTGTCGAGTGCAAGTCATTTTTAAAGTGTAAAAATTAACTAAAATAATTATTATGAGTAGCACAGAAATAACATTGATTATTTTTCGAGATTAAGGCTATATGGAAATTAAACACATGTGTTTTTAGATTTTGCATTCGTTTTTTTTTTGCGATATTTCGACTTCAGTCTGAATTCATCCTCAGAAATATTTTACAGGTCATCGGAAAAGTGCAGAAGTTGACAAAAATGCGAACACATTTGAGACACCAAATAAATTATGATAGGCCAGATGGGGAGTAATTTTTATGAAGATACAGTACATAAGGAGGTTTTCACAAGTTATTTAACTTCTTCAGATTTGTGTGAAATTCCAGCCTTTCCATGGTGCCATACCAATTTTTACTCGACACGACCGATGCCAATGTTGTCTAGTCGAGCATTTTCTTTAATTTACGACTTACGCAACGAGGCTGTTTGATTTATATGGCTTATGCTATAAAATTCCCTACATATTTATATAGGGAAATCCATCTGGACTATTTTCTAATTTTAAATAAAACACTTGAAACAGAACTGGATATCGGAATCATTATTTCATTCCAATGTTGACCGCGACTACGCTGTAGGTGGAAGGAAGGTCCAATTTTCAATTATATTTTCCAACATTACGCGAATTACGCGAGTAATGCTGGCTCACAATTTAGAATCATAGCTGGCTTATCGACGAAAACTTTTGACTTATCAAATGATAACTCGCTGAACCCATATGTTACGGGCTTCAATCTCAGGCAACAAAAATTTTGTTATCATGGTGCGGTAGTACTCGTTATTTGAGGTTTTTCTGTATGCGGCCAAGATTTTAATGAATTTATTTTAAAAAAATTAATGTCAGAGAATATTCTTTCGTGTGATAAAAAAGATTTCGACATCCAGTTCTGTTTTAAGCGTTTCATTTACAAATAAAAAACCAAGGTCTAGATGGATCACTATATATATATTTTTGTAAAACATCAGTATTTAATTAAAATTAATGAATTTAACCCTGGACGTGCTTCGCTTTTTTTACCCTGGCTGCAAGCCTTGTCGAAACGACTAGCACGAACTTTGAATTTAAATAAGAAACAAACCATAATTAAAGTAGAAAATACATTTGATGATTTTGGGTTTTTTTAACACATTAACAAAATATTAATTATATTTATTTTCAATATTACATCTAATATTGTTAGTCGCATCGACCACGCATGTCCAGGGTTAATATGAAAAAACACTTGTTACTATTGTAAAAACGGCCCCATTTTCTTTGGGTCACTGAATATACATATCGTTACCTTAATTCACAAAGGCCCAAACCCTTTTTTTATTTTACAGAAGCTAGAAACATTATAAAAAGAGTATCAAAAACAGGTAGGGCTCTTTAAAAAGTGGCATGTGACTCCATTATTTTGGTACTATCAATTTTTATTGAAGATGTATTTTAATACATCCAGCTAAAATCTGTGTGTGTGGTTGGGCCTTTATGAATTTAGGTAACGATATTTGCTATGTATTTCTTTAAATGTTTGTGCTTTCAAGATTTTTTTAAACACTATTTATGACTACATATTTTGAAGTTTTATTGCATATTTTAAGTTAATATTTTTGAGTTTTAGATGCATATTATATGTGCATAATTTTCTCTCATGTCTCATCTCAATGATCTCACCATATTTAGCGATAGGTATTTTACCAGTTCCATCTGAAAACAACTGTTAGTTAATAGTCAACAAAAGTACACTATGCTTTAGCACATACAGATGCGTGCAACTAATTAGCAACGAAATTCAAAACGATATTGCTTGCAAATTATGTTTATTTATTTATTTTTAATAATTCATTTCATATAACACATGATCAAAATATTTTTTTACACGGAAAAAAATCCGCAACACCCTCGACAAAAAAAATTCAAAAAAATCAACGGTAATTTTTAGCGACTTGAAACTTGCACTTTATTATACTAAAATTGAATGGGCTACAAAACTGCATACTCGAAAATTTTCTAAATATTCTAATTAAAAATTTTGAAATTTTGATGACAATTTTTTGAAGTTTGATTAATTTTTTTTGCAATTTGTGCAAGCTTTGCAACTTTTGTTATTGTGGTTTCTGATATAGATTGAATTATATTTTAAATGAAAATTATTAAAAATAAATAAACATAATTTGCAAGCAATATCGTTTTGAATTTCGTTGCTAATTAGTTGCACGCATCTGTATGCATGTACATTGAAAAATCTGTATGTATGCTTGCGAATGTACAAAGATCACTGGTTTGTTAAATTACTACCCAAGTTTTATTCACTGCCTTAAAGTTTTTTCTTAGAACAAATTTATAATAGAAATAATACCATAGATATACCAAAGTTATATTAAGTTATATCCGAGCAGCTATTAAATCTTAAATTTAATGGTCTCATAATAAGCGACCTAGTCGGCCGCTATGGTGTAGTGGTCAGGTCGGCCGCTGAGGTGTAGTGGTAAGCAGTGCGCGCTGTCAGTCATCAGCGCCTGGGTTCAAACCCTGGTCAAAGCAACATTCCAAAAAATATTGAAGAAGGTTTTTTTCTAAACAGCGGTCGTCCCTCGGCAGGCAATGGCAAACCTCCGAGTGTATTTCTGCCATGAAAAACAGTTTCTCATAAAAATACAATCGCCGTTCGGAGTCGGCATAAAACTGTAGGTCGTTCCGCTTTGTGTGATAATATCAAGGCGCACGCCACAAGTTGGAGGAGAAGCCAAACACTAACATATTTGTAAGCGCCAATCTATATATATATATATGTATAATACCTTCGCGAAGTAATAGCTAAAAACAGCATGTACAAACATATTTACATATACCTCTGTTTTGTAGCAAACGAATTATATAGTTCTAAATTCTTGGCATAGTTGCTAAACTAAAATGCCGCCGAATAATGTAAAGAATTTAAAATATACTTTGCAAACAACATAACTACGTATCTGCAATGTATCTAAGCTGTACCTATTTAGTAAAAGTATTTAAGATCACCAAACGCCGGCACATTAAATGTATAGTATAAATTTTCATACGGGTATTGAAATGGGTTCTCAAAGCTCAGTCGTAATGTTCCAGCATCAAGTGCAGTTAAATATTTGGTATCCTAAAAAATAACTGATTAAAAAGTGTATAACCTTTATATGACAACCTTTTACCTCTAAAATATAATCTCGTATTCTCGTTCCTGCCACCATTATCAGCAATGGGCTTTTATCACATTGGGGCTGCTTTCCTCTATGCCTGCTTTCCAATAAATTAATAGTCTTATAGACCAATTCCTCAGTTAGCTGATCACAATGCATTACATTAACATACTTCAACTTTGGACAACCATCCAATAACTCCAATACTGCTTCGTTAGTAACGGATCGGCAGTACCTTAGGCTAACGATTTCCATGTCTTTTAATGAGCTAATGTATCTTAAACACGTGACATCAATATATTTGCTACAGTCGCAACCGAATACCTTTAATTTTTTAAACAGCGACAAAGATCTCATGCCTTCGTCAACAATGAGTCGGGGTGAGAAAATACGCAAACACTGCAACTGCTCACCTTTGTATTCGGCTAATGCGTTTAATAATAAATTGAATGATTGTGTTCTAAATAATTCTGCAGACAACTCTAAGTCAATTAGTTTTGGCAGTTGCGCTATAGCATAATATTCAATGGTTTGATTGCAGGATATATTAAGCTTTTCCAAGTTGATACAATACACCGGCAGCGCTGAAATAGCTACATCTGTGAGTGCTTCACACCACTGTAGAGTAAGCTTTTTAAGGCCCTTAAGCGAGGTGCAAATTTCAACAAAGAAATCATCTTGTATACCACATTCCACAAATGTTAGTTCCTTTAGGCATTTAAGTTTGCTTAGATAACGACCTAAATTTTACCAAAGGTGATTTATATTCTGATAAAATTTTTATTTACTGCAAAATACCTGTTACGTCTTCCTCTCCTTCTAATTTTAATACTTCTAAAGTGGCTAACTCGGCTATACTCTGCATTGCATTGTCATCCAATGAGCACTTTTGTAAATGCACACTAGTAAGATGCTTCATGTTCATAAGCAGTTTACGTAAACACTTGGACTTTATTTTAGTCATTCCAAAGTAAATTCGCAGCACATTTGGACAGTTTTTATGTACTTGGGTCACATATTCGTTACGTTCCTGATCGGTGTAGGGTAGATTTATAAGTTCCTCCAACGAACTGCCTGCCATTTCGAAAAATCGCCTTATCTCACGTGCACTCATATCGTTGAGGTCATCTTTTTGCAGAACTTTGTAATGTCTCTGGCAGTAATATTGAAAAACATTTCGTAAACGTGGGCAAATCATCGCCAAACGCACCTGATCCGGCAATTCTAGTTGCTTAAATATTTCAAGTAGGCAGTCATCATTTAGTATCAAAATACTCGCATTTGTGCCATCCTCTTTTAAAGTAGAGGATGCATCTCTATTTGGGTCACTCATTTCTTTGTTAAATTTCACTTCAAATATTTACTAATATAAATTTAAGAACTTATTGCCGGCATTAAAAATTAGAATTCACATCCCGCACGTAAACAGCTGATTGGTAACAGCTGTTCAAAAATAAGTTTAAACTAGGAATGTTCGATATATTATCGATTATTCTGAATATCAATAGGTTTGTATAGAACTTCTCCAGTAAAACATAGTAGCCAGAGCGTAAAAGCAAAATAGAGCGTAAAATTTACAAGAAGAGAAAACTAGCAGAAAAAGTTACTGAACGCAAAACTAGTAAAAACTTACAAGTGAATAGTTGTTGCACCCTTTTAAAATTATGCTGTAAACATTTTACTATTTATAAATCAGTTTTAAACTTTTGCTTTTCACACAAGCACTTACACAGTCTAGAACATCATTAATATTTTGATTTCCACTCATTTTACTTTTGTTTGTGCTAAACCAAATCAACAAATGGCGGCTTTTGACATTTATTCTTCTTCTTCTTCTGCTAGCTAATTTCTGCTAGTAAAAATTTCACTAGCAAGAATTTGCAGCTAACACTCACTTTTGTAAATATTGGTCACTAATTTATTTACAAATTGGGTTTGAAATATACCGTTTTTTGTAAAGTTCGGAAATTAGAGTACATTTATCACTCCTATTCTCCTAAAAGCAGTCACTTCACGAATACATTTTTGTATTCCCCTTCACTTTACACTTTACTCGATTAGTTATAACTTGCTTTACGACTTTAATATTAACCAAATAATCACAATTCATTAAATAAAAACACCTTCAAAATCACGCGTCTGACTTTGGTTGCATATGCAAATTGAATGGCGGAGTTCAGCTGTCAAACTCCAAAATATGTAAAAGAATGAAAGACAAAAGAAGATAGGATATAACCCAGTGACAAGAATGATAGAATACCTAAAACGAATGACCTAAAACGTCACGAACCAGAAAATGTAAACAAAAGGATTGTGTGACGTCAGCGAATGGGTGGATGCTGCCAAATCGACGAAGAGAGGGTTAGCGGTCCGCGAATGGCGCGACCTTTATTTTCTGGATCGTGGCCTTAAACCGTGTAAAACTCGTAAGTATACGAGGCTTTTATGGGAACGCCCCCTTTGCGAAAAGGTGTAAATAGATCTGGAAAGTGACAGTTTGACAGATCAACCAGGAATTTATGAAGCAATTTTTATTTCGTAGTATTTTCCATAACATCCCGCCATCATGTCTCTATCAATCTTGGCTAAAATACAATTAAAAGTTCCGAAATTTTGCTGGAAACCTAAGTCAATACAGTTAGTGGATGAAATTCATTTATTTTATTCGCGTATTATTTTTTTTAAATTTATTTTCATTATTTTATCATAAATTTTTGTATAAAAAATCGCCAACACTGAAGTTTACGAGTTTAAGGGAAGGCCCTTAGCATGATACAAAAAAGAAGGTAGTTTCAATAAACAACTTTTTGATTACAAAGGAGATTTTTGACAATTGCTCAATTGTAAAAAATTCGAAACGGCGTTACCCAATTTAAGTTTTTTGGTAGAGGGGATTTTATATCCTAAATTTGGGAGTATAAATAAAATAGTTGTATTAACATTTATCTTTTAAAAATAATTAATATCTTTTCTCAAAAACGTTTTAATTTTACACTAAATTCGATAACTACTTGCCAGCATCTTTATTTTTACATTAATAAAATTTTTGTGAACATATTTTAAAATTTTTTAGTGTCATTATGTCATTTAATTATTTCACAATGCAGCTAGCCAGCACTATTGGTTTTCTATATCGGATACGTTTATTTCAGATATATTTCAGTCACTGAAATTACAATTTCGATATTTTCTTTGCCAATGTCTTTCAAGTAACTTGAAAGCGGAATTTTCTTTGGGGCCCATGGACCTCATGGCTTTCAGAGAAGTAAGTATTATCTAATTCTAGTATATTTCGACAATATCGTCTCTGTGGGTAAAAACAAATATATTTTACTGTTCAATATTGGAGGGGGTGTGAAACAAAATTGATGACTTATTGTTAGTATGAAAACTAGAAACACAGTTATCAACTTATTGAGCATTAGACCTTTTCTCGTTCAAAAACAAACGGAGAAATGTTCGGTTATTTGTTCAATGGTTTTGGGGTGGCAAGCGGAGACGGAACCATTAAAAAATTGGGTAAAATTAGAATTTTGACAGAGAAAATGTAAGTCCAACTCCGGATACGCTGCCACGCTACCACAGTATTTTTTAATAATTTGTATCTGAAATTTAGAAATCTTTATTTTAAACTAACGTGTAATTCTTTGACCACACATGTGGCAAAATTTTTTGCTTTGGGTAAACCATTTGGACACATTAACCCTAAATTATTGTACAAGTAACCGAGTCGTACCCAACAATATACCTTTTGCTTGTTCAAATTTCGATTCTAAGAACAAAATGTTTGTAAATAACCGAAAAATTAATAACAAAATTTGGAGGTTTTTAGATATTGGATATGGTAGCACGAAATGTCACAATCTACTTAATGATCAGGTTGTTAATATGGCGACGAAAAAGTGACAATGAAACTACCTTCTTTTTTGTATCATGGCCCCTAGTACCACAAGATTTTTAAATATTAGGTTCTTTCCCGTACGCAACGCGGGATCCCGCGGGTGCCGAAAACCGCGCAGAAATCATTCCCGTACTCAACAAAATGGGAAATAGAGAGCGGAAACTGGATCGTATTGGATCGTAAGTGTCTTCTTCTTTCTGCCCCAAACAACCCGGACGTTTTCTCCGGATAAAAATGGATAAAGTGTCAAAGTGCATATCAGCTGTTTTGTGTTTACATGTCGCCTGCATTTACTTGGTGCTTTTAAGGAAGAGTGGATGACCTGATGATGTATATTCAATATTTATATACTTAAAATCAAATTTGTGAAACCAAAATTCAATTTCCAAGTGTGTGCATTTAAATTACTAAAACAAAAACAACGTGAATCAGCTGTTACGGGTGGGCTTTAGTAGTCAGCCGCACCTTGTGTTTTAAGAAAACCAGGTGGAATTAACAAATGAAACTTGGTCAGGATGTTAAGGGAGGTATCCTCTAAAACATGTATAACTAAAAAATATAAATAATATCATTGTTTATAAGTTATTTGTTGTTAAAATTTCTTAAGTCGTTTCACTTGGTTTCCTTAACAAAAATGCATTTGTGCATACTTTTATATATATAAATGCACATAACACTGTACTTAATACTTTACACACTTTTCTTTTAGTTTATCTTGTATATAAATCACTTTAATTAAACTTTTATCGACTTGTAAATTACATTGAATTTCACGTATATTTACAATAACACATGGTTGCAAACTGACACATAACATGTGTTGCCATATTGTACAAAACAATACATACAAAGAAGGCAATGATTAAAAAGGAATACAGGGGAAATCAATACAAAACAAAATGTTCAGCTCCTTTTCTTCGCAAAACAGAAAGGAGAATTCTATTGCCTGAGGGTTATAATCCCTAAGTGCGGCCGAAGGCCGCCTACGCA